>NC_091938.1:6162500-6762500 GCF_041260155.1 Ptychodera flava
TGTTTGGTCGTTGTTTAAAACTGGCGTCGGCACAGTTTCATGGAGTCTTAATATTTGCGACCATTGTCTCTTGCAGCTCTATCTCCAGAATTATGTCTACCCTGATTTCGTCCTCACATTGTCCTATGCGGTGTTACGTAGTTGTGCCATCCGGCAGTTGAATGTAACACGGGACTGTATTATTATATACCCGTGTACTTGAAGTTGACCACGTTGATAGACTTTGCTTCATTTGAAGTCAATGATACCCTTTAAAATTTACGAGACGCATATAAGTATCAAACTGAGAAAATAAATCGCTCGTTAAAAGTTGGCGGTTGCCTAACATTCCAGTATGAATGCATTTTTATAGAAGCAGGTATAAATCTTTCATGGACTGTAGTGTATTCGACTTTGATCATAATGATACACACTCTTAAACTTGTACGACGAGTTTTTAACGGTCACAGTAAGAACCCCCTCGCGGAGATATCGTGAAAACTTAACGGCAAAAATTTGTGGAAGAAAATTTTGCTCGCCAAGATGACGGAAACCGTGCTTGCTTTGTCGTTCACAACGGGGCGCCGAACAGAGCAACGAAACGAAGCAAACAAGAAGCGACAACTTGTATGAATCCAACTGGGTCACTTTGATCAACTCCCTGAGGGATTCATACGCTGATACACGCACTGATAACAGAAGCTTCACTTAAACATACTATGCTCATGGAAAAACCACTTAGGTCGATTTTTTTGTACATTCAACATCGTTGATGCCTGTAGGCTGATTGAATTGCGTTTGAATATGGCTTATTTCTATTTATCCAAGTCCTCATTATTTTGATCATTTTAAACCGACAGCTTCTACTGTGCATAAGACTGCAGAATTTTGGAAAACTGATAATTTTGTACGGCGGTCATCCAAAAAACACATTGTGCTTTTTAAGTGCTGGGTTGTAGATTCTCGAAACATTGGAGATAAGATGTGTGGTAATAAGACGTCTGAAGAGGACGATGGAGGTATGTAAACACAGCGCAAGAGCTTGTGAACAATAAATAATGCGGTATTTATGTGCTTTTTATTATTTTGGTTGATATGTCGTTGATAAAATTAACGCGAAGCACCTAAACCTGACCTGATTAAGTCTCGAGGTTACCGGTCAGAGCAAATTTACATATATCCATATATGGTAAAAGAAGCTTATCAGCCATGTTTGTCATAGAACGCATGATAGCGGGGCAAGATTACGATGTGTTGCCCGTCTAAGGGATGGTGCTCATGACCTTAAGAATTGATGATGCTTGAGCCGAAGGCAACGGTATCATTAATATTGCCGCCATAAGGACCGGTCCGAGGCTAGGCAACAAATTGTGATCTTGTCCGCGCTGTCCTCGGTTATTAATTTTATTGCCTCGAAGAAACATTCTTTCTTGGAACCCTCGCGTAGTATGTAATCAAGAGTTGCTGCTGTGAGCCGCTTCATTGCTCGATCGCCGTATCTAAAGTCAACGAACAACTTAAAATAAGGTCCAAAACAGAGAAAGCGTCGTTCATAACTTGTCTTGTGTCCTTGAAATACTGCATAATTGTAAACTTGAACCATAATGTCGTCTAATTCAGGTCGCGTTCAATCAGAGTCCTGTTTTTGAAGCCATGGGTGTACGCACAGTACGCCAGAACGTATTAGCGGGCAATATGAGTGCACGCGAGAGGGTTACAAAGCCATGCTATATCACTTTTTGTTCTATGTCACGTGAGTGAGTCTCAACCAATCGCGATAACTGTATAACACGTGAAGTGTAATTATAACATTCTACAATATTGGCAGCGCATTTTTGTGAGTGGCCACTCAAGTGAAAAATCGGTGATTGGTTGACATAAATTAAGGTGACCGACTGCCTTTAACAGAGATAAATCCTCCATGAAATGAAAAATAGGACACGATCCCAACTCATCAATTTCCGAGACTTGTACAAATAGAGTTTTTAAGATAGCTTACAGGCATTTTCAATCGACGAGTGATCTATCAGTGTGTCATATTGTTGTGACTTATATGAATTTTGATATCACTAAACTCATTCAAGTATAGGCTTCGTAACTGATTTACGAACCATTCAACCTTAAAGA
Organism: Ptychodera flava; assembly: GCF_041260155.1. NCBI lineage: Eukaryota > Metazoa > Hemichordata > Enteropneusta > Ptychoderidae > Ptychodera > Ptychodera flava. The sequence goes on from NC_091938.1 coordinate 6,164,607, forward strand.
TTTGTAGTGAAATATTGCATTTCCCTGATACAATAAACGAGCAAATTTTGCTGTCATTGAAGAGGCTCGACAAGAGGAGCCTTGCAATCTCTGGTGACTGTAATGTCGAAACCAATTGAAAGATACAACAACCGCTATGCATCACAGGACGTTAAATGTCCGTTTCCAAGGAGACAAGGCGCGTGTCTATCCCTGTCTTTTAATTATCCCTACCTTCTCACGTCAGCAGAAACTACCCTCTTTCCATGGAGAAGCTTAAAAGAGGTTAGTTTTTAATGACGGATGTCTCTTTTCCGCTCTCTTTTATAAAGGTTGTACTGTAATATGTGTGACATTATTAGCATATCGTGACTATATCATTTTCTGAAAAGGACATAAGCAACTATGAAGAGGTGTGCCATGTCTTTCAAATTGAAAGTATCTGTGTTTACCTCATTCTCGCATACCCTAGCTACGGGACGATATAACCGTCTTTTGTGGTGGCGAATACACGGATGACGGGAGAGAGAGATGGATTGTCAAGATAAAGACTGGCTGATGTTTTCATTGCTCCTTGTCTCCAGGGAAAAGAACGCTTTCCTTGTCACCAAACATGGATGTCTATATTTCTGAGTAGTTCCATATCTCAGGGCATTTTCATCAACGAGAAGAACACAAACCAATTAGTTGAAAGTCCCTGTTTCAGGCTCCAGGGAAATATGCTTTATAAATTCACAAACAATCAAGTTCTACCATCTAAACATTCGGTTAAACGCTGGGCATTGCTGCGTTAGCGAAGGTCTCAGGCGACCTAAAATGTTTCAGAAGTTTAGGAGCTAAAATCTTCTGCTGTTAAAGCTGTAAAATTTACTTTCGGTTTAGTATTGCTGTAGGACCCCCTCCTTATGAATGGAAGAACCTTTAACTCTTGCGGCTATGAGATACACAGGTCTTTAAAGTTGGTTATTGTACTGTACACGTTCGCCAGCTACAGATTGTATAGCCTCGACTCGACTTCGGCCCATACATATTAACACACCAAACACTTATTTCTCCCATAAAGTTGACATAGAAAGTGGTGCTCATTACCGATATATCCAACTATTTGCATGGTGACCGTACCCTTGACCGTAATCTTTGATTATGACAGGGAAGTAGTATAAGTGCTATTTCAGTACAATTACCTGTTGCTTATGCGACAATGTGCCATTGCATATACTTTCATCAAATATTGGAGATATCTCGGACCCATTCAGGTAACTTAGAAACAGCTGGGACTAATGCAAAATTCAATTAATTACGCACTGCAAATAGTAAATAGGTACCTCATGCAAGAGATGATATGTATCATACTACGTGACACTTTGTTGGCAAGACATAATGCATTTACTACACTCATAGATGATAGATTTCTAAGGTCTATGCCAGACTTCATTAAATTTTGGAACAACTTGTGAGCTTTGCAGCACATCTGAAAACGATGCAGAATAACCCTGAGTAGTTTGTTTGTTTGTTGTTTCTTGTAAGATAAGAGTAATTTACAACATTGATCATTTCGGTAGTAAGCAAAACCCTCCCTGATTTCTACATTAAATGTTAATATCTTATGGTGGACCATGGATATGTTATGCTCATCGCGTTTTAAAGTACTCAAGCATGGCCCTCACACAAACCAAAAAAAGCAAACTAAAACACTCTTTTTCGTAAGCCAGTGCATGTACCAAAAATAATTGTGCTCACTCTTGTATCGTCAATCTGTGTTGCGCAATGTCATTAACTTAGGTCAGATCTCATACTAACAATCAACCGTATGGATGAAACTGGTCATGCAAATTTAAAATAGCTATGCTAGTAACACTTCCACATGACGACCAAGAAAAATATTATGCTTGATGCGTTTGCGTAACTCGGTTAAAATCGTATGGCGACAGATCCTTCTATTGTTCATCGATTCTGTGGCACAAACTACCAGATCTAAGGTTAAGACTCATTTCTTCAAGAGAGCTAACCTGTGAGCTTTTGTGAAGCGCCCTAGTGAATATTGCTGATGGTTACTAGGCGCTAAATTAATTATTTATCTCATCTTATCTTATGCTCTTCAGTTGAATTCGCACGGCGATTCTTGAAACAACGGCGATATGGAGTAATAGGTAATTGGACAGACAGTAGAGTCTAAACACGGGAGCCCGAAAATCGGTTATTACTCTTCGAATCTTGTGTGAGTTATTGCAGTCGTGTTTCACTGAACTTTGAAATGCGCTTTAGAAAATATTTAGCTTGTTCAAAAGTTAAACCTGAAGGTTCATGCCTAGATCGAAGCTACAAATATTAGCTTCATTGTCATCGAAAGATTACAATTTTCACTGCCTGGTCGAGTGACAACGAACCAGGAGAGACCCCGTCGTCGTGTCTTGTGTTCGATGGATCTTCGACTTATTACTGTCACGGACACGGGTGGCGGGTAAGACGCAATTACGGCATCCATGCTGGGACGACAACCCTGCTGGAGATGTAATGGCGCTAAGGTACAAAACGTGGCCTTGTACAAAAATAAATGGTTTGAGAGGAAGCTTATATGAACCAGGAGATGCTGAGTAGTACGTCTAGGTCTGCAGAATTGATATTTCGTTAAACTTTCATAACGGGTTATTTTTGATTTTAAGTGCGTTCGTAGAAAAATAAACAAGAACGGAATACACTTGTTGTGAACTGTATTGCCAGTCAATCTTTACACTTGTAATGCAAGCAAGCAAAAATAAACACGACGTGATTAAATGAACAAACAAAATGGAATCAAAGTTAAAAAAATTCATGAAAAAAAAATATAAGAAATAGATAGCAAACACCGTTTATCTGTTGAGATTACCATCAGGTACATTAGCTCTAAGTAATGTCATGATGATGTAAGACAATACAAAGAATGTCTTCTCACAGCAGTCTGCAAAAGCCTTTCAAAGAAAGAGTGTATTCTCCACGGACAATCTTTGGACGAGATTCTGTTACAAAATGGTTGTGCGATCAGTGCAGGATTGGGCCAGGTGTACAATTTGCAGAAATTAAAAAAAATCTTGGCGCTTATTATTAAAATTAAGTGTTGGCACAAGAGTGCATGCGAGAAGATTGATCTAACCTTATGGCGGTAATGATCATATTGTAAAATTGATACAATAATATCACCATCGTCTGTTTGACGCACGAAATACCTGAGTTCTTACTCTTTCTCTGGATAGTGAACTACGCTTTGCATATATCAGTTTTGTGCTGGATAGCGCTAGCCCCAAAGGCATCTTTATATAACATTCACGGTACACAGGAGATACTGTGAATATGATTACAGATCAATTACCAATATGTTTGCTTGAATGGACGACCGAAGCAGTGAGGGCAGGTTCCATAAAGGAGGCAATATAAAAAAAGATTGAAAAGTAGCGAAATATACAGAAAATGTTGTCATCAAATGACGTTTTGGGGGTCTGAATTTTAGCAAACTCTTGCCTTACATCTTACAAGAAGTAACACCAAAACATCATGATCCGATGTTTGAAGCAATACAAAAGGCTCTTCATAGGGCACATAAAGTTGCTTTTTCCGAAATACACTAAATGAACAGAAAATTGCCCCGCGCATTCGAGGGACTTATACCATAGCAACGTGGGGAACAACCAAAGTCGCTCACACAAATCACCCTATCCTCAAGCATACAGATCGTTAGCGATGCATACGATAGAGATAAAAACAGGCAATGATATGCGGTCAATGTTGCACTCTCAGGAACCCATAAGTGAAGTCTATTTCCAAGAAACAGTTTAGATTGACTAACGCTGTGGTGAGCGGATATTATCGGCGTTGTTGCCATCTCTGATACGTTTTGAAAAAATTCTATTCTTGGAAACGTCGAAACTGATTCTGATTAAAGGATTTGCTATCGCCGGAAGGATAGTCTCGATGTCAGTAAATTGACTTCGTTTTTTTCTTGATGCAAAATAATAGTCCATTTCTTTTTAATGGAAACTCTGTAATTCAATTCCATTCATTCTCCTTGTTCACTATTTCCTGGTGCAGAGTTCGGCATTACGCCGACTTATTCGGTTTCTTAATCCTGTACTGTCTCCAACATACTTTGTAAAAACATATAATTCCTACGTATTGTGTTTGCATTTTGAATGGCATGAGAACTGTCTCCACACATGTAATCGGGGCTTGAGCTATTCTAGTCTATTCCTTGTAATAAGAATAAATACATTTTCAAAAGACGTTGGTAAAGGTTCACATGAACGATGTTTACAAAGCAATGTTGTAAAAGCTCATTGCAAGAATATAGTACTTAAACGTGATGCATCGACTTCAAAGCCTCCAGTTGCGAATACCAAATATGACATCCGACAAATGGCTGCTTTCAGTTTTCATAAGCCAGTTTGTTTTCTTACTCTAAAAATCTGATTAAAACCAGACGTAGAGACGACATGCATATGACCCTTACGACCGTTACCCGGCCAGAACATAGGAAAGAAAAAGCATAGGTGGATACGTCGCCATCGCTACATCTGAGTTTAATCAGATTGGTTTTCGGCGTTTTGATATTTTTTCCTCGTTATGCACGAATCGTCTAACATTGACGCTTTGCATGTGGGTCATGTCTGCTATGTTATGCTTATATGAATTTCGGTTCTATGGAAGCTTGCGTCTCGGGGTAAAAAGAATCGAATTACGATTGAAACGGCTCGTGGGAGATTTTTAGCTCGCCGGGTATCAGGAACTTACAGAGAAATAATTGAACAATCTCATTTATCTCCTCGTCAGGCACCTTTTCGATAGTAAACTGACGATGTTGACAAATGCTCTGGTCGAGTCATTTACCTTTTAAGTTGACAAGAACGAACATTCAGTACAAATAGCCTCACGTTTTAATTAAATATCGACAGGGGAATAGAGCAATCCCTGGGATAGATACACAACCATCGCATCTCGCTCTGTAAACACCACTTCAAGGACATTGGTAGCAGACTCTTCACGCGTGCTCTGTTCTACAGCAGAGTCAGAAGAGGTTCAGTCAAGTAACAATTTTGAAAGCCTCTTCCAGTAACACAAAAGATTTCGACCACTAATGCTCTGGTTATTGAGTGAAAATGCCGTCGGTAATTTTTTTCATGAAGGATTTGGTCTCAATCAAGTTTTAGGGAAAATGTCAAGATAACGTTAGTCATGATTTTACACGGTAGAAAACCTAAGGCGTCGCTGAAAAGTAAGATTACGTATAATTGTACCTCAAATAAAGAAGACACGCAACAAAATGCAACTACACATGATTAAAACATACCTGTCAGTCTAACTGTCAATCAGTTTGTCTGCATGTCTGTCTGTTGCCTTTGTCTGTCTGTCTGTATGTATGTATGTATGTATGTATGTATGTATGTATGTATGTATGTATGTATGTATGTATGTATGTATGTATGTATGTATGTATGTATATACAGGGTAATCGCGGGATGACAAACACACACATGTAACTGACAAAATATTGTTAAAACCAACATGTCCGTCAGTTAGTCTTCCCTCACCCCAACCATCAAACCGTGGGTTGATCCATCCATTTAATTTAATACCAAGCCGCCGAGCCATTCACAGTGATGCAAAATGTGTGTGACGTGTGTGTGTGTGTGTGTGTGTGTGTGTGTGTGTGTGTCTATATATATATATATATATATATATATATATATATATATATATATATATATATATATATATATATAATATATATATATATATATATAAAATGTATCCCTGTATTCATCTCCACCTACTTATATACCTACCCCTTCCTTTTTGCCAACACTTGTAACCTATACCATATCAATCAGGCTACCTTTTCTCAGTATATTCATACACTATATATTCATTCACTTCTTCACTTCTTCGTGAGCAAAGCTATGCTCTCATTCTTGAATAGGTCTTGTGAGTGAGATAGTGGTCTCCATTAAAAAAAGACCAACATATGCTATGAATGAGAAGCCATTACTATCTGACCGTCAAGAGCTTTTCGAGTAAAATGTCGACACTTGAAATGGTTGTACAGCGTGACGTTGCATAAATTATCTTCTACCTTTAGGAAATTCAGAGCCGTGTTCACTTATTCTCGTTTGCGGCATTCGCGATATACGGAAAGGGAATGCTTTCGACCGTTCAGTACTTCGGTATTTGCTGAAGCACCCAGCTGTAAAAGGCTATTTTTAGAATAGCCCACACATCCACCACCGACCGCATATACGTGGGAAGGAACACGAAAATGCGTCCCTGTTGCGCTGATTATTCAATTTTGTGCTCTTAAGTGTTCTTTAGCTCCGTATGGTAATTAAATTGCCGATAATTCCTAGACCGTCCCGACAGGTACGTATCGAATCCCGGTCCTTAAAATTTAAACATTTTGAGGAGCTGGCCTTACACTCAGGGGAGATGCACGGAAAATGTGCGGGAAATGGTTTCAAATTGATATTACGAGGGGATACGTGAAGGTAGGTTTTGAACTTAAAAGCACAGTGTCTACCATATCGGATAGACTTGCTCAACTTCTATACATGTTTTACATTGCATAGAACCCCTGATATTTCGTTGCATTGTCGGCTGTGATACGTTGTTCGCCGTCTCTCCGCATGATTTAAGGATAGCAATGAAAGACTTGCACAGTTCTAAATTATCCACGCCGTTTCGAAGCAACTTTGATCTGATCTCCATAAATCAAATTGGACGCACATCGTTTTCTCGCAAGTACGCACCCGTTTAGCACGATTGACCTTTCCGAAGAAAATTTTCCTCGAAGACAGATCTGACATTTTTCCCAACGTCATTTATCAATGTACTAATCACCCGGTACGATTTGTCGGCAATGTTCGTTTACCGATGACATATCAATTGATCCCTCCGCTAGCTGACGATGCTGTCATTTCCAGGTACGATAATGAAATAAAGAGAAAATGAAAAATATCGACCCCGCTGCCGGCATGTCTCTCCATATTTCGAGTTTACATAAATCCTGAGATTCAACACAACGGTAAATTTACGCTGTGTACCCGCGACCAACATTGATTGCAGAACTCATTCATTTCGCAAAGTTACGTGCATCTCGTCGTGTGTGCATTAAAGTTATTGATTTGACGGCAAGTTGTGCACGTACTTTGTGCGCTTGTCTTCGATGGTGAGCAGTGGGTATCCAAACTGGTCGAGGTCAACGTTGAAATTTTGTGATTCAGGATATTTACCCTCCTATATTTATCTGACTTGTATTCATTGTTCAAAATAACGATGAAAATGGGACATATTGTTATTAGATAGAACTGGCAGGTATGCCGCTATTCTCCATTTTGAAATGCACATCTCCTGGCGTAACCATCCACGTTTTCGTTCACAGGTCACAAGGCAAACGCTTTCACACATATGTGATCAAACGGTTGTCGCTTGTCGCTTTTGAAGCGCATGATGAGAGAACCATTTTTGTAAAACTTGCGTATCAGAAAATTGTCACCGCCACAAACGAAACCATTTATGTGCTGAACTAAGCGACCGAAAGAAGACGACAGCCAATCACGGACGTCGTTAAAACCGTTTCGTTACAGCAAAACCCCAAGCACTGAAAATACAATTTCATTCAAATGCAAAAAAAATATGCGTACCTCACGGCCTCGTATAAGCTATTGGAAAACACTCAAAGTGGAAATGGAAAACGAAAATGTCTAGGGTTTTCTCAAATATTGAATTGTACTATGATATAATAGTCAAACACTAATATTTTGTGATTAGGGCGAAAAGCACTAATTTCGCCTTTAGCATAGACATGCTTCGATTATGTGATGGTAAGAAAGATCTCACAGTTATATCATCATTGCCATAACAACACTTTTAGAGGGAAACCCAATCATTATTAGTTCACGCTACGCTAGCTGAGAAACAGTCAGTAGAAAAGTCTTATCGTATGCGTAAATATGTGAAAATATATTGTACGAGAATGGTAATTTCAGAACGCCATTTCGTTTTGCTTCCACTACGGCTGAAATTTTCAACGAAAGATCGCACAACAATTAAGTTTATGTTTGATCAATTGAACGCAGAATGTAGAAATGACATATTGCATTATTGAACACCCCCTCAAGGTCGTTCTCTTATCGGTGTGGTTCCCCTGAAACGCAATTTCAGGTTTGTGTAATGGCATTTGTACAGTTTCAATAGGTGATCAGTGGTACACTTGTGTAGGGTCATCCCGAGTAAACATGTTGCTCGTACTATATGAAGTTATAATTGCAGACGCTGCATAATATATGACCATCTTTGGCGTGCGATGAAATCAAACTTTTTGAATGAGCATTTGATTAAATTTCGCCATGGGAACACATAATGATAGCATTTCTGATGCGAGAAGTGCTCAGTCGTCTTTGTAGATTATGTCGTTCTTGAATCTAGACTTGTGTTCTATTTCCCTAAACCTTGACTTTAATGTTAAAATTCGAAATACTGATCATTCAAAAGTGTGAATTTGCTGTCACGTAGATAATCCATTGCCATCAACAAGCCGCATCAATTTAAAAGCGATGGAATTCAGATTCAACCCTCGATAATCGAGAAATCACATTTATGGGTTTGAAAATCTTTTTTGAAGGGATTGTCATTCCAGCGCATATAATATGATAAGATTCCGTATACCAATAGTTCCGTAAATTACATCCAGTTCTGTCGATCGGAAATGGATATTTGATCCGGTTCACGGTGATTTCATTCCCTGATTATGTCGTATGCTGTGCACTGTATGTAGCTTTACAGGTAAACTAGTTAACTGTGCTTGCTGTACTTTCAATGTGTAACCTCGTACTATATGAAGTGATAATTTCAGACGCTACATAATATATGATCATCTTCGGTGTGAGATGAAATCAAACTATTAAAATTAGAGAATGAAATCACCGTGAATCGGATCAAACTTTTTCTGGTTTTAGTCCCAAACACTCTACAGCTACTTTACTACAGCGTTTAAACCGATGACATCCTTGATAAGTATAGTTAATTGCACGAGTAGGAGTGCCTGTTACAGTGTAATCACCACACTTACGGTCAGGAACTTGTAAACATCACGAGGCCGAAGGCCGAGTGATGTTTACAAGTTCCTGACCATAAGTGTGGTGATTACAACTGTAACAGCTCACCTACGAGGTGCGATTAAGGACTTATACCACGAAAAACAGGCCAATCTTCTTTAAATTTGAAAATTACTGTCAATAAATTGTCTACTTTTGATTTGAATATCCACAATGGAATGGAGTGACCCATTGTACTCCGAAATGTTCACAGAGGTCATTATGCACCTGGCATGCGAGTTTGGGAAAGTGACCTAGTCCAGACAAGTAGGACAAGGGCTCTGGTCAACTGCAAATCTGCATTTGAATAAGGGCTACAGAGTGGTGTAATGCACCTGTGTAGAAGCACAGAGTAATATCATAGACAGAGTGGCAACAGCTATTGTTTAAGGCGTGAAGCGGTTACGTAAGCAATCCATGTTTGCCTCGCCTCACGAAGCTCTTGGCTCTCTTTTCCGAAGAGTGCCGACCATGCACCCTTCGGTAATTTTCGGATTTTCACCAATTGTTAAGCGAAAGTATGTTCGACAAAGCTTGTGTTGTAGTTGTCGTGTGGTGCTGATCGGAATAGATGTGCTGGCGAAAACGCGAGTGTTTTGAGCTTCAGGAAAGTGGGTTTTACCGTTTTAAAAATTCCTCTCATATTTTCATGATTATATAATGAGTGTGTTTGAACCAAATTTGAAAGTCTTTTATCGATACTGTCTGGTTTTACTCAATGGTTTACGGTCAGTCACACCGTCTTTTACACGTGCGCCAAGAAAGGACATGTTTATGAAACTGCTGGCGTGTTATGTTTTGATTGGCGTGAGGCAGTGTTTCTGGCCTGAGAGCTCACAAAGTAACTATGGTTGCTACGCGACTGGCAGTACGATGCCATCTCGTCGTATGTTTCGCATAATCTCGTGTAATTATCAACCACAAACCAAGCCTCCAAAAAGTTTAACACCTTTGAAGCTCATTTTAATATGAAAAGCCAATAGTCTAACGGACGACCATGGAACAAAAGGCATGCAAGTGTTGCCACTATGTCTATGATATTACTCTGTGGTAGAAGGAAACTATTTTAGTCTGATTGGTTAAATAAAATGGCTTGCCTATTTACTCTATCTTATCGGCTATTGCTTAGCGAGAAGGAATTCACTCTGTAGATGCATATGATTGCCTCGTGGATGCATCAGGCTTTCAATACCATTTTCTTGTTTTCGACTGGTCAAGATGGACCTTGTCAACTTGTCTGATCTGATGACCCAAGAGACTTCCTAGAGTTCCATGGACGGCCATGTAAAAACAACCAAAGTCGATTTTACACGGGAAACTGCCCTATAAGAGCAGCCGCTACTACAGAGCGCATAAAATCCAAGATGTGTACTTCAACTAATAAAAAAGTACTTGGCGATGATAACACCGGACGGGATTATACTATCGATGACCCTTGCCAAGGGATAATCAAGTTCTCCTGCCAGAAATATACGTCTTTACACAAAGCAAATGTGCAAGATGGCTTGGCCAGACTGCCAGCACACTGGATATTCTGGCAAGGTAATTTATTCTTTTACTAAAATATTTATACACAAAACGAATTCTGTAAAGTTATAAAATTAAATTCATTGACCAAAACAATTTGTTGTGTGTGCGGCAGTATCACAGAATTTCTTTCGACTATTCCACAAACGTTACTTATTTTCCATGATATTTGTCACATATGTCTTGTGTTTGATAATTTCAGGTGAATGCGGCAACATCTCTCTACCAAGAGGGATTCGATTAGCAGCTTATCAAAGAACAAACAGGTCACAGATAGATGACGGCTTACGCGCCTCAAATGTATGTCTACTGCAAAGCAAAAGCATGTGTCGAATATATTACTACCATCTTCATCTAGTGTTAAATCAGAGGAATGCTGTAAGTAAACCAGTTTCTCAAGTTACGACAAAACAATGTAACAAAACAGACAAGATTGGTCCAACCCAAGAAGACGCCGAATCTAAAGATGGACAGTCTTCATCAACAAATCATGTTGCTTACATTGAGCATGGTCCAAAGAAAGTTAAAATTGAATTATAAAATGCTATAACATATCAGTTGAACAAATTGTCTTCATTTTGTTATTGAATGTGTGTGAATGCTTTAGACATCTCGACTTGACCTATTGTTCTCTTGCAAATTAGTAATCAGTCATACTTTTTTCATATTTAAATAAGTAATCACTACACTTTTATTGATATGATAATGATTTTCTTTCATTAAAGTGTGGTGATTACTTATTTACATATGAATAAAAGTATGACTGATTACTTATTTTGCATAAGAACAATAGGTGTCAGTCGTGTTTTCAGGGATAAATGGATGGCAAGAACAATAGGTCACATGACCTGGAGTGGTATAAATGTAGAATAAGAAATTTCTCTCTCATCTTCTCTTGTTAGACCTTTCCAAGGCATTTGATTCAGTTAACCATAAAATTATGCTCAGTAAATTCCAACGCTACAATTTTCACCCGTCTACAATTCAGTGGTTTAGTAGCTACCTAACAGGCCGTACTCAGTGTGTTAAAATTGGTAACATTTCATTCAATTTTTTTCAAGTCAAAACGGGTGTACCTCAAGGTAGTCTTTGTGGACCGATTTTATTCTCACTTTACATTAACGATCTCCCCACATGGCTTCAATCCACAACACCAATTTATGGTTTTGCTGATGACATAAACATCCTAAAAGCGTCCACAATTTCTGATATTGATAACCTTCACGATGATCTGGAACATGAAATTCATTTAACTACTTGGTTCCGTTCCAATTCTCTGAAACCCAACATTTCGAAAGATCAATACATGCTCTTCGGTACTAGGCAACAACTCAAGAAAATATCAAATCACATAAAAGTTCTTTCCAATCAAAGTACTACAATCAAAGCATCTCCTTCTGCTACCTGTTTAGGTTTAAGACTTGATCAAGAACTCAGCTGGTCCAACCATGTTGCCTACCTCCGTCGAGCATGTGGCTATCGTCTGACGAAATTGGCCCGTGTCAGACGATGTATTCCAGAAAAAGTTCGCAAAAATGTTATCTCAGCTACAGTTTTCTCCCTTTTAGACTACTGTGACACTGTCTTTTCCAACTGTAATATTACTCTCAAAAGCAATTTACAACGCATAATTAATTTTGCAGTTCGCATTCAGTGTGGACTCAAAAGTCAGACCATGTTACATCTTACAGAAATTCACTCAACTTGCCAACTATCCAGGAAAGGCACGACCAACACTTGAAAAATCTAGTTCACAAATGTATCACCAAAAAAGTTCCTGTCTATACTTGTCTGACCTTCTCACAAAAAATTCAACAATTCACCAGTATAACACCAGAAGTAAATATCATGTTTCTAAAGCCCACAGTCGCTCATTCAAATATCGTTCATCCACCATTGCCAATACTATAATTTAAACTACTTACTGTGCCTGTCTATTCTTTTCTGAGCTATTTCAAACCGATCTGCATGTCAACTTCCTGCTTGTTTTAATTGATTATACGGTGCTCACCAACTTTTTATGCTTATCTTTTGATGTGTAGTTTTTTAACTTTTAACTACTGGTCTTTTATTGAGTTTTTTATTTATTTTTATTCTGTATATGTCCATGTATTTTATTCAAAGCATGAAAATCCATTTATGGATGCATTGACTTGAAGTAATAAAATTACAAAAAATTACAAATTACAAAAATAGAATTAAGTCCATAGTATGTAGTCCTTCCTGCATGTGTCTACAGTTGGATTGCACTGATAACGGACTTCCACTTTCAAAGAACAAAATGAAACACAAAACAAAAGAAACAAACAACAAAATAAAACAAAACAAAAACTGCATTGGGAGATATACTGTATTCCGTAATACCAGCAATGCGTACGTGTGCAAAGCTATGTCATCTGTTTCTTTAAATAATACTTGATAGTGGTAGTTCTAGACAGCTAGGCGACAAATATGCCCTGATTTCAGTAGTATAGCTGATACAAATGTATTTCACATATATCAAATGTTTGCTAATTGCCAAGAAATATCCCCGAGAGTTCAGCTGCACGGCTGGACAATCATCTTAGTGAGGTCAAGCTTGAGGGCACGCAATTGATATCCATCGGATGCACCTCTTTGTTCAGTGTAATGAATGAGAAGCGTTGTTGTCAGACTGTGTCTAATTTGAAATCCATAATTCACAAGCATATTCACCTATAGGTTAACGACACTTTGACTTAACTGCCATGAATGTCACAGGTTGATTAGCAAGTTTCGGTGGGATCGTAGACTGAATACCTGAGCTTACGACGGCACTTAAAAATAACCTTTGCTCATGCGTGCAATGCCTCATTTTATATGCAAAATTGAGGAGAAGCGGCTAAATGCTTTTAGCGGAAAGTAAGCCTTTTTTGAGGAAACTGCCGCCAGACGAAATCGCTGAAGACATTCGTCTTTCATGTGCTATTTCCTTGAAGTCCACCATCGAAATCCTAAAAGCTGAATTTACAGTTATATAAACAAGAATAAACGAATTACATATTTAAAAGAAATGAACATACGTAAAAAGTGTCTCTGAATCTTTAAATTTCAAGCGCATTCTGTGGAAATTCAACTTTTTTCAATGAGATGAGTGTAGTCTTAAACAGACACAATAGAATGCGACCCTAGTAAGCTTACTCCATAGACAAATGGGTTGATTTATTCCCTTGAATAGATGTTCGTTTGAACGCAAACAATTGAAGAACTTCTTTGGCAACTCCCGCTAATAATAAACTTGATGCAGCAAAGATTTACATTTCCTGTCATATAAAATGATTTTAACTGCGTGGCTGTATACAACAACCTTGCAGATCACAGCGTCGCTTCTGAAAACCAATGCACTTCTTTGATCTTAACGTCGGGATGTGTCTGTCACTATTTGAACATTTCTGCAACAGGAAGCGAAATATGAAGGGCAGTATACATTTTGCGAGCTACCTCTGACTGTTATGTGTCGTTGCATACAGAGTCTAGGCCCTCACTCCCTCGAACACCAGACTCAGAGTGATCGAAAATGCTAATGATGATCTTCTACGCCGTACCAGCAAAACAATCATTCGATTTTTTTTTCGGCTGCCAGGCAATACTGTTGTCAGCGGTCCAGCTCACTTGAACGGCCTCATGCAATAATTTCCCCGGCGCTGTATATCTGTTACACTCGCTTGAAATACTCTTCAAGATTGCCTACAACCAGATGACTGAGATAGTTTTAGAAAGCTTTCTGAGATTTATCGTTTCTTTGGTCGTTCGCTTTCGGCAAGATTACCAAAATACAAAAACGATTGGTTTGCGATTTTTCTGAGAGACAGAAACTGGTTTCTGAATTTAAGACCTATAGACTGAAACCACTTTTTTGCACATGTTGTTCTAGAAATCTTGGCAATGATGATTAAATTACACCTCTCTCTCTCTCTCTCTCTCTCTCTCTCTCTCTCTCTCTCTCCTCTCTCTCTCTCTCTCTCTCTCTCTCTCTCCTTTGTTAGCTTAATAAAGAGCATGTTCGGTGCCGAGCTTGGTGGGCAAGACATAGGTTCAAGAACAGGCTGATAAATATGCGCGTAATTTCACCATGAAATCGTTTCCAGGCCATGGGAAGAAAAGACTCAAGTCCTTTGCAATCTGTGATCTGCGCCGTTTTAACTGTATTTGTCGGATAGTTTCAATGTAACGGGTGTAATTACACCCTTTACATTTAAACTATCCGACAAATACAGTTTCTTTACAATTGCGTATTTTACATCAGTAATTACACTATTGATATAAAATACGCAATTATAAAAAAAAATTACTACATATTTCATTTTGCATAGTCACCTACCTTAAATTAGTTTACTTTCTGTCTGGAGTAAATCGATTTACCCTAGGCAACGAATGACTCTTTGATCTGTTGACCTGTTCAGGTTATTCTGAATATGTTATCCGGCTACTGACACCATGTTGACGCAAAAGAAACTTCTGAAGAGGGAGCATACAGGAGCTGCCCCTGGGAAATATTATACAGACTATGATTGAATTTGAGCCAGAATATTCTAAACTCCCGCTCATATAGTTTTTGTTCTGGACATTTACTTAAGTCATTTATCATTAAAAGTTCGATTGAAAAAGCTAATAAATATATCACAACGTTTTAAGGGCTTATGTACTAAAGCAAGCGAATTTTGAGAAATCAACAAAAAGTGAATGAGCAAAATCCAAATTAGATAAAAGAGTGAGTTTAATGCATTTGCTTTACTTTTCAATACTGATCATAAAGGGGGACATCATCCTGGCAATCGAACCGAACCATGGAATTGCGAACCATTGATGGTTGAAATGTGTACAATAAATTTCTGAAATATGTTTGTTTGTTAGTTTAAAGGTTGTCAGAGGTTAAAAGTGCCGGTGACTGTATGCATGTAAAGTTTGATGATTGTTTCTCCACTAAAAAGTATTTGTTTTAATAATGTCAACTACAGCCTTTCGTTCTACTCCCCAGCATATCCAGCATGTTGAGATACACAGCATTCGGCTTGTAAACTCAGCCTGTACATATGCACAGACTGCATTGTTATTGTTGACAAGTGAATTCTGGTCCGGACTAGATTTCAAATGTAAACCGTCAGAATGTATTTAGACATACATGTCAGACGCCGTGTTGCCTAACGAAATAGTTTGTGTTTCAACACGCTTTGGTGACTAGAACAAGAACTTGCAAATTACATACAAACACGATTGGAACCAGTTTGGGATAATTGGATGATGAAGTAATTTCGATTTTATCTACAAAAGTTGTCTCATCTGCTTTTCTTTTTTTATTACTCACTTGTTTATATAATAAGTAATTTGCGATATTGCAACATTCGGCTATATGGAACCTAGCACTTTTGAGAAATTTGCAAAATATGAAAATCCAATTATCCCAAATTAGTTCCAATCGTGTTTACAAAAACAATAATAGTGAAGAAATCAAAATTACACCTATTAACCTGTAAACTGTCCACACTTTCTCGGAAGAAATAAAACACTTTCGGAATAAATTCAGAACGGTGATTGGGTTATCACGCATGCACAAGGTATTCTCGGCGTAGTTATGGCGTATAGCGCTCACAAGAACTAAACCACTTTCCCTGTAAATATAAAGATGATTTTCCTTTGTATGATTGTATTGTACGTATCCAATGCTCCTTAAAATCATTTGTTCTGTGTAAAAGGAGGATTTTGTTCTCTTTCGATGCATATTGTTTTTTTTACAAGTCATGAATTATTTGAAACGTCCAGAAAATTGTTGGAAAGCGAGGTTGATCATACCAACTTTCGTCCTCGCTCATCGATAGACCAGAGAAATCTGTGACATAATTTCTGGTGGCTATTTGTAAGGACTAATTAAGTCAAAATTAATCACATTATGTGTGATAGATTTTAAAGGAACAACCTATGTAACTTTTGATGGACATTTTCAGAGTTTTCGTTGAAGAAAACGAAAACATTCGCTTCTCATCCCCCTGAATCATACCGTGAGAAGAACCATTAGCCTTGCAATCAGAGCGCATCGTGTACAAAAATGCAAATGATTTGTTTTTTAATGAATTCTGGTCCGGACCAAAATTCAGCCGCCTATAATAATTGACATTACACACATAAGTGACTTCGTGAGAAAACATTTCGACAAGATCTTGAGAGTTGAACAAAAAAATGTAAGTTGCAAACAGTACCCAATGATAAAATACGTCGAATGTCATATCTGACAGAACTCTAAGATGGCGTTTCCATTTTATGATTATGAAAGGCTGGAATACAGCAGTATAAGATTCAGTCACAATCCCTGACACACCGTCAGCATATGAAACTTTATCGTAAGATTATGGCCCTCCTATAGGAACGCCTATTTTCTGATTTCTATGCGGGTTAAGGTGGAATGTGCCTGAAGAAAGATATTCGGAAATTCAAACTTTTACAATCTGGTCTACCCCTTTTAGGAGCTCATTCTGAGCACATGGGGAAAGTACTCATCGCCTTATTTGTGCAAGTATCGAAAATCTAATTGTTCCTATAGAGTTAGCACAGGTACGGCGGCCATTTTGAATTTCAAGTGTCGATAAATATTGGAAATTTGTTTCCCTGGTACCAAATTTTGCGAGCTGATCCCTGATTTTTATTACTGATATTCACAGGGAAGGGCTCGTTTCCTCATATAAGTTTGAGCAAAACTGTAGAGTGCACGCTACCTTAATCACTTATCCCTTACCTGGAGTGGAGTGATTGTGATGAGAAAGACGACCGTGATTGCCACCATCAGGCGAGAAAACTCGGCATGTATTCCCTTTATCATGTCCACCTGTTTGAGGTACTCTTCCTTACTCCTGGGGCACATGACGGTCATTCGCTTCCTCATCTTCTCCATGGAGCCCAGCACCGCGATGTTGCAAAAAATAAGGATCGAGACGAGAAGGCACTCCTCGGTGAAAGTCCAGTAGACGAACACTTCTATGAGAGCCTGTCTGTGCGTCGTATCGATGCTGCAGAAGAGTCCGGTGCCGTCGTTGAAAACGACTAGACTTTCCCGCACGCTGAATAACATCAGCGTAGAATGTATCAAGGAGTACACCACCAAGATCAGTATAGCTGTGACCGTCGACCGACACGTAACGTGCTTTTCGTAGTAGAATGGCCTCCTGATGGCGAGAAAGCGTTCGATGCCCATCAGCACTACGAGTGTCTGAGACAAAGTTGTCAGCGATGTCAAGACGAAAAACGAGTAGAGGCACGATCCCATCCGTCCGACCCAGGCTCCGATGAAATGGGAGAGAAGCCAGAGAGCATCTCCAAGGAGAGCGATGAGCAAGTCGGTAGTAGACAGAGCCAACACCAGCAGGACCGGAATGTTTGTCATTCGAGATTTCGTATTCATTGCCCGGCTCATGAGAACAAGCGTGCAGAGGTTGGTGAAAAATGTCACGAAAAACATGATTGGAGTCACTATGGCGTCGATACTTCCAAGGCACGGGTGTAGACAGTCACCTCGAACGGGAACAGATGAAAAATTCGAGGCATTGTTCATCTCCATTATTATTGAAACACTGGTTGCTCCTTCTCCAGCTTTGCTCTATCCAGGAACTGCGACCATTCACTATGGTTGTATGGTTCTCCCCTTGTTGTACTGAATTCACAGCTCTGGAATGACGGTTTACGGATAATCGTCGGCTTGTTGTCTGTCAGTGGAATCCGACGGCAGCGAGGCATGCGATTGGGATGCGGGCGCCGTTGCAATAGCAGCAAAAGAAACAGGGAAGAGATGTAATGGAATGTTTTGACGTCAAAGAAAATGCGCGGGTACGACGAATGAGGGCGCCCGTGCCACGCCATCAACCAGTTCGAAAGGTAATGGCAAAAATTCTCATCGAAAATGACAACTCCCTCTAATTTTTTAGATGTCCTTGGGTTGTAGTATGACATCAAATCAATCCCCGCAATCGTTATCATTCAAGGCAAGTAAATTACCAGGCCAAAGAAACAAACAAACAAAAAAACAACAACAAAACACTGACAAAATTGATAGTGCAATCTCGAACCACTAGTTAAGTGGTGATACCAGGTGTCCGGTCTTGGTAAGCATACCCTGCTAGCATGCTACACTCGTCCAGATTGAACTAAAGTGACAAAGTAGTTGTACTGTAATTCAGATAGTTGCCAAATTAGTGTTCTGAGTCAAAGCCAGGAACACTGTCTCTCATCATCTGAGTAACAGATTTTGTCATACTTTGATATAATATCTTCATATCTACCATAGAACTTCTTCTTGAACAAATTATTGAATGCAAAAGTGAGCGAATGACATTTTAACAAAGGGAGAAATAGCTTGCATCATTTTAAAGTTTAACCGTTTAATTTGTTGTTTTCCGTGTCGTATCCGGATTGATAAAACGACAGTCAACGTCTACACAAGGCTTACTCACAGCATTGAGATCAAATTACGCCTGGAAACTATATTAGTCTTTGATCAAGATAGAGAATTCTAAATCTGATTGAGGATCAATGACTGGTGACATATTATTTACAAGATCCATAAATTACAATCACTCGGTGAAACGAAAGTTAACAACTTATTGTCACAAGATGGCGTCTTGCTCGCACAATGTTATGTGATATGAATCTTCCCGAGGGCGTGAACATTACAAGCATGGAAATCATTCTATTTACGCAGCAATATGCTAAGTAAGACGAATCTCAGAAGCCATATATTCCATGTTATATGATATTCATCTTCCGCAGAAGTATATTCAGTGCGGCATTTATGGGTTTCTCTGGAACATTTGATCTTCATATAATCATCAAGCCGCACTGATTAAATTCTTTGTTTTGCCCCCCTCCCCCAGTAGGTTTTTGGTTTTGGAAGTTTTCATTAAAAAAACCAAAGTGTATTTGAATAGACCTTTACCCATTTACGTTTCTGTCAACAAATTTCTGTTTACAAATTGTACTCAGAGCGCCTGCATGCTTGCAGAATGCCACATATAGAGTGTGAATTATGAAGTGAAAAATATATTTCAGCTGTGATCCTTGATTGAGTACTTGGAAACGATCAAGTATATCTATAAACCACACATGTGTGAAATTTCCTGTGTTTAAATTTTTCAACCGCTAACCCTTCAAAAGGTTGAGTGGACGCACAACAAAGAATTTATTTATTCTGGCCTTGTATATTTTGGTGGAATTTTTCATCATGACTGGCAATCATACGACTAGAGAGCTCAGTAAGTCCTGTTTACCGAATCAAAACGAAAATCCTGCATAAAAATAATAAAATACAGGTAGCTTAACAAAACAACAGGTATAACAAAAGAAGTCAACCACGTACACAAAATGTTATAAGCAAAGTCAACAACGACAATAAAAACAACCAACAAACAATCAAACAAACAATCACAACAACAAAGACGTTAACCGAATACAGACCAGATATATCCACTCTGGAAAAATCATTCAGTTGTACTTCTGTCGGAATTGGAACTCGCAATGGTTAACACAGTTTCATAGGTATGGGGCTGAATCCAAAGGCTTGCGCCAACCTATTTGAACTGAATGCCAACAACCTATTTGAACTGAATGCAGCTTTGTTAATTCTCCACTCACATACCGTGTTCTTCTTCAGTTTTGCCCACTGTTTAATTTGTGATGTATATGGATTACCATTGGTCACTGGGTCTCTGGTTGTACAACGACATGTAGGTTGTTCAATGTAGAAGTGATTGTAACTTTTCACGGAACTTTCTCCTAATTTTTGGTGTTAATCTATTCGAATTGCATGATTACTACTGTTAGATGAACCTTGGTAACCTTGGTAACTGTAACTTTTGATAATTTTTTAAAAACAATTTTCTTTCATGTTCTACACCCCGTTGCATGTTGAAACATCAAATGATTTGCGTGTCGATACAGCGTCCACATGTGTTAACTGCACCAGTTTGCTATTGTTTATATTTTAATTCTGCTCCGGACCGGAATTCACTTGTAAAGCTGAGTATTGCGTATCTCAGCAGTCTTTGGGTAGTAGAACAAGAGAATGTAGTTGACATTAAAAACAAAAATAGTGAAAAAATAAAACGTTACAACCACTGGCCCTTGAATAGCACTGAACAACAGCAGTGGGAAGCATTAATACATTTTATTCTGATGTTGACCAATGTAGATGTAGAGGTAAGGGTGACGTCAACATAATTTCAGCTTGTTCCCCCTGAGTGACACCTGCACTTTTTTAATGCAGTTGAAGGAAGCACCGAGAACACTGCTTGGGTTGGTTTCAATTCAGGTGAATTTGCAACGTTATGTACCTAGCAATTGTAATGTTCTTTCTATTACATATCGTTTTTTAGTTTGGCAATAGACGATAGACAGACTCGATGATGAATATCATCACAGAGACACAGACACAGCCACGCAGACAGACACAGACAGACAGTCACGACCACAGACAGACATAAATAATATATAAGACATCAAATTTAGGAATGAAAAATGAACCTCGTCACTGTTGTTTTGCGTCTTGAGACAGAGTAAGAGGCCCATTAATATTGCATATATATGTATATAATTATATATATATATATATATATAATATATATATATATATATATATATATATATATATATAATATATATATATATATTATATATATAAGCCATTATGGTGATAACGGGAGGGCACATTGTATACATTTTGTATATATATATATATATATATAATATATATATATATATATATATATATATATATATATATATATATATATATATATATATATATATATATATATATATATATATATATATATATATATATCAAAGTGGAAATGATTTGTGATCCACATCTCTCTTGCTGTATGTTTCTCTCTTACCCTACCACTCTCTCATACGTGAAATTCGTGATCAGGGAGTTACTCTGTGTAGAGTATGTAAGACCACTTCAATGACGAGCTATACTTATCATATTGTTCTTGGTAGTCTGTGAAAGATTACATATTGTCCTTGACGAATAGTTTATCCAGATTATCCGCACAATGCCATCGTATTAACACACAGGCATCTGTTTGAGATATAACGTCGGAAAAGGCGGTTCCTTTTTAACTAAGCAGCTTTACTTGTTATGTAAGCCCCAGACCGACCTTGAGTGGTTATCTTTGAATCAGCTGAGAGGACCGCTTTCTTTTGTCAGTCTTTAGAGATCGGGGGAATTAAGCTTATCAAGGTTGAAATGCTATGAAATCATTTGTCCAATCGTAAGCATACTTGCTCTTAATGTCGAAAGGTTCAGTTGTATTGTTGTTGCTTTTCTTTTGATGGTACAATTGGGTTTGTTATCAACCACTGTAATTACGGTTTAGAGATGCTGTAGTCTTTTGAAGATATATATATATATATATATATATATATATATATATATATATATACATATATATATATATATATATATTATATATATATATATATATATATATATAATATATATATATATATATATATATATATATATATATATATATATATATATATATATCAGTCATTAAGGCCGGGGTCGGCAAAATCCAGGGGAGAGGAAGGATGACTACTTAAATTTTAAAACTACAAAGGGGATAATTTATTTTTCAAACAGCACAAAAAGGAAAGGGGGTCACTTGATTTTCATAAGTATCTATCCTGTCAGTAACAAAAACAAAAGCAAAAAAAAAATAACATGGAAATTCAGAGAAAGATCATAATCATTTGGATATTGTTCAAAATAGTGACAGTGACATGTCAGACTCAGAGCTTTTTGTACAGGAAGAGGATGATAATGTTGTAATCCACGAAATCGGCAGCAGCACAAGTGATGAAGAACTCTTTTAACCTTTCGAGACACTATACAGTGTATACAAGTCCTTGAAGAAGAGCAAGATCTTGGAAAAAAACCTCCTTCACACTGATGTTATATTGTATTTATGCACAGGTAATAGCTAGTGTTATCATTTAACAGTGAATCAATACTTAAGCAATATTGAGAGGTCATGAGATTTTTGTCATCTTAAAAAGGGGGCTGGGTGGGATGGTCATCAATTTTGGTGGCAATGGGTGGGAGCGGAGTTCACTTATTTTAACTTATGCACAAGAAGAATTTGCCGGCCCGTTCCCGGCTATAATAACTGAACTCTCACTAAAATGTCACGAATAGAACAGCGGTAGAGTTAAATAAAAGACATGAATAGGTAGGCAGCGATAATACTCGGGTTAAGTCAGGTTGTGATAATAATATTAATACATATTCAAGGATGTGGACAGCAGCAAGGTAGCACTTTACACACTGGGCTATTTTAGACAGCATTGATGTTACAATAACAGGTAATGATCCACGCCATGGTTCTAAATGCTTTCTGTCATATGATATGACACCCTTCAGCAGCGTCCATTAAAACAGCGTAAGCGTAGACGAATTTGTCCCGTGGATAAATATGCCATATCATTTGCAACTCGAATTGTACAATTCTTCTGCATAGCTTTGCACATGAGTATGATAAACACTGACTAGCGAAGGCACTTTCTGACGAAAGCAAGCAAAATATGCTTTATAGTCATCGTTTGGAGTTTCCGTGATTTGACCGCTGGACGAACCTACAAATTTCTCTTTTTTTCACAAACAGCACGGCATTAAGGGAGAACCTGGCAAATATTAGTAAATTTTTCAGAATTATCGAAAAAACGTCATTGGATCGGTTACATCGATATACCTAAATAAGAAAAATGTTCAAGAGTTTTATGGAAAATGATCTTTACTATAATCAGAACGAATGCATGTGGTAAGCTAACGTCACAGTTCCTCCATCGAGTCAAACGCGCACGCCATTTAAATGACGATTTGCGTATTCAGTTTTGAGTGACAGAGATTAAATCATCACAGACTGACTTACATAATTTATTTATTGATCTGCCAGTATACTTCCTTTCGTACACAATGTTTTGTTCTGTGATTTCCTCTAATTAACAGTACTCTTTATGAAAAATGACATTAAATTAAATTGCTGAAACTTCATGCCGATTATACAAAGACGAACTACTTTTCTTAAAATGAACATCCCCATAAGCGAGAGAAGTAAAATATGGTTTTATAATAAATAAATTCATCACAACGGCACTGTGTTACATGTATTGACGGAAACGTGCCCAATGAAATGTAAACAATTTTCTCTGGTACCTTGTGAAGCTAGTCTTCTACAAATATTTCTACCTTCGCATTGTTTGCGAAGAAACAATACATTTATATTGAATGGCCATGAGGGTAACAACATACGTTTGTTGCCCGCGGGCGTTAGAGCCACCAAAACACCCAGGGCTGTCTCACGAGGCCGTAGGCCGAGATGAATATGGCAAGTCAATACTTATTTATTGACACACGTCCAATTTTCTCATTGAACATATGATGTTGTCTGCAATCGCTCGTCTCGGTCGCAGACGACTCCGCCATCTTCTTTACGCCCTCTAAAATATGCGCAGAAGGCGCTTTCAAACTTACCGAGTCAAAAGTTGTTCGAAACTTTGGACCGATAAAGTTTTGCAAAGTGTCCACTTTTCAACCGGTAACTGACTCTTAGCATGTATCAGCACCAAAATGCTGCATGGCACCTGACCGTAGATTAACGAATCAAGATAAAGAGTTTGTACGAGGGGTGTTAGGCCTACAACGTAAAGCCAGAAGGGTCCACGGTTGCAAAAACAGGGTATTGCAGGCAATATTCGTCTAGAAAGTATGATCAATAAATGTCATGTACTAAACTTTTTTATTATACAAGCCTTACCTAACCTGTGTCGCGTATGTGCCTATTTCTTTACCTTCGCTATCTCTGTATAGTATTTCCAAGAAAACAGTCCATGTCTGTTAATAGTTAGCGGTTAAAAGCCTAAAAGCAATATAGCCTAAAAGCTGAAATACGGGGCCTTCTTTTACCTTGTGCCAGTTAGTAAAGAGGTATTTGATCAGGGCGATAATTCCCCCCCCCCGCGCTGGTGATCGTCAGAACAAATTAATGAAGGGGATTAGGGAGGGCAATTAACAGATATGGACTGTTTTCTTGAAATCCTATACAGATATAGCTAGGGTAAAGTAATAGGCACACACTAGAAACAGTTAAGGCGTGTATAAGAAAAAAAAATCGTAAAAACGTTAAATATATGACATTTATTGATCATAACTCCTCGACGAATATTGCCTGCAATAACCTGTTGTGCAAGAGGATTGGCAAACTTATGTTGCTTTATACTTGTCCGCCAATTATGTCAGAAATATTTGTTGACAAGCACCTCACGTCATTCAAAATGTTATTTTTACGTTTTTCTCGGTTTGAAAGTGTGAATGGTGTCCTGTTTTACACCCATGCTAGGGAACAGCGGAGATTGGTATAACAGATTTTGATCACACATATTGCGACCGGGCAATTAATGCAGCCTTTGTACTGGGAAGGGAAAACTCTCGATTGTCTAGGGTCTACGTTGTAGGCAGTGGTTTGATGAACAGCGAAGATAGCAAGATTTCCATAACAGCTTTTGATCACGCACATTTGAACAGGAAACACTGTTGTAATTGGAAGGGAAAAATTCCCATTATTTATTTAAGGTTAGGCCAAAGTAAGTAAATTCTTTGTTTTGCGTCCACTCAAAATCCGGAAAGGTACGCGGGTAAGCGGTTAAAAAACACACACAGAAAATTTAACACAAAATCTTTTTGCCTTTATTGGACAATTTTTCTCAAACAACATGAATACTCCTGTCACAGTGTGACACACTTTATGATCGCTGTATTCATTTTCATGACAAATGAATCAAAATAAACAGTCATTCTAAGACGTTTGCTTTTCTCTTAATAGTCGCGCCAGCGGCTTACTGACTACGCATGCGCTTATTCATAATATACTATGCGAGTAACCGGAAGTGTACCCTTCTTTCATGGGCGCCGCCATGTTTTTTTTTTTGAGTACTCGTAAATAAACAAATACGAAACAAATTACAATGATATAACATGCCTTTTATAAAACATACCTCTTTTATTAGCCAGTAAATGTTATTATACACCTTGTCGCTGATACAAAGTATCGTTGATATAGATAAACGGAGAAAACTGTCGTGCATATGAACGGGGGCATACGCAAAGAATGCTGGGATTGAATTATAGAAGAGCGCCCCTGTGTCAATAATTAGATTCAAAAATTGCAAGTTTTTAGACGGAACGCTATAGTTTTCAGCTTGCAAGTGGAAGGTGGGCAGTGCGGTTACCATTGCAATGACAATTATTGCATAATACGTCCCTTGTTTAACGCAATAGGCTGTTATCATTGTAAAATTGCCAATTTTGTCCAAAATTTTTACACGCTACAGAAAATCTATACCTGCTTGTTGCAGGGTTTGACGTCGTGTAAGTACGTGAACTGCTTTCATCAGAGGGAAACTGGGCATAGTGTCATATAAACGTTTATGAAGTAACATGCCCTATCATGAATCAATACAAATAGCATTGCCAATCTTAACCCCTGGCGCGACCACAAGGGCTGAGCCCTATATCTTATTAGTTTTAGATTGATTTCTTGTGCATTCAAAATGTCATTCTTTGACGTTTGCTTTTCTCTTTAATTTCTTTCTTGTGCGTTCAAAGTGTCCATATGTCAGGACCATTGCACAGCAACTTGACAGCCTCATCAAATTACTTAAATCTGGATAGTTTGAGAAATGGGTACACTCTAATAGTAGTAGTTTTTGTCCTCAAGTTCTTGTACGTTTCTTTCAAGTTTCTTGTAATGTTTATGCTCTGATGGAATGTCATAGTTTTGCTGAAAGGTGTCTGTTTTGAAAGAAAACACCAAACAGAAATGGTAACTTGTAGCCTCTGCATTCAATTTTAGAAAGGTGGGGCATCAGACAGAAGAAGACATTTGTGATATAATTGACAAAAGTATTCCCTGTAGCTTCCTCGGGACCATCCGTAAAACCAGCATCTTTCCTTTCCGTCAAATAAAAGAAATCATTTCGCAATTGTCAGTCTCCACACACAGACTCATCAGACCCAAATTTAGAAGGACGCTTCACATCTAGATTCCTTACACTTTCAAAGTACCACACCCCAGATTGATTGAAAAGATGAAGTATCATGGCATAAATGGAAATTTCTTCAGTAGGTCAAAGCTTGATTGACAAATACAAAACAGCAAGTAGTCATAAATGGAGCATCATCTGAATGGAGAATACGTCACAAGTGGGTCCCATAGGGTTCAGTTCTTGGACCAGTACTCTTTCTAATCTACATCAATCATACTGGCGGTGAAATTAGTTCTGAACTAAAAACATTTACTGACAATACCAAAACATATCACCCCTTGTGAAATTGTAGTGATCCTGAAATTCTACAAGCTGGTTTGGACAAGCTACAAAAATGAGTGAACACTGGCCGACGCATATTGGCTACAACAAGCCCTTCACAACTGAAGACCAGATATGAACTGAATATGCTCACGTGTTTTACAACAGGTTCATTAATAGTAGTGCGCTTCACAGAACAATGATCACAATATGTAGCAGGTTTTTTTCAACATCGCACAGTACTCTCAGAGTTTAATCACTAATTACAAAACTTTATTAATATGCAAATGAGCTGTTCATTGACTGGACACTGCTCAATGCTTTATTGGACAATTAGATATCCATCAGATCAACATTTGTAGCACGTTTTATTTAATTTAATGCAGTAATTTTAGAGTAATGTCACTAATTACAAAGTTCATTAAATATGCAAATAAACCCTAAATTAACTTGACACTGTTCAATGATTCATAGCACAATTAAATAGTTATCAAATCAATATCTGTAGAACGTTTTACAAAATTTTGGTGCCGAAATTTCAGAGTTATATACCTAATTACAAAGTTTATTAAATATGCAAATGAACCCTTAATTAACTTTACGCTACTAAATGCTTTACAACACAGTTAGATATCTGTCGTATCAGTATGTGCAGCAGTTTTCATCACATTTGATGCAGTTATTTCGGAGTTATATGACTAATTATAATACTTCATGAAATATGCAAATGAGCTAATTATTAACTTGACACTGCTCAATGCTTCTCAGTACAATTGGATATTTATGAGATCAACATCTGTAGCAAGTTTCATCAAATTTAACGCTGTAATTTTGGAGTAATATCACTAATTACAAAGTTCATTAAATATGCAAATGAACCCTTAATTAACTTCACACAACTAAATGCTCTACACCACAATTAGATATCTGTAGGATCAGCATCTGCAGCAGATTTCATCACATTTGGTGCAGTTATTTTAAAGATATATCACTAATTACAAAACTTCATAAAATATGCAAATGACCTATTTGTTAACTTGACACTGCCAAATGCTTCTCGGTACAAGTAGATATTTATCAAAACAATATCTGTACCCAATTTCACTAACTTGGGTGCCGCAATTTAAGAGTTATATACCTAATTACAAAGTTCATTAAATATGCAAATGAACTCTTCATTAATTTCACACTACTAAATGCTTTACACTACAGTTAGATATCAGTCGGATCAGTATCTGCAGCAGATTTCATCACATTTGGCGAAGTTATATCAGAGTTATATGACCAATGACAAACCTTCATAAAATATGCAAATGAGCTATTAATTAACTTGAAACTGTCTAATGCTTCTAAGTATAATTAGATATACATGCGATCAATATTTGTTGCAAGTATCATCAAGTTTGGTGCAGGAATTTCAGAGTTATCTCACTAATAACAAAAGTTCATTAAATATGCAAATGAGAAGATAATTGACATGACACTCACAGTATCATCATAATGTTCTTAGATTGTCATCTGTGAAAAGTTTCATGAAATTTGGTGCAGTATTTCTTGATATATGTCTACACTGTCATTACCGTCTCCATAGGGAAACCATTGTACGGAAAAAAACGATATTGCATAACTTCATTAATATGCAAGCCACACTAACCAAAATCTAATCAGTTCTTGCAAGTAGCATATGGTACCTGTGTACCAAATCTGACTTGAATCCGTTTAGGCATTTTCGAGTTATCGTGTAAACAGACAGACAGACAGACAGACAGACAGACACACACTAACACACATACATACACACACACGGGCAGACAGACAGACATCGCTATGACATTAGCCCACGTGTTTACACACGTGAGCTAAAAACGACTGGGGCATCCTACTTCATTCTACCTTAAAACCTTCAAGCAAATGTGATAAGTTTACAATAAAGCTAACAGAATGCTTGATCTCATCAAGCGATCATTGTCGATCAAATAAAAAAAATGTCATTCTTCGTCTTTACAAGCAACTTGTGAGACCACAGCTCGAACATGCAGTACAAGCCTGGTCACCATGGCTACAAAAGTACATAAAAATCTTAGCACGGCAAATAATACCTAAACTCAAACACTACAATTATCAAAATAGCTTGGTTTAATAATACTTTAACAAAAAAGAATTCGCGGCGACATGATTGAACTCTAGAAAGTTATCAAAGGCCATGACCACTGTAACCTTTTACTTGAGTTAGCAGCCTACTTGAGAACTCGCGGACATCGTGCCAAACTTCATAAACTAACCATTCGACTTAACACAAGGAAGTACTTTTTTCAGCAAGAGTTGTGGACACCTGAAATAATTCAAATAAATTACCAGCCGATGTCATTAATGCAGAAAGTGTGACCTCCTTCAAGAGCACACAGTACAAAAATTACCCACAATTCTCTTTGATTTGTATCCTTGAAGGTTACTTTTCTAAAAACTTTTTCAGTTCTGCAAGTAAGCACTAATGTGCACCATCAGAATAATTTTTAAATAATTTCTAATAAAAGTACGTTTATATATTTCAGTGAAAGTTTCAAAATAATCACTGAACAACCATCAAAGTCACATTCTTTAGGTACTACAAATGCCTTGCTTTATGGGCAGCAAGTTATGACGAACTGAAGGGGTCATTCTCTGACAAAAGTTAGCATGAAAATTTCTTTTGTCATTTCCATTGCAAAAAATCAATATCGTTTGTTTCATAAAACAGGTGCAACGAGTCTACTTACTTTCCATCACATTATTCTGTACGGCTGAGGACACAATCTGTGGCAAATTTTACAAAAATGCTATCTCCTCTCTCAATTATGCATGATTTCCCAAATTATTTAAAATGAGAATTGAGAAGAATAGTGCGCATAAAAGTACGTTTCCAAAATTTTGATAAATAGTCTGTGAATTTGTGTACACATGGGAGGCATGGTAGACCACTTAGGAATTTAAGAGGATACAAATCATAACGAATTATGGGAAATCTACTGTACTGTGGAGCAGCTACGACCGCCCCCTACAAGTTTGAACTTACACAGAGGGATTCTAATATACTTCCCCTTAACCAAACTGAACAAAAAAGTACATGGAGGCCTTTCGTTTATAGGACTGATCACTGGCTTGTTTTTGTTTCAAGTTAAAATCGACGAATGAACCGAATTTTTGGCAAATCTGAAAGACCGATAAACTTGGATAGGCTTCAACACTTTCCGATTTTTCCCTCTGCCATACTCTCTGAGTCGTGGTACCCAAGTCCAATCGGCCGACTGAATCTCTCTCTGTTCAAATCCCGATTGCTCGCAATGACCATGCCTTCAAGTTGCCGTGCAAAGGTTTCCTGTTTTGTAACTTCGATTATTTCCCTTTTTCATCCATTTTTTATCGTGAAGGCAAAGCCACAACAGGCAAAGCCACAACAGACAGCGAGAACGTGAGGCCCCGGCGTGAGGCAGAGAGTATCGACAGGGGTAATGTGTAGAGAGTACTGTTTTACGTCACCGCATGGTCCATTAGTGAAATCTGATTGTCGTAAAGGAGTGTTTCATCGCAAAGTTAAAAGCTACGACTTGCTTTTGCGACAAAATAGCGCAACCAACGGCGAAATTTTGAAAGGAAAGTTTGTATTTTTTTCCGAAAAATCTCCAAAAACCTAGGCGCGCGAGGACGCAAAACAAAGAATTTACTTACTTTGGCCTTATTCAAATTGACAACCACGTAAACAATAATTACAACTATGCCCTACAGGAATATATACACATGTCTATGGAGCAGGTAGACGTAGAGCGGAATTTTAGAAAACAGGCGACTGTGGTTAAAATAGCCAGTGGCAGTCATAATAGCCTTAAAACGCGTACGAAAAGCATGAACAGTATGCAAACACATGGAGTTATCCAAGCTCACCATTTTGAACTTTGAAAGGTCAGAGGTCATGTTCATCTCAGACATATATACACACGTCTATGGAGCACGTAGGCGCAGAGCGGAATTTTAGAAAAATAGAAAACAGGCGACTATGATTTTAACTATTGGAGACAACTTAATCATATTTTTACTGAGTGTACGGGCCGGAATCGGAACATTTGCGGTTCTCCATTGTATCATGGATGTACAACAAACTGTGTGTGAATCGGGCGACATGGTCTCGCTTGCGGAGCTAAACTAGGTGGGAAAATGTCATCTGACAGTACAATTGATGATAAGTACTGGATCGAAACTTCCAGTAAATGTAAACTTGACGGCCAAGCCATGACCTTAGTCCCTTAAAAGGTATATGATCAAACTTGGCGATCACTTGGGACCAAGGCCAGAGTGAACATCATTTCGGAAACCCTACTTGTTGATTCAAAATTAACGAAAAAAGTGTACTAAGTGATAAAGTTGTTTACTTTTCAGAGTAAGCCTATTTCGATGTCATGGCTTTTTTCAAACGCTTAAAGGCAAGCTCTCAGAGTCGTGCTTCAGTCAAATTTTGTAAGTGCCATTAATATTAACTGTAAAGAAGATATTTCTTGAATGTGCAAAAAGATATGATCTACTTGTGCAGAAATCACGTCATCAGAATTACAATGACAAATGGATCACTTGCTTTTAAACTTCCTATTCCTGAGGAATGTTCGTGGATGAAAACACAGTGACAGTCTAGGAGGAGTCTTCGTTCCGGAACAGCACCTTCCGGGCCTGTTTTGAAAAAACACGGGACCTGAACGCGTAGATTGCGGGATCGACAGCGCTGCCAGCCAGCCACACGCTGAGAAAAAGATGAGACTGAAAGGGCCGTCTGAACTCCAGCTTCAGTATGCCAGCCATGTTGAGGATGAAAAATAATATGTGGGGAATGTACATCAGGAGAAAGACGAGAACAATTGTCAAACAAATAGTAGTTGTTGCCATGTTGTTTTGATCCTTGTGCTGGCCGCTGGCGACGTTGCCGTGGCCGTGTGCGTGTACTGCGGCGGCAGCGAACTTAGCCTTAACATATATGCTACAGTAACAGAAGCCCACAACCACGAAGGCGACCAATACGCTGATCGGCAGAAATGACCGCTCGCTTTCGTCGCTGTTTCCTGCAGACACGGCATAATGCAAACACGAGCGATCGATCTGTCGGGTCCAGAAGACGTACAGGCCGCGAGCGACGCCGCAGATGAAACTGAGCGCGACGAATATGCCGATCATTGTCCGTTGTCGCCGCTTTGTCATTGTACTGCAAACGATGACAGCACGTGAAATGCTGACACTGGTGACTGACATCAGAGAGGTGAAGAATGAAGTGTGAAATGTCAGCAAATATGCGGAACAACTTGCTTTGCTCACTGCCGAACAGACGTCGTAGGATCCGTTCAAAACTCTTAAACTTCCATGCAAGTGAACCGGGGCTGTAATACCACAGACCATCAGATCAGCCACAGCTAAACTAGCCAGCTGGAAGTTTGTGGGCATCCACAGCGGCTTGGTAAACGCTATGAGACCGATGACAAATACGTTGCCAACAATGCCTACGACGATGGTCACAAACAGAATGGCTGAACTGAGACTCAGATAAATCTTCTCAGCAGCACTTGCACTGACCAGAATCATCTGGCCTCCGTCGTGAACTAGGAGGCTTGAGTTTTCGACAATAGTAAGGCCGTTGCAGTCGATTGGTGAGGAGTCGTTCATCGTATCGTTCATGATGAGTTCAGCATTCGAGTACACGACAGTATTACTCACAGAAATGAGCTCAACAAGCACTGTTACGGGATGTAACTTCCCTCCCCATCCTTCTCAGCACATGCGCAGTCAGCCAGCTTTGGTGCAATGAGGGTTAGACTATATGCAAGGCGTGGAGGGACTGTTGACCAGTAGAACTTTGGGCCTTTTAAGGAGGAAAATTGTCGACAGAATCACATCTCGCAATATTGCCCTCTCAAATATTTGACGTGTTTTGTCAAAGCCAGCAAGATATGCACGTTTTTCCGAGAATTCTACTCAGTTTCTTCAGTCGTAAATATTTCCCCACAAAAGCACAGTAAGGCGAGGTGTTTTAATAATTGTCGATTTTCACCATTTTCCCAGTTATAATCACACCATACCAAAATCAAACGGTCCAACCTTAAAAAGGGAAAATGGAATCCTTAAAAAGACGTAGTTCCAGTTGGGATGGGTTGACTTTCAGTGGTATGGGACAGTTTCCCGCCAGTTTTCACTATTAAAGACGTTGACTATCAGTAGGAACGCTTCGAAACAGCTGAGGGTTAGTTTCTATTACTCTAAAGTGTAATCTGTCTAATGGAGATGGCTTCAGAAAATAGCAGTATGTAGCGAAAGTCTGCCAGGAATGATAAAAAGGCGCTGCAGCCGAATAAAATATTTAGATATTATTCCCTAATATTTTTCTTCGTTTAGCGAATGAAAATACGTGTGACATAATGACCGTGTCACCACGAGTCGAAGACGAGTGGTGACTCGCGTGCGGTCATTACGTCACGAGTATTTTCTGAGCTGAACGAAGAAATATTAGAGAATAATAATACTTATAACATGTACAAGCCAAGAATTCATATTTTTGTGTAAAATAAATAATTTTTACTCAACAATTCTACTTTTTAACTTCTGGACTACTTTTTGATTAATATCAATACGCAGAGGGCGAGTTGTCAATCATTTCTGGTCGTCGGTCGCGTGAGCGAGGAACGCGGTGCTAACGTCTGTGCACGCAGCAAATGCCGTGAGCTCACAGAAACGTATCTTCAGCGAAGTTATACCCGATTTCAAAGATATAGGGCTAAACATTTAACTCAGACAAAGTAACGTTATTTTTCGGGAACAAACATCGACTGAATCACGCGACAATACGAACCGAGCTTCGAGTTCGTAGTTTCCGAAAATTATTCATATAGTTCCTGAGGAAAATACAAGCTCTTGTTTCCGTAGTTACGATGATTGTCTCGTCTATGAAAATATTGATTTCATTACACGACTTTTTGAGGTTCAGCGTGGGGTGTGGATAGCACCTGACTCTCCTTCATCCTTGTTGCAGTATTCTGTATGTGCATCGAAAGTTCAGACGGCATTGGAGTATATACGGAGAAAGACCCCCGCATTGACGACAGAACTGAAACAGAAGGACTCAAATTTTTCAAAGCGGATGTATTTTGTCAGATTCTAAAAATTATGACCGATTTTTATAAATCTCCACATCAGACACTTTTTGATCGCGGGAGAAATACGGGCCGCCATGTTGTTCGTTTACATTGATGACGAGCACATCGAAGATCGACGCAAAAAAGTTCCGAAGCACCAAAATTGATGACATAGGAAGCAGGTTGTCGTGACGTAGAACGACCAGAGCATAAATCTCGGTATTTTCTGCTCAGAGACGATAAACTTGGCTTGTGCATGATAAATACTAATACTCAACATACTCAAGCTATTTTATGATGTAACTTGTTTTCACGTATTTTAATGTACGCACTACTGCAACACACAGCTGTGAAAAGTTTATCGGACGAAATCTACACAGCGGTCATAGAAGTGACAGTTTCTTTACAAGAAAAGCAAGCAATGTTCTCAATTAGCATACACAATGGAGGCCTTGGATCTTTGCTTGCAATGAGTTCTTTGAGTTTTAAGTTTTTGTGCTGTTTTTAATAACTAATATTGCGGATGGGTTTTTTGTTAGAAGCTCATCGCAGCCACCCAACACAACATGATACACACAACATTTGATGCATACAGTAAATTGCCTCATGACATATCAATGAAAATATCTTTCCCAGAGCAGGCTGTCTTGCTAATTACTCTTGGATAACACGAAACATTGGCCTAATCTATCCTCATTTGGTATCATATATTCGAGCACGTTCCCTGAAATTCATTTGTAGAAAATAGACGTTAATCTCTGAGAAGAGGTAATTGTCTGTAATTGCAACATAAAGCACTTCTTACTCTCAGAACTTCAATCAAGGAAGGGCTGTGACTCACTGATTTCGACTCGGGCGATAATGTAACAACAAATCACATCTAGCGATTGGTACACTTCGAGAGAGCACAAAAAATTGTAAAGATTAAAACCCTTAAGTTCAGATCGTCGTTGGCGGATGTTCAGAGTAATTAGAAAAAGATAATGATATCCCCATAGTCATATCATTTTAAAATTAGTACTGCTAATTTTAGAAAAAAATTAGCTGGTTTATATGCCTTAATGATATGAAATATGAAAAAACAAACTTCGAAAATTCATGCGCGGAAGATAACAAGTTTTATTGAACCTTTCATCTTACTTACTTCATCCATTAGATAGTAATTTGAACACTAATAAATGTTTGTGAAATTTACGAAATAAAATCAACGCAACGTGTTTCTTGTTCAGAAAATGAATACAAAAGGAATACAAAGCCATACTCGAACCAAGTACGAATACAGTATGTATTTCATTCTGGAGACTCTAGGAAAAGTTATTTTGTCAATATTCCAAGGTCATGGGTGTTGTTTTAATGTGACCTGCTGTAATTTGGATAGTGTACTCTCGTCGTGCAAGATCATTCTGGACAATTGCACTCCACACAAACATTATCGTATACTTAGAACACTAGCGTCAAACATGCATCCTGTTTACGCCATCTGTGTTGGCGCTAACGAGTCATTAGGATGACAAGGAATATCACAACAAAGGGGTTGGATCACATTTCTATTTAACGAGTCATATCAATTTTTGATATATCCATCCAGACATGATTGCACAACAGGGCAGCCTTTCAACCGATTTCAAGATGCCATAATCAAGTGTGGTTTCACATAAAGATGAAACATTTTAGGGTATAAGTGATGAAGCCAAACTTCGGAGGGGAAGTTCAAGTTGTCGCTTCATTTGTAAATTTTGCCCCCGAACCCACTATTTTCCCTTTTCCCAGCTACCAGCCTCTGAACCTTGACCTGCCTCCCTCTCTATTTGCATAAGTTCCCCACTGTCTTCTCCCTGCTGTACTCCCTGGCGAGACGATTTGCCCCTGCTCCTTAGAAAAATCACCACACACGGCCTAAACTAATCCTTTGTCCGCATCCTCCGAAAAAAAATACAATTTTCCAACCTCTTTAATTATATAAAAATCGCCCGCTCACCCTTTCCCTGCCTGTCGGTACAAGAAAATCCCCTTGGGATCGATGGAGGAAACTCCATTTGTCGACTAACCGTGACGCAAGAATAGTCGAAACATCGAGGCTTCAATTCATATGACTGTTTATGTGACTATCCAGGTTTGACTGTTTAGCTCTAGCTCCCGTGTACACACCGGCGCATGTCATATACTAGTACCTGCACCTGTCTGCTGTACCAGTCTGATACGATTCTCAAGATACAAAAATGGAAATGCATTCAGCCTGTTTTTGTTGCAGTTTGTAGCAGTCTCTCGTACTTTCGTGTTATCAATACGAATGCGATGCAGAATGATCAATGAGTGCAAGAGAAATCGCAACTTGAGTTTGCTCTTTATTCATACTTTCTTACCTAACTCTAGGTTTCAATGCCGTCATCCTTATCGCCAAGCTTGAAGAAACTTATAACTTTTGTTGTTTGTTTGCTTTTTTGCAAAACTTGGGAACATCTGCTCAGGATTGCTAACTCACGACATTCTAGGCAATTGTTTACATGAAATTAATCTTATCTTATGATGGCTTGTATTGATATACAAAGTGATTTACTGATTGAGGCCTTTCCTACATACAACAACTGTTTAAGACTTGCTTCTTGCTAAACAGATGGTTTACAGAAAAAAAATTATTATAAGCTTACAGCAAGCTGTTAGTTACTGTGCTTGCTTGTACTTTAATTTCGTTCCGGTGATTGAACTGGCTGTTCCATGTTTTAGGGATGTGCTCATTCTTTTCGAAATTCGAAATATCTGACATTACTATTCTTTGTATGATTGGAATATATCTGTATATATCTTTCTATTTTGTCTTGTGTCTTGCACTTTGTCGTTGTTATGTTTCTGTGCGAATATGCAAATTGTGTTGTCGATTTAATTTTTTAAAAGGTCAGGTGGCAGGTCAGTATGTTTCTCATCTTGTTTTTTCAGTACTGTGTAGATTTCATATATCTAAAGCTCATATTCATATCCACAGGTGCCCGTAGCGTTGCCTGGATATACGATCAAAGGCCGGGGTCCTGGAGTGTGAGACCGAAGACCAAACCTCAGTAGTGGCTAAAAGAATGGAAGGCTTGTAAATATCGGCGAGATGTCAAAAACCAACAAAATGAAACATCCATCCTCAAATTTTACTCTGGTAACTACATTTGACTGATATAAGCCAAATATAGGTGAAAATTCACCTTTATGTAATTCTCCTCATTCACGTTGCAAGTCCGCCGTTGGAAATTAGTGGGTCAATCGTTTAAGTACAAAACATTATTACCATTTCAATAGGCCAGTCAACCGTTTCATACGAGGCCAAATTGCAGATGGTTTAACTCGGGTGACATGTAGACCTAAAAAGATAGGGTTTTCCAAATACTTTAGGCTATTTTACTATGACGAGCCTGGCCACTCATTATGCTTGACTGACACGAGAATAGCTTCCAGGAGACGTCAGCAAATGCAACTATCATCTGGTTTTGCCACGCAAATGCATACGCTGACGCATTGTATCGTCTGCCAGCTCCTCAACTGGCACTTATATTAATCTTGCAGTTGAAGGCCCTCGAATTTATTCACCTGCCACCTTTGAACTTTCACGAGATACATTCACCTTGACGAATACAGGCTGTAAAAATTGCACTATTATTGGCACTTCATTCAAATTTCATGATAGTCCTGATTCCTCATCCAAATGAACCAGCCCTTCTTTTAGTTTCGGCGGGTTTGTAAATACCCATTGCAAGGGTAGGTAGGTCGATCTGCCTTGATATTGCGGACAAGGGATTATTTAAGCACGCATGTGTCTATTTTGTATTCCTTTTTCACCCTTTTAGGTAAATATCTGATTGATATTTCCCGGCTCAAAAACACAAATTTACGAGCTAGGTAGTTGGCAAACAAACAAACAAACCAACAAATTAACAAACTAATTAATTAACATTCTACAAGCAAAATTATTATCTGACTGAGTAAGTCTCATTAAGGGAATAACCAACTGATTTACTGACCGAAAGTACGACTGACTGGCTGAGTTAGTGAGAAATTAAGTAAGCGGCTAACTAATTTACTAACTAACAATCTAAAAACTAAATTAAACCGACTGAGTAAGTGAATAAGTAAGTAAGCAAGTAAGTAAACGTCTGAATCATAAACCAACTCACTATCTAGCTTACTAAACTCGTCCACCAACTTAAGTCGTCGTCAAGCGGCGTATTGTACAAGGAACTAGTCAATTCTCAAAACATTATCAACATCATAGAAAGCTACGGTTAGGCCTAACAAGAAAATTTGTATTAGGGGGCAATTGATTTCAATGACATCATCACTTGATTGTCATCCGATACATAGACACTTCTGTGGCATTGCATGTGTTATCATCCTTAAGGGCACTTGTATAGTTTCGCCATCTGATCAAGAGCTGTTGAGACTATTTGGAGGAAAGCTTCGACGAGTTGGTGAGCTAGACGCACGGTGATGACTACTTCAACAATACGGCGGAGTCATCGACAGATATTCCTCGTCGGGAGGAGTTACCTGCGACAGTTTGATCTTACACGTTTTAAATCAAGAACAACACACTGAAACCAAGGCTAAGAGAATGAACTAGAAAAAATGCACGTTCTCTCTCAATACATTAAATAGACAATTTTTTCAAGCTGTTCTGTGAACCTACGGTCTACTTTCGTGATGATGTAACTCTCAATGCAAAATGCAATATATGGAAATGATTTGTCACATTTCACGATAAAGTTCGAGCGAAACATTATGTTATGTATGCAACATTTAAATTATCTCAATTCTATTTTTCCGAGTTGCGATTGAAGATTTTAAAAAAACCTTTGCAGTTAGCAAATCTGTTTTTCACATCGAACGAAACAAGTATACCCTGGAGAAAACCTGACAAATCTAATCTGATGTTTGATAGATTGAATTGAAGATAGACTTCAAGTTTTTTCATGCCTATATGTTAGCCAAATTACGTGAAAAGTCACGTTCTTCGGGATCTTTGTCGAAGAATTGTCATGGTCAAACTCAGACTACATAACGAGGGTCAACGCCATAGGCAAAAATTGAATGCATAGAACTTGTAGCTTACTGATTCGTGTTCTTTCACTCATTTTTTAAGGCGGTGAATAATCGACTCAATGTATATTGACGGTGCTTCTGATCAAAACTACTTCATGTATTAAAGTCATGAAATTATCGATCATATTCGAACTCTCAACGTACTGTATCGGCTTACCTACGTGTAGTGAAGGCATCACAGTCAAACACGCTCGGCTAAATCCCCACCCTACTGGTGCAACAGACTGTTCTGGATTACAATAAAGTTATTGTCTTCTAAATAAGTTTGACGTTGCG
The DNA here is from genome assembly GCF_041260155.1 of Ptychodera flava. Lineage (NCBI taxonomy): Eukaryota > Metazoa > Hemichordata > Enteropneusta > Ptychoderidae > Ptychodera > Ptychodera flava. Next base: position 6,204,091 of record NC_091938.1, read on the forward strand.
CTCGTTGATGCCTGGTTGGAACAAAATTTGTGGGCATGCTTTAGGCAATAAAAAGTGGTGTGAAGCCGCTCAACTGTCCGTGTTTAACAAAATAATGTATACGAACGTGCCGTAAAATGTTCCAAATGAGTCAAGCCGGCATCCCTGAATTTTAGCTAAAAACCTTGGTTCGGCGTTTTGCAAGTAGAGCTTTAAACGCTTGAGTGAAGTTGAGTATTTTCCATTTACCTGAGTCTGATGACCCTAGAAAAAAATATTTTTATTTTCTTGTTCCGACTTCATGCAAACTAAACACAATACATAATCTCACTATTTAGGCTAAAACATTGAAAAAATTAGCTCTAAACTTAAAGCTTCACGTACACACATTTGGTGTTTCCCCATCTCGTCCATTTTTCTCCGTTATAAGTTAACTATGTCTTTCCAGTGACTGAAATATATTAAGCTGTCAACTTCCAAACATAGCTTAGCTGAGATATCTGCATGGTATCTCGGAGATGGAGGAGTGTTGCTGAGTGTGCATTTGACATTGGGGGGGGGGGCCAGATATTCGGGCTTTCAAATTTTATCAATTCTCTTCTGATCTACCCTTTATGGGGGTTCATTTTAAAGCTCTTCTGAAAGAAAACTTTTCACTGTCTTGTTTTTTCGAAAATAGAAAATTTTATTTTTTTCCATAGAGTTAACACAACGATGGCGACCATTTTCAATTTCAAAAATTCGGAAATCTTTGTCCCTCTAGTACCAAATGTTGCACGTTGAACCCTGGGTTTTATTCTTGCTTTGGTAAGAGAATGGTCGAAAATTTCATTGAGTAAAGTTTGAGCAAAAGTTGAAGTCTTTCACTTTCAAGGCGCATACTACCTCAAGTAGAGTTAGTGGACATTTTCGACAGATGTGATCGAGTACAGCCCTGATCTTATTCTTCTCGCCGGGCGGGTGAATCTTCATTCTCCCAAAGCTTCATATGAAATCGATCTGGGCTATAACTCTGACAGTGACATGTGTGTTTTTTGTTGAAATAAACGAAAGTGTATTGTTGATGTGTTGAGCTTAATGTGGAGCTTATGAAGTAAATAAAGTTTTTATCGGCTAATTTAGCAAAAATTGTTGAATTTTATTTAGCCCCATAGAAGTAACACAGGTTTGGCGGCCATCTTAAATTTCAACTCTATGTAAATATTCAGTCATCCGTTTCTCTAGTATCAAAATTTGCACGGTGACTCCCTCTAGTTTATTCTTGATGTTGAAATAGATTTTTTGAAAAGTTTGCTTGAGAAATGTTGGCGCAAAAGTGTATTTCATTTTCAAAGCGCATACTATCTTACATATAAAAATATGACTTTCTTATCATCCTGGTTTTCTACGCAGCCTCTTATATGCATTGATGGGTCAAGAAGCAAGGTCCGAGCTCCAAAGCCTATGCGTTGTGAAACAAGGCGACGCCAGCGGGCCAAATCGTACAACCCTCTGAGATCGAAGCGTTGAGGGTAGGAAGGCACTACGAAAGTGTGACCATCGAAGGGTTGTTAGAGAGTAACATTCTGTTGTTCTCACATCCCCACAGCTGGGGTATGGTGCATATGGTGAAATCACACCTCTTAAGTCTATTGAGTAAAATAAGAAAAACAAAACGTAGTCAAATATAAAATTGAAATTACGGGAATCTGCAGTACATTGCCTAAAATCATAATGACTTATTTCGCATATTTTCAGAAGAGGAAAATCGAAAGTTCAAGAATATTGCATTTTTAGTTGTTTCGTCGTCTCTCAATCTGTTTATTCGTAAAATGCACTCTCTGAGTCGAAATCTGAGATTAACGGTTAATAACCTATAAAGACTATGGCCCTTCGTAACTTCTTTGGCATCATCACGTCATACGACAAACGCAATCGATGACGTCACTATACGCGTGGGTGTCTCTCTCCCGTATCTTGGGGAAGGCGGATCTCAACGTTGTACAGTTTCTTCGTAGACTGGAAAAAATTTTGTCTTGATGTAGATACATTTAAAGAGAGGAAAAAATAATTCTTTGCTTGTTCGAGCGAATTTTTATGCCTTTTCTAACAAGCGTTGCGAAGATAAAAAAGCATAAACCATTTTTGTTTTAATTTTGCAGATGATCCAGTAAAATATCAACCCGCTTAAAAGAAGGCAGACGACTACAATTTGATCTTAAAGTATGGACTTCGATCGAGTAAAACCTTTAAAAGGAAAATTACATGATAATTCTGATAGTAGGGAATAGAGACAAAATAGTGTGCGCGTCTACACCAAATAACGCGCTAAAGAAAACACGATAAGCAATATTTGATTCTCGTCTCAGAGAATATGTTGTCTGTCAAAGAACTTTGTACAAGTGTGTTTAACAAGCTAAAATATTTATGGTTGCAAAGTGTCGTTGCAACATTAGCATCGTCTGTCCGGTCAAGGCAATCAGAATATGACTACAATACCTTGCTGTGGTGTCTACTCAATACTGGTGCGCTGTAAATTCGCGTATGCAAGAGTTAAAAATCATCGGTGCTTTCTTGTCCATATATGTAACGATTGGACACTTTTGTGGATTTAAACCGAGCTTTCAATTACTGCAGCAAATGCCTTACTGTTAAAATCAGTTGTACCTATAAGCAATATGCGACGTTAGCGATTGATTAAAACGACTTATGTACCTCTGGGGTACACCAGCTCATAGCAACCCTGTATGAACAGTAGGCCCTATGTAGAGGGGTTACGACAATAAAAATTAGTAGAACATGAGAAATTGTTTTTTGTAGTAATGCTTGCTTTCTTCCATTATTGAAATGACTCTAGGAGATTACATGGCGATTTGTATGACTTCAGCGATAGAAAATTAAACGTATCATTGACGTTTAATTTTAATTACCCATCGTCGGACAAAAAGACGGACTTGCTCTCTCAGGCTATTTTCAATATCCGTATTCGAAAAAATTTGTTAATATATAATGAATCGTTGGAGTAAGAGCAGACTGTCTGCCTACAGAACGACGTAAGTGGGGCATGGCACACGGCGAGTTCTACGTGAGGTGATATACTTAGACCTATATATTTTTCAAGGCCAATAGTTTGAAAGCATACATATGAAGTTCTAGTAAGACAGCACACAATTCAACAAAGCCCTTTTAACAGAGCATACTAATATAATAGTAGTATTAAAGTACATTTATTAGTTAAAAATCAATATTAAATTATTATTTTGATGATTTATTTACACTTTTTGTTTCTAATGTTAAGTTAAGTTTCTTGTTCTATCCCCAAAGCATGTTGAGATACTCAGTAATCAGTTTGTCCACTCAACCTGTACATGCGTAAACTGCATTATCGTAATTGTTGACGAGTGAATTGTGGTCCGTTCTAGTATCCAGTGTAAACAGTAACATTGCATTCTATACGTATGGACGCTGTGTTGGCAAGATAAACAGTGTTTAACATACTTCGGGAGTACCCCAAGAACTCGAAATTGACATACTGAACAAAATATAATGAAAATATCCATTAAAAATCACAGCTAGTTATAGCCATTTGATCCATAATTACTCCGTAAAGATCATAAAGTCAGGAAAGATTATGTATGTTAAATATAAGAAGACATATATAGCGTAAACAAACTTTATGGCATATACGTGCAGCTGTGAAGCGAAGCTACGACACCCCTCTGCATGGGTTTACACATACAGAGAAAGTTTGTGCCTCAGGAGAAAAACATCATGATCGTGATGTCGACCGGAAGCGGATTTGATTGAGGAGGGAGTGGAGGGGGAGGTCTACTGTGTATACTGGCAGTCAAACGTTCTTACATTCATTGTGTTGCCGTTGATAACTACTATTTTTAACATGGCAATTAGCATGGACAACGGAACTATGCATTTCTCAAGACACCGCAATGTTTTTGCCATTTGTTGTTTGTCACAAATGTGGGCTATAGGGAATAGTAGTCTTAGAGATCTCCATCGGATCATCGTTTATTGATGTGTTTGTACGTTTCTGTATGTTTAATGCAATTTCGAAAAAAATCCTGTGCTCTGTTGAGGTTATTGGTTGAAGAATAAAAAGAATTGAGAAGAAAAAAAAATCCCATTTTTGCAGTATGTTTAGGACGAGAAACAATCTCCTTATCTTTCTTTGCCTCAAGCCAATACATCTTACCCAAAAACGAATGGTACGCGCTCTTACAAACAAATTTGAGCACACATAAATTCAGCGATTGTGAATGGTAGTAGCCTAAACTCGATTAATACGATGCTATTTTCCACTCCCCACCCAATTTACAAATTCGTCTGTATTTTTCTATTTTTTCCTGTTCATTATTGGGAAATAAATATCCTTGATATCATGGTTCTTTTCCCTTCTCCACCATCTAGAAAACTGTATTTGCGCCATCAGTCTGGTATGATACAATACCCAATATCGCCTGTCCTTGCATTGTATCAGCATTTCTGTCATTTGTGCTGCGTCAGGAATTCGATTTTTGCCTCGTGTCCGACGCAGCACAAATGACACTAATGCCGATGTGACAGAGCAACAGGCGATATTGGGTAATAACCTCCAAGTATCACACATGTACACGGTTTCGAGGGAGTAAACGTGGCATTTAGGTCAAGACGCAGTGCGAATCTATCCCACATAAATACTGCAGTGTTTGTTTGCATAGGGCTTACGTCACTGTAGCACGTGACTTAAATAACAAAGACGCATCAATATTTCCGAGTCATGTCATAATAAGATGCTTTGGTGTTAAAAATATCAAATCGATTTTGGGGTCAAAGGTTTCCCTGTTGTACCCAGTGTGATGACGCTGCAAATTACACATTTGAACTTTCCAGTAGCAATGTGTTTTGACCAAACTAAGGTGTGCAAGGTTCAAAGCGATTGTGATATCTGTTCTTAACACCCGGACTTTACTTTTCGTCAATTTGATAACGGCGATGGTTTTAAGACAAGCAATGCCGAGGTCAGCAGCCGAGGCTTTGTGACCCGGTTGTTTATTGGCCATGTTGAAAAATAGGTTAATCATTGCGACAACAGACAAATTATTTCAGGAAGAGAGTGAAATAAAATATCGACTAAAGTTACTGGTAACATTACTTGTTACTGAAAGTAAGTTATGTATTAAATGCTTTGCTTTAGCTTCGAGCGCTTTAATTTCTTGCGAAGACATCTGTCCACCTTTAGATCTAGCCATCTATCCGTCTTTGTATCTCTTCATAAGCTAAGGTATATGGACTCTCAGTCCAAAGATATGTTTCAAGTACTGGTGTGTTAACGGTTAGCGTAAATTTCTACACACACTGCCATAAAGGAACTTCAGTTGACCATTTAGTTGTAAAAATGCGTAATTGTAAAACAAATATGTGAGTGGACAGCAATCTGCATAACACTGAAAAAATTTCAATCTCAACGATACACTCTATCTTTTACTTGTCGATATTGACCTTTTCTGATATCATTTATGTGTAAGCTTATTTGTAAAGTTAAAAAATGCGAGTATTGTCCTTGTTACGTAAGCGACATAATGGTCCGACGTACAGTGCATTCTCTTGGCATTGTACTGTGGGTGGCCGGGGCAATCCAGCACAGCTCCCGTATTCCGGTTGTTAACAAGGGTGACAAAATGTCAGTCCGCGTCAAACTTTGCTGTAGTTTGCTCTGCATGGCCGCCGTAGTTTCTGTCTGTTTGGGTTCTCCACCAACACCTACCGACACGTACACCCACGACGCTCTGTTGGACGACGGGGGCAAGTATCACTTGTACTGGAAGCTGGCCAACGACTCGATAATCTTTGAGGTGCACGTAGAAACGCTCGGATACGTTGGTTTCGGCATCTCGCCCAACGGGGGCATGACGAATGCCGACATCGTCATCGGTTGGGTCAAAGACGGGGAGGCACAGATAACGGTAAGTCCGTAAGTTCGTAATAGCCGCCGACAACATCGATCGCGCGGTATGAATTTGTACGTTGACATTTACAGAACCTTTGTTTGCAAACTCGAGCGAAAGTTTCTAAAACATGAGTAAGCTTATCAGTAGGAGGCCGAAATGTGTCGGAAAAAAGCAGCAACTTTGGAAACATCGTGAAGAAATGTTGCTGTGACGTTATGATGAATCGTGTTGATTTCCTAGGGCGATCATTGAATGAAAACAACCGAATTTGAACAAAGGACGACCTCACTGTGCACGCATTTCTGTACGTGACAGTCCATTATCTGTGTTACGTGACATGACGTCATTCATTTAGATTGGCGATGTTACAACGTGATACGGCTTCATTAGATACGTTTGCTTTTACTTTGGCGGTAATATTATGTTCAACCACTGAGATACCCCTAGAGTCATAAAGCCAATAAAACTCTCTGTGTGCCACCATAGACCCTCGAGAAAAACGAGAGAGTCTATGGTGCCACCCGACTGATCATACTATGTTCGCTGGGGAGCATTTTTAACAGCTGACCGACTTCAGTCTCTCGAACACTTATTGGTAAAACCTCTTCCGTGAGTCCAGTCTGAATGCAGGTGTACACCACAGCTTAATTAATAAGACTGTTGAGACACGGGGCGATGCACTGTAATATCAAATGCGTATTTGCCGCTGAGAACAAAATTTGCTCACGGACAGTACGCAGGGGCCGCTTTTCCAAACCAGGAATCTTTTCCGATTGGCTGTATGCACAACTTATACAGATCATGAACCGCAAGGAACACAAAACAATACAAATCAAGCGTTCAGTGTGAGCATCATTTTCGCGCCTGCCAGGCCTGAAATATTTTGTCAGGTGGCCCTTACAACGAACCACCGCTCGAGAAATAGCGTCATAAGTGTCAAAATGATTCAAGTGTCAGAGAGAGAGAGAGAGAGAGAGAGAGAGAGAGAGAGAGAGAGAGAGAGAGAGAGAGAGAGAGAGAGAGAGAGAGAGAGAGAGAGAGAGGCAAACTGTTGTAAGGGATGGACCATTAGACCTTTGGCGGGGTGGTCACAATGAAATTGTGAAAATGTTTTTTGTACTCTTGTAAATTTCTAAAATTTTTTTTTCCAATTGAGATTAGCTGTGCAATTTTTTTTCAGAGTAAATTTTCAGATTTATAAATTTTTTTTAGTTCGTCGCTGTCTGAAGATAAAGAGGGCAAAGATGTGGTGCGAAACACCACAAGCGGCCGCGCAAGCGGTCATGGGGGAGGGGAGGTCAGGAGGGGGTGTCCCCCCTCCCGCTTTTGGAGCTTTTGAAAATAGATTAAAATGGTGTTATTTGGTGGTACTTGGGGAGTATTTTTGCGGGGGGAGGTCTGGAGGGTCAGGTCAGGAGGGAGGTGTCCCCCTCCTGCTGTTGGAACTTTTGAAAAATAGAGATTAAAATGGTGTTATTTGGTGGTGGCACTTGGGGAGCATTTTTTTCATATTACACATCTTCCTCTCAAACATGGTCTTCTTGCTCCTCAGTAGCTTCCTATAGTTTTGAAAATTGACTATTTTGGTTTCCTGGCTTCCCTTTCTACTGCGTGGTGAAATGCCTACATTCACCCCACCAAACATCATGCATATCTCATGATTTAGAGCAATTGTTGCCCTTTTTTGATCAAAACATCTATTTCTCTGGTAGCAGCATGTCCAAATTGATTGGATATGTATAGATGTGGTGAAATTTCAATATTTGTCTTTTTAGGGCAAATTTATGCCATTCATGGTCAAAAAATCTGTATTCTCTGAAAAGGCTTGTCCAATTTCTTTGAAATTTGCTACATAAGTCCCTTAAGATTTGTTTAAATCATGCTCTTTTTTGTGGTGGAAAAATTCTTCAGATAATTGTCATTCAGCATTTGCTACACACAAACGATTATTCATGCAGATTTATTCAGTATTTGCTATCGAGAAACTTTCAAAGTTCAACCCTTTTGTGTGTTTTTGTGTTGGGATTTGTTGGATAGATGGCATTCTACGTAGTGTATTGTTGAATGTTAAAAAATGTGTTGCTGTTGTTTTTTGAGGCTGTTTTTTGAGAAAAAAGAATTGAAAATGCCTTTTAAAAGCAAAATAATACATAATGACTTGATATGCTGTTTTATCATTATTGACGTGTTTCTACTTGTTCACCCATTCTTGCATTCATAATTGCAATAAAATGCTGTGAAAAGAATGAACCTGATGTGGCCTGCATCTGTTTACCTTGATCTTAAAAGGCAAATACAACTTTCTGTCTTGACAACTATACCATAGTTTCAATGTTTTACCCAGTGTACCTGCTTGGTTTGTACGCAGGAAACAAGTTGAAAACAGGCTCTATAATTTTATAATTTTCAAGTGATCAGAATACAAAAGTCCTGAAAAGATAAGATAATCACAACTTCCAGTATAAGGGATACAGTCACTCTAAATGTATAAATTAAAATTAAAAATGTGCCTGGAGGATGTACTAAAAATACAGAAAGTTGCTTCCTGTCGGTAAAATTTAAAAAAAATTCAAGATTTTACAGACTTTTGCATTTTTTTTCGCATTTGTCTTCTTATTTATTTTTTTTATTTTGCAAACTAGTTGGAAGATTTTTTTCCTAACTTTCTGCTCTGAAATTTTTTTTTTCTGTTTTTGACCACCCCCTCCCAAGATCTAATGGTCCGTCCCTAAGTATGAAAAGAATGTGAAAAAGGACAAAAAGAATGTCGACTAGAAAACGAATGTCCACAACCTAAGGCGACCACTCCTTTTTATGGTAATGCCGACGAAGTGTAAGTGAATACGACACGAGTTCAAAATATTTCAATTGCCTACGGGAAGCAAAATTTACAAAAGAATATTTAATGACGTTCGGGTAGCTCTAATTATCGACTATAATATACATTAAATGCAGCATTTCAAGCGTCTTGCAACACTGGCATGCGCATTTATTTCGACTTAAACTCAATCCTGCTAGACAGTACCACTTCTTAATCAGCCAAGTCAGTAAAAAGCGTACCGAGCCAAAAACATACGAGTTTTAAACCACTTAGTTTGATCTGCTTGCGGATGTAGTTCGTAAAAACCATGTTTTTCACATAGTTTGTATTTTCAGAGGCCTTCAAATGTTCGACATTTTGTTAATATGCACCATATGGGACATGTTGTGGTTCATTAGTTTTAAACAACTTGGCAGGATAATTGTGGCCGTTTCAGAGAGCTTCAGGTGTCATTTTTATGAAATGTTTGGTTATTATTAAAAGCTCGTTTGCGATGAATGGTAGCAGTGAGGTGTGGCACACGTTTCTAAAGAACAGTTTTAGCATTTTAAATTTTTCGGTAACGTATATACGTGACAGTGGAGTATTTAACACCCGCAGTGGAGTATGGTTTGGTGAATAACGGACAAAATGCACTCCTCTTTTCAGCTGCTGTTGCTGCAGTATGCTTTGTAGAGAAAGAAAGCCTTTGAAGAATGAAAAAAGTTTTTGATAGGCGAGTGCTATATGGAGCGAACTGTACCAAAATCGAGTGTATACGACTGCGGCGGGGGTTATTGCTATTATATTATATCAAGTTGTGTGTGTGTCGTCTAATTAGGGTATTCTGGTCACTCTAAGACTCAAATGCAGAAAAGGGGCGCTTGCAAGATCGCCGAATGTCGGAAATTCAGTGTCCGAGACTGAGCAATTTTATCAGTTTGGACTTACGTTGACATCTCAGACACACAGTGAGCAGACAATAAATGTGAGTGCAAGTATGGCAAAGTGCCAAAAGCACAGTGAGGCATTTTTGTAACGAGGATGAGAAAGCCTGCACATGTGTTTGCAAAACACTATATTTATTTTATCAATTTACCCCCAAATTTCCCTGCAAGGAAAATAACATTAACTTTATTGGTCTCCGCATTAACCTTTATACTGGTTTAGGGGCCCGTTCTTAGCATTGCTAAAACAGTAATTTAGCATCGATGGGGTGAGCTATCGTCCCATTAGAATTGCGCATGGTAACATGATAAAAATATAATTACGTATATAGATGTATATGTGTGTAACGTATGTCTTTGTATATAGAACATATCGATACGATGATATACGTAACTTATATATATATATATATATATATATATATATATATGTACTACAGTAGAACGAAATTATTTTGCAGACCAAGTGTACACTGTACTCGTGCTCTTTATTTGTATGTATTCAATGCGATTGGAACTAATTTGGGACAATTGGATGGTGAAGTAATGTCTGTTTAATCTACAAATCTAAGCTTATCTGCTTTTCTTTTTAAGTTATACACTTTTTAATGAGTAATTTGTAATATTGCAACACTCAGCTATATGGCACCTAACATTTTTGAGAAATTTGAAAAATATGAAGATCCAATCGTGTCATTTGTGTATTACTTAGTAACTATTTGACACAGGTACAAATTCTGTATATGTGTGTGTATTGTCGTATATCCAGCATTTTTAGTCTACCACTTGTAGGGGCTCATTTTAAAGGCAGGGACTCGATCTCAGGGATCGAGTTTGTTCTAGTTTGTTCTAAAGGATTATGAAGGTGTCATAGCCTTTTGTTTTCCATTGAAATTGTAATCTAGTAACTAAATTTTCTGGCAAGCCAATCTGACGCCTGATCCATGCCTTTAAGCTCATGGAGTATCTAGAGTTTCACCGGTGTCAGTGTAAAGCGACAGCTGTTCCCAACTGCCCGAGCCCAACTGTTTGAAATTTACCTCTTTCGTGCACGAGTTTCTTTCTTCCTATTACCCTCAGGACAAGTTCCCGATGACCCTGCCACCATTTCAAAAATCTGCTCTCCTACAAAGTTTTCCCACAATGTCCCCCTTGTCACATCCAATCAAACCGTCGGCTATAGATCTCTACACCATCCTTCAGAATTAGGGTTACTGTCTCGAAATTGAAAGACTTACACTTTTGCTGATTATTTCCATTAAATCGTTCATTTTGAACACCAGGAATAAAAATGGCGGTTACCAAGCAAAATCTAGTACTAGAGAAACAAATTGCCCAATAATTACTTACTCTTTATATTCAAAATGGCCGGCATCCCCGTGTTAACTCTCTTGGCAAAATTGTCTCTTTTCACAAAACTATGCCGATTCGCGGTCACTGCATCAGCTTCAAAATGAGCACCCATTTGTGGTATACCAAAATAATGCCCCTGGTGCATTTTATCTTTAAAAAGTCCCAATGACGCATTCTGTCTCACAGTATGGGGTCGTCGGAGCTGCGTCTGCGCATAGACAGTAGAGGGTGAAGACCCTGTAGTGTACTGTCTATGATCTTTGAGATTTTCTTGCTTACATGTCATGTATTTCACGCACTGTACTTGACACATCGTGTCAACATAGCTGCAATATTCAAATATTGAGAGTATTTCAACATATGCTATAACAGTCTGGTTTGGAAATATCACTATTGCAGAGTTTTATTCTCTAGTAAAAGTCGTCAGCACTGCAAAGAAGATCAATGGTTCAGATCTACCTTCATTGCCATCAATTTATCGATCCAGGACCATTCGGAAAACCACATCTATCATTAATGATGAATATCATCCAGCCCATAAATATTTTGAATTTTACCTTCTGAGCGACGCTATCGTTGCATCAGAACAAAATCTGAACGCTTTCGCAAGAGTATTTATCCATCAGCAGTTCGAATTTTAAATCAAATGAAATATATTTGTTTCACATTTCGTATTTTTAGTCTTTGTATTTTAACGTGTGTTCATTTTTAGTATTTTTATTCCAGTTTATGATATTTTTAATTCTTTCACTGATGCGCACGTGAAAAATCAATTTCCATTGTATTTTAATGCATATGGCAATAAATTATTATTATTATTATTAAATGTTACGATGTACATTATGAGAAACACGTTTTAATTTTTTTCGATGCCAACGTACCTTGTATACCATTTTTACGCGACCTCCTCTCTTTCATAAGGCCTCGTCTCGTTGACACGATGCTTCAATTAAGCCTGTACCTAATGATGCCATAATAGCTTTAACCATGTCACATTTCAATTAGATTCACTTTCGCTCATATAAATACTGCAATTACAAAAAGGCGCGTCGAAGGACATCGTAAAATAGCCAATTGCTTTTTCGAACTTTATCCCAGCCTGTGAGCACGCATTCGAGTTCGTGCCTGCTAGCCATTCGGGTCTTAAGTCACGTGCGAAAAGAGTCGCGTAATTGTAAATCTGGAAATATAAAGCCGATCCTATGGCTTGACGTTTATAAGCATAATATGAACTACACTTTAGCATTTAGGCACTCACGAGATGTTAAAATTTTCTTCTTTAAAATTTCAGTGGCCGTGACAGATCTTCAGCCACGATTTACACACAGGAAAGTCGGTTACTTACACCTTGGGATTACCTCACGTGATGTCGCATTAGCGCCAAAGTAGTCATAGAAATTTTCTCAATATTAATAATGCTTATACAACGACGTTAACATTAATAATTTTTTACCATGTCCTGTCCATTGCGTTTTAATTGGTCGAACTGAAACACGTGACTGCCCACAAATACACAGTAATGGTTTGTTTTCATGTCCGTGACTTTGAATAATATCGTAAAACACAGTAACTTTACGGCTAATACGAAAATTATGATTTGTAAAAAGATCATAATCAACCACAAATTAATAAAATGGAGCATTTGTGGGCCAAGTTTAGACGCTGTTTTTCAAAAAATCTCCGGATTTGCAAAATTTTTGCAGCGCGCGCACTACTCACTGACAGGTTCTGGGGCCCCGTTGTCGTTCGCACGGGAAATTTTTGTAAATTTTGACGGTTTTTTGAGGTTCGTTGATAATATAATTGAAAGAACAGACTCCACACTGACCATTAACGTTTATTTATGGGCGCGGGCGAGAGGAAAGCCAAGTTAACGGGCTCGGCTTAAATTTTGGCTTTCCTCTCGCCCTTGCCCATAAAGAAACATTAATGGTCAGCGCGTCGTCGGTTATTTCCATAATATAATATATGTCACGAAGACGACGATAATGGTAAGATAATGATGGTATTAATACTGCGTAATCACGATACGAATGTAACCGCGTGAGGGCGTAATCACGGAAACGGTAGCAGCAGTAAAGTAGTCTGGTCCCCCGACCCATTTCTACCGCTGGTTGCGCTGCTAAAGAAAATAGGATGAGGTATTGGCTATTGTAAGCATGGCTGTCATTGGTCAATAGTACAAGTGCAGTGATTGCATTGAACTTATTACCAACTTGGAGCTACTTTCAAATTTAGATTTCGTTTGCCCATGGAGCAATTTTACCTCCATCGGAGACATAAAAGTGAAGCCATCACTTCAACGTTCGATGTTACGTAGTCTAATTTCCAAGCTTGTCACTTTTATACTTTACTTTACTTTATTGCCAATTTAAATTGTTTACAAAACATGCAATAAATCCAATTACCGTAACACTGGCAATATTGGAAGCCAGAAGTAATAGCTTACAGCTAATCGAGTCTGGCCCCATCTCTCATTACATTGCATTATATAATCAGATGTGCTGATCACATGATTTTGTCAGATGACTGTGCTCATTTGCAGTCAAAATTCTGACTAAAACCAGGTGCAGCCAACGGAGCTATTCATCGAAAAGCTATTCCAGGAGCAATTTTAAGGGCAGGGGAAATTTTAATTTTGCTCGGGCAGGGGACATGTTTTTAGGTGGCAGGGGAGCAAATTTTAGTTTTTTTGTAGGGCAGGGCAGATACCGGTTGATTGTCCTGGGGAGAGGGCTTGGTGAAAAACTTTTTGAGGGGAATTGTTTCCAGGGCAGGAGAAATTTGCAAAAATTTTTGTGCCACAGGGCAGGGGAACTTCAAAAATTAGCAATGGGGAGGGGAAACAGGCAAATATAAGTAGGGAGTAGGTAAAAATGAAGTTTTAGTTGGGGAGCGTAGGTCGAAAAATTTTCTGTGGGAGGGCAAATTATGAACAGCTAATTTTTTACCCTCTTGACTTAAAATTAGTCTGTTCACAAAACTTGTCATGCACAATATATCTTATCATAGTGAGGAACTTTTTAAAAGTGCATCTTTCGTTGGCTGCACCTGTGAAACGGCTTCCCAAACCTGACCCTATTTTCGTTAGCAGCGCAGCCAGCGGCAGAAATGGGGCAGGGGACCAAACTAACGTTAACAGTAAAGCAGACGGCAATGGAAACAATTAGGATAATAGGTCGATATGGCGTCAAAACAACACGCACATCACCTTGCCTGTTTAAGCTCCGCAAAGACGCTAATCCCTGAACTTGGTTGTTACCCGTAGTTTTACGTCACCACTCGTCAAATTTTGGCTTCTTTGTCGAAAATGTGGTTTATAAATAGTTGTTTATTTAACCCTTCGTCCCTGTTACAAATGAAACAATCTCATTGGAGCTTTGTTTATTTTTTTCTATGAAATTATATTGATCTCTTCAGACTTAAACCATCTAATATAATCTTGATTCTTGATATGTTTCCGGAAAGTTAGACATGAAAGGTTTGATATGATTTTTTGTCAGACTAATTCATGCTGCTTTTGTTCTTAAAAATCGCTCGTCGGATAGCTCGTTTGTTCGCCTGTTGGCTCGTATGTTAATACTTGCGATTTTTCAAATTATTATGTGGGTGTCCGTTTTAGTCATATTCCCATAATGCCACCAACCGGATGAGCAGAGAGCTTTTTATGACTAGGCAATTAGGTTTTTGATCCTTGTGTCATTCACTGATATATGTTAAAAATCGTCATGTTACGGTCATAATTGCTTTTAGCCATAGGCTGCGTCTCTGCATATCCCTACCTGGCCGGTGTATGTCAAACACTATTAGCAACACTAGTCACTAGATTAACATTGTCATTGCATCAAATATGGAAGTGGGACTGCCACGGCCATTTATCAAAGAACTTAAACACATGTGACCTCAGTTGCCCATTTACATGGCCACAACCACATATATTCCGGATTCTGATGGTTTTAGTATTTGAAGTTCAATGCGTTGCTTTAGGAAAAAAAACGCCAAAGTTTTGCCTTAAACTCAGTTACAGTTGCAATTAATTCAGTTGAAAATTCACTTAACATAGTTTCAATTCACATGCAAAGGTGCGGCCATATAGGACCTGGTGTCTAAACATTGAAAATTTGACCAGAATCAATCCGTCCGGCGCGCCAGCAATTCAGGACAGTTTACAGTAACATCCTCGGTTGGGAAATAGGGCAAGTGAAAGAGACAATCCTCAGAGTTCACCACAGTCTCCAGGGAGTAATGGTCGCTCATTAGAATTCACAATCTTACTCATTAATATTCATTATCTTCTTCATACGTTACAGACCTGCTATATTTATACATCACATATGAAGCATATTTCATTCAGTAAGAAGGAAATACTAGGTTTAATACAAACAATGGCCATAGACTCAGATAAAATATTTTACGTCACAGGCTTTATTTCAAAAATAAAAGTACGTTTAGAAACTAATTTGATGGAATGTTGTGTTTTTTCTTCTGTAAAATATATTTTTAACACTTCCTAATGTAGTAAATAAGGTATGTATTGTACTCCCCTACAGTATCACTGACGTAAAATAAAGTAAATGCTGTGTCAATCAAAGTAGAAATAAGCAACATACTGATCATTGATTGTACTGACTCGAGGTTGAGAATGTGTACAGTACATATGTACATTTCAGAGTCAACACCGACGATAAAGAAATTGACATTTCGGAATGGATGTGCAATAATCACGTCGACATTGTTAAGGTAGAACGCGCCTAAGGGACAGATAGTCGGACTCTCGCATTTCTACAATTCTTTTCTGATCTACCACTTGTGGGGCTCATTTTAAAGCTGTCGGAGAAAGAATTACTTTTAATTTCTCCCCATAGAGTTAATACAGGAATGGCGGCCATCTTGAATTTCAAATATCGCCAAATGTTGGGTAATTTCTAAACTTTGCATGTTGACCGCCGATTTTTATTGTTGATTTGGTAAGAGAGTAGTTGAAGGTTTCATTGAGGAAAGTTTGAGTAAAAGTTTAAGTCTTTCACTTTCGAGGCGCACACTGCCTTAACTCTTCTCGAAATGCTCACATGTTATATCATTGTGCTTTCTGTACAGGATCGTTTCGCCACTGGAAACCGGGAACCCTACATTGATGCGAGCCAAGACATCGAGCTCATTGGAGGAATGGAAACAGACACACACACAGTGCTGACATTCTCAAGAAATCTGCAGACTTGTGACTCGGATGATATCGAAATCACAGTGAGTATACCATAGCAAGCACATGTGACAGACTTTCTCTACTTGATCTGTGTAATACTCATGACTAGCTTCCTGTAATTCAGTAATAAAATTGCCTCATCAAAATATTTCAGAAGTTTTCTAGGCAAAGAGTTTCATGGTGAACGTGGAAAATATATTTCATGTCACACGATATATCTAAGCCAAATCAGTAAGTGTATTCGAATAGAGAATAAGGAAATTTAAAACTTTTTAAAAACGAACACTAGTCGTGACGATATCTCCTTAAACAATCTCGATCTACTGTTTCCCCGACGATGAACAAAACTATAGCTGTGAGAAGCAGTACGTTTTCCTTTGTAAGGAGATGAAAAATATAACGCCTATAAGGACGTACGGCTGAAGGTAATTATCATGATACTTGCACGCGCTAGACTAATCCTTTGTGATCAGCAATCCGTCAAAATTATATGCGATTTATTTATAACACTACATCTTATATTTCCTAAAGCAACACTTTTTTAAAGAGTGACATATTACTTGAAATATCAATACTTATATTATAGCCATGTCGATACAAGTAGTTAATGGTGATAAGGGTTTTAAAGTTTAAAAAAATAAGATAAGAATGGTTTATGGGCTCAAAGTGACATTAGTAGCGACAAGGCTATATAAGTATTTATGTTTCAAGTAATATGTCACTCCTTAAAAGTGTTGCTTTAGGAAATATAAGGTGAAGTTGTATAAATAAATCTTATATAATTTTTTAATTATTGATTTACTGAAATAGTGATAGGGGTTTAAAGTGAAAAAATAAGACAAGAATGGTTTGTGCGCTCAAAGTGACATTTGATTAACCACTGACACCAGTGAAATTTCTGACGTAATCCCAATTACTGATAATGTATCCGATTATCCAACACTGTGGTCCCTGATGTTTTCTACATCCACATATTCCCTGGCATTGTCAGAATTATAAAATATGTACCCCTCCCAGTCCACAATGGACTCCAGCAAACTGTACACTCCATAATGTACTCGGCTTTGCCAAGTACACTATGTCGTGCAAAACTTGTCTTCGTCCATTATTGGCCTGAAAGGGGTACATTATTCTTAATCATTACCATTTGTCATTGATTTCCGTGTTCTGTCTCTCTGCTTCCATTCATCTAGTCTGGAACAATGCGTCTGATCTATTCCTACCACGCCGATGACCCCGAGTCAGAGACGGGCCTATCCTATCACGGTAGCCAGCAACGTGGCTCTCGCAGTATACATCTTCTGGCCGTCGACAAAGTGATTCCAGCAATGCCAACAGGAGACGACCTGCTCACTTACGAGTTTCTGAATCCAAATGTAAGCATACCGTCACATCAAGTGTAGTACATCATTTTCAGTTGAAATACGGGAACCCACAAACTTCCAACAAGAGTAGGAGTATTGTGTACCGCATCTTTTCATAACACACTGAAGTGCAGGAAGATACTTTTACGTTAAAAAGCTGTTTTGCCAGTTGTTTGCAGAGATATTGTCTCACATTTACATTTTTGTCATAGTATATATGTATAACTGCAATGAAGCCATGTATTGGGACTTAATCAGACTCCCCCTGATTAGATTCCCGCCTACCTTTGCTTCAACTAAAGAGGCAGATAATTTCACAACTGTTGAACAAGAGAAAGTTGGCGAATCCAAATCATCAAGTATAGGTGCAGATGTTTGCAGAATTCAGATGGTCATCAGAACCGACTCGTCTACCCGTATAATCTAAGCATAGATGACCCAGAAATGCTCGGTATATTGATTTAAACTATTTCTCCAATCAGTAAAAAGTACAGTATGAATGGAAGAAACTCTGTTTGATATCATTTTGTGAAATAAGACAGTGTGTGCAATTGACCACTTACGTGACAGAGTCTTACTTGAAGATGACACTGTCCGCTTTGGAGTATATGAAATGAACTGACAATAGTCTATTATCCTCGATTTGGCAATCATCGGGGAATCGCTTGAGGCATGTATATTCAATGACTCCGTCGCCAATCATGTTGAAAGGGTCGTGTCATGCAGGGCAGTGTGGTTTTCTCTTAGTTGTACCAAAATTATTATGGTCCTTGTCCAAGAAAACACGTATACAAAGTGAGATATCGCAAAGTTTCGAGCAGCACGGATCATTGAGTATTCTTGTTTGGTATGAAAGAGTGAGCAACGCAGGAGGATATGTGGAATATGCCCACAGACACAGACAGACACAGATACACATACACACTATATTATTAAGTATATAGTATTAAATATATAATATGAAATATATAGTAAACACCTATTGCCTGGTCATGAGGGCTATAGCGACCGTCTATTACCCCGAGGGGCCGTGTGTTACCAGAAACACATCGCTATTCCCCGAGGCCGTAGGCCGAGGGGTATAGCGATGTGTTTCTGGTAACACACGGCCACGAGGGGTAATAGACGAGCGCTATAGCCCGAATAAAGACCAGGCTATAGGTGTTTTATAACAAACCACATGCTCATGTTGTATTGTTATATAGTTTTTAATGTGTTTTGATATTTTGCACCGCAACAATCCATTGTGACAAGTTTACTGTCGGATGTTTCAACAGGCTGGCGCTTTCAGTTGTACGTGGTACCACTTTCTTTCAAAAAATATTCAAAGCATACCTAGCGACATCCTTAGTTGCACCTTAATCTTTTCCGTCGATGAGCTATTCAAGTTCCTACGCTGTGGAATGTTGGAAAATGTTGGAAAATCTGTTTTAGAGAATGTGTCTTCACCTATCCCGGACGCACATCACGTTCTACACTGTAAAAATAGCGGACGCTAGACGCGTCTTTACGCGTTCAAAATGTACGTGTCGGTGTTCAAATTTGAACGGCTAGTGTTCATATTGTTAACACTACTGTTCATATTATTAACAATGATGTTCTAAACCTGAACACTATGTGTTAACAGCCATCTCCTTCAAGTGTTCAAAAACTCAGCATCACAGAAATTTTACAATACTGTGAAACAATTAACAGTCTTTTGTGTTTTTTACTTTACAATGGCTATATTCAATTTACTACTGCCTCGCTGTCCGGCAAACGTACACGGATTTTGGTGTGACGAATTTCCCACTAAGTGAAAAATATTTCCGGTCTACAATGCTGAAAGCATGTTTTTTCTAAAAAAGAAAGTATACAAAATAATTGTACACGCTTATTATGTGTTGAAATTTTGTAAATTTGAAAATAAAATCAGAAAACCACCACGAACGTTTTGATTTTAACATCGGCATGCAAGAGGAGTTCTATTTCTAAACACTCGGTGTTCAAGTTTGGTGCTTTTTCCCATCCCATGATGCATCAAAACGGAAGTTGCGACATTTCTCTTCTAAGCGCACCCTGAAGTCGTGATCGTGCGGAAGCAAGACCAGAAAGGGTAAGTGTTCTCTCCAAAATAGTAAAAGGTATTAGATTTTGAAGCATCTGTATTAATATCCTTCGAAATTAATCGTATTGTACTTTGAAATAGCTTAACTACGTGAAGAAACCTTTTTTCTTTCAGTGGCTGGTATACCAACAACAAGCTGTGATACGCGATGGTACTTTTGGCCATGGCCTATCGATCGATCTCACTCGGGTCAAGGGTCATCGTGACACCAACTTAAGCGATAACCCTTGACCTGAGCGCGATCGATACGCCTTGCATAGTACCGCTGCGTAATCACAGCTAACACATGTCTTTTAGTAGAGACAATCGCATGTTAAAAATCAGTTAAACATCGTAGAGTATACAATGTATTGTTTCAGCATATGAGAGTTTGGCTTTTTTATTTTAATCAATTGATGACAAGAAGAAACCAATATTTTGTAACAGTATTGAAAGGAGGCACTGTATATGAAAGTCTCCCCTTTTCCTTAACCTAATCAGTCTCTTGTCTTTCATTTAAAGTCTCATCTCGCCATATTACCTATTGTTGCATTATTTTCAGTATGTAAAAAGTTGGATTTAACTGAAAATCGAAGAGTTGTTACAGAAGCTGGGGCACGTGGTACAGATAATGAAGAAGATGAGTGTACAGGTAGCTGTCTGGAAACAAGCTTGAGAACCTCAGTTCATCTCTAATGTAGATTTAAACTTCCAAGGGTCAGTAACTGAATTTTGATAAGTTTCTGTATTTTTTTTCTGAATTAATCTAAGCTTTAGTAGCATGGTATGATCAACTACATGTTGCCGGAGAATAAGCTTTCACAGACGTGTAGTCTCCTTTATCAGATGCAAGGATGGAATGAAAAATTAAAGCTGAAAGCGACGGAAAATTCAGAGTAAAAATGTCCACTCTTAATTACTGAATTTTCTGAAATTTTCACTCTGAATTTTCTGTCACTTTCTGCTTCAATTTTCCATTCCCCCCTTGCATCTGTTAAAGGAGACTTCAAGTCTTTGGAAGTTTATGCCCTTATAAAATTTAGTTGATCATAGCATGCTACCAAACCTTAGAGAATTTTGTATTGTACCTTAACACGTCTCTTGTTCTTAGCAACTGGTTTTTAGCTTTGCCGTCAGCTAAATAGGTGGATGTGTAGCATTGTCCTCAAATTTGTACATCCCAAGGTTTTTCTTTAAAATAGCATGTACAAATCCTTTAATATTTGGATTACAGGTCCCCAGGGATTACCCTAATCACATATGTTCAAATTATGATGAACTATGCGAATTTATATTTTTGAGGCTAATTTTGCTATTTTTGGCAAAAATCTTCTTCTCTTTTACTGACGTCTTCAATATTTGGTAAACATGTCCCTAAGAATGACCCTAGTCAAATTTGTGCTACTTCTGATGAAATATTCAATTTTTTATATTTCATGGCAATTTTCGTCATTTTTGGTCAAAAGTTCTTTAAAAATCTTTTTCAAAACTGCGAATTGAACAGCTTTGATATTTAGGACATAGATCTCTACTGATAGCCTTTTTCAGATTGTTCAAATAAAGCAGAAATTTGAAACTTTGTATTTTTAAGACATTAAAGACATTTCAGACATTTTAAGATATGAGGGATTACCAGAATGTGATATATTCACATTATGATGCAATCTACATTTTTTTATTTTAAGGGTGATTTTTATCACTTTAGGTAAACACATTGTATAAACAATTAATAGCAAGGTACACCAGAATCTGAAAGGTCTTAACGAATATGTTTTTAATTTCTGAGAAGTAGATTTTTGAAATGTCACCGATTTATGTCATTGTTTATTTAAAGATATTACAAACAAACAAAGCTTTTTGTTCATGAAGGACTTTGTTGGACAACGAAATAGGTTTTACCCTAACAAGGACCGATTTTCCCCACTTTCTGCATGTTGTGCCTTACTGTGACACTTTGACAACTTTACATGTTGTGTTTACTTCAATGTGGACAACTATGTATCATGTGCACTAGAGAAGCCTTGGCTAACTTTCTTTTTCTTCAAAATTTACAATTGTCTATATAGTCCAGTCAAAATAGGGTTAGACCCACCACAAATTGCAACAGAATTTTTTTCTTCAGAATGCATTTTAGTGAGGTACCCAGAACAACATATTAAAAGTTTACTCGAATCCACCTTGGGGAAATATGTCTAATTTGCATAAATCAAATATGGCGGCCAACCATCTGACAAAATAACATAATTGGCTATATATCACATATTAAACAAGCTATTTCAGTGATTTCAAAGTCTGACACTAGTTAGTAGGCTAAAGGAATCATTTTGGAGGTATAATGTTTCATATAGGCACTTCATTAATTTGCATAATTCCAATATGGCGGCCAACATTCCTACAAAAGACATTTTCGGTCATATACCACGTATTAAACAAGCTATTTCAGTGATTTTCAAGTTAAAAGTATATTTCTTTGGTATGGACAAATGATTTTCGAGATGCTATGATTTGCATAGGTAATTTGTTAATTTACATAAGTCCAAGATGGTGGCCAACATTCCTACAAAGACATTGTCGGTCATATACCACCCATTAAACAAGCTATTTCAGTGATCTTAAACTTTTAATATTTTTTGGGGTATGAAGAAACACTTTTAGTGGTTCAATTTTTACAAAGAACCTTTGATAATTTGCATAAATTAAATATGACTGCTATATTAATGCCCCATGGCTTAATAGCTTCTATTATAAATAAGGGTTTGGTATAGTGTTTAGCACTAGGAAACTATCAAGAAGAAATTGTTAAGTCCTTCGACATTCATTTTTAGCTCATATATGGTATTGATATGAATACCAAAAAGAGCTTATATGGTGAGTCTATGGCGTCTGCATGTCTGTATGTCTGTCTGTATGTATGTATATGCGGATGTATGTCCGTCACACGCAAAGGCTCCCATACCGCAAAAGCTACCATCTCAGTCTTTGGTGTACAGGTAGATGCAGGGGTCGAGATGTTACGTTGTTTAAGTGTCAAAAATATGCAAATGAGGTCAGAAAAAGGGAAAATCCTGCAAATGTGCAGGAGTGGTGGCAATAACTGAAACAGCGCACACATCTGAGTAAGAGGTTTTTGACCTTTAACCTATTTGTATGCAGGGTACCTATTATGTGCGAGAGTGGTGGCAGTAACTGAAACAGCTTATTATTCATTCCTGTGATTGTTTATGAACTGTGACATATTAACAGACCTGCTCAAACCATGGATGTCTATTTTTGTACATCCATGGTTGAAACATTCTCTGCTATGCATGTTGCTAAAGTTGACCTCCAGTACCTAAAGTTATTTACTTTTGTCATTCTTGTTTTTCTGGTTTAAATATTTCTTGTTGTTTTTCTGGTTGTGCAGAAATCATTGTCATAACATCAACGTAGAATTTTCCTGCACTGAACAGATAGAAACATCACTTATTGTTGATCTTTGGTATGTACCAATTCTGATCAAATTTGAGCGACACCGTATAATTGCGGTATTTTTAAAATTTTAATTTTTCTATATATGACGACTGTTAATGATTGTTAGTCTTCTGAATAATATATTCTCTTTCTGAATATAACATTGGATTCATCTGTGTACGGCATTTTCGTAATTTGTATTGGTGTTTAACACTGTACAGTGTCAAAACATGTAATCTGTAATGTTTACTGTTAAAAAAAGACGTGTTCAAAATCTTTAGTTTTTAATTTAGACTGAACCCCCTTCTTATGGATGGGTGCATCTTTATAAGATCCCCTAGATGACAGGCAAGAAGTCATCACACATAACAGCAAAAATACAATAAACACAACAAAGCTAAAAAACAGAAAAAATGATTTGACCAAAATAAAAAATGCCATAATACACACAAATTGAAACTTAGCACTATTGCAAACAATGTCAGATTCATAAAAACTTTATGGACACATAGACTCAAAAAAATCTGAAAACTGCATGCTTTAGCAAAGGCTTAAAATTAATCCAAAAACAGAATCCAACTATTACACAATACAAACAAGTACATCTTGAGTCATTTTTCCAAGTGTCATTTTTCCAGATGTACATGCTTGTATCGTGTAACAGTTGGATTCTGTTGGGCTGATGAGTTGTTTGAATTAATTTTAAGCCTTTCCTAAGCGTGCAATTTTCAATTTTTTGTGAGTTTATATGTTGATCAAGTTTTTAAGAGTCTGACATTTTTGCATCAGAATTTTATTGCAAAACAAAATAGTTGTTTTGTTATATAGCATTTAAAAAACAATGTGAAAATTTCAGAAAATTTGACCCAGCCAGACAAGAGTTAAATTCTTTGCAAATCTTGAAATTCGGATAAAAGGGAAGCAGAAAATCGGTGATTTGCATAAATTTGCATAAATTACCCCTTCTATATCATGAACTTACGACTGCTTGCCAAGCTAAAATTGAGCCTAACCAATTTTGATCTTGGGTTAACAAATTAATCAAATTGGATGAATATTTGCAAAAAAATTATTTTGAGCAAAATACGCTGCATTGGGTGCAGTGCCCTCTTAACAGTTTTTTCTTGATATTCCGGTTGCTAAAATCTCTACAGAACCTTATTTATATAAGAAGCTATTTGGTCATTAATTTGGCTGCCATATTTAATTTCTGAAACTTATCAAAATGTCTTTTAAAAACATTGAACCGCAAAAGGTGTTTCTCCATGCTCAAGAAATATATTTAAACTTCAAAATGGCTGAAATAGATTGTTCAATACATGATATATGACAGAAAATGTCTTTTGTAGGTATATTGGCCGCCCTATTGGATTTATGCAAATTAACGAAGTGCCAAGGCAAATCATTAATCATTTGTCCATGCCAAAGAAATATACTTTTAACATTGAAATCACAGAAATAGCTTGTTTAACCCTTTGACTGCTGTTATTTTTACACAAAAATTTTAATGCAATATTTTACCAATTTCTGTGAACTTTTCTGTACGTTTTTTCATAATTTTTGACCAAATGGATATCATTTTTCAGGAGCCACATTTTTTTTTCAAAATTTTGGCAAAAAGCAGAAAAATTGACTGTGATACATTTTATATAGTTGACAATAATAGACTTTGGCGCCAAAAGGGTTAATACGTGGTATATGACAGAAAATGTCTTTTGTATGTATGTTGGTAACCCTATTGGATTTATGCAAATTAACAAAATACCTAAGTATGCAAATCATTGCATCTCGAAAATTGTTTGTCCATGCCAAAGAAATATACTTTTAACTTTGATATCACAGAAATGGCTTGCTTAACCCTTTGACTGCTGTAATTCTTTACACAAAAATTTTTATGCAATATTTTACCAATTTCTGCGAACTTTTCTGTAGGTTTTTTCATAATTTTGACCAAATTGATATCATTTTTCATCAGCTACATTTTTTTATCAAAATTTTGGCAGAAGGCAGAAAAAATGACTGTGGTTCATTTATAAAGCTGACAAATATAGACCTTAGCGCCCAAAGGGTTAATACGTGGTATATGACAGAAAATGTCTTTTGTAGGTATGTTGGCCACCATATTGGATTTATGCAAATTAACAAATTACCTATGCAAATCATTGCATCTCGAAAATCATTTGTCCATGCCTAAGAAGTATACTTTTAACTTTAAAATTACTGAAAGAGCTTGTTTAATATGTGGTATATGACCGAAAATGTCTCTTGTAGGAATGTTGGCCGCCATATTGGAATTATGCAAATTAATGAAGTGCCTATATGAAACATTATACCTCCAAAATGATTCCCTGAGCCAAATAACTAGTGTCAGACTTTGAAATCACTGAAATAGCTTGTTTAATATGTGATATATGGCCAATTATGCTATTTTGTCGGATGGCTGGCAGCCATATTTGATTTATGCAAATTAGACATATTTCCCCAAGGTGGATTCGAGTAAACTTTTAATATGTTGTTCTGGGTACCTCACTAAAATGCATTCTGAAGAAAAAAATTCTGTTGCAATTTGTGGTGGGTTAGGTGCCAAAATCTCGTAGATTGACTGGACTAATATATATCAAGAGGAAATGTCTTTAAGAAACCATCGTAAAACAATGAAGTATGCATTCCATACATACACATGTTTTCAACACAGTAAGTAAGCCAAATTTTGAGCTTTTTCAGTTGATATTTTGTACATTTTAAACAAGTATGAACCTTAAAACGTAATCCCCAATATTTAAGAAAAACCTGTTGTGTTATTACTTTGTTCATATTTTTTAAAACGATCTACATTTTTATGGTGATTTTTAATGCTTATGTTTTTGATAGGAGGGTGTTAACACCGTTGGTATTTTCCTCTGACAAACTTTACATACAAATTGGCCAATGTTTATTTGCCCATTTTACAGTAATTGTATTTTACTCTAGAAATGCTTTGTGTATTTTTAGAATAAAATAATTTTATTGAATATCAGAGGTCTGTAATGTTATTCAAGGCTTGAACACCCCCTGAACGCCCAAAATTAAAGGTGTTCAACAAGCGCGCATCATGTGTTCTAGCCTTTAACACACTTATCGTTGAACGGCGTCCATGCGTTCAAAAAGTGTTACAGCCCTTTGAACGCGTAAATGCGTTCAATTTTTTGAACACATTTCATGTGCAACGTGTGTTCAGATATGGAACACCATGGTGTTCAATATAATATCTGATGAACACGTAGCGTTCAAAATCTGCACACGTGTGTTCAAAATTGAACGTTGGTTGAACACGTAGTGTTAAATTTCTGAACGTCTGGACGCGTTCAAAAAGTGTTACAAAAAGGCGTTTAATCGGTGTTCTATCCTTTAACACTTAACTTTACAGTGTAGTCACCCACCATTGTTGCAAAGCTGCAGACGACACTACGGTCACGTGACCGGGCACTTTTCCAAATTTGGTCACAACTATTTCCCTAGGGAAATAGCTTTCCAAAAAATACCCTCTGACGTCACTTTTGTCGATTTGATGGGGACTAGACGTATCTACTTTCTCGTCACGTGACGTATTCTGGCGAATCGCGACACAGAATGAGCATGTGGCGTGTTATAATATCAAATATATAATTTTTGCAGTTTTCTTCTTTTACAGATCAGCGTCCCTGGCGACCAGGACACTACTTACTGGTGCCAAGCTTTCAAAATGCCAACACTTGATAGGAAGCACCACATGATTAAGGTAGCGTACTACTTAATGTGAGGGTACCATATATAAAAAAGCTTCTCTCTCGTTCTAATCCTATGACTTTATGTAACGCTGGATGTATCACTAGTTGCATTCCGAGTTTTGTCGAAATAAATGAATTCGGAGGTAAAAAGTATTGACATTTATGGTGTAATTAATGTCATAATTGTCAGAATGAGCGAGTTGTGAATAAATACCCCCCGACCTGTTTGCCAGTTCATATTCTTCACAAATGCTTTAGATCGTGTTGCATCAACAATTATCCATGGCGGAGCTACGGTCATTGGATAGTCGTAATTGTTTTATCGTCTGCCCTCGCGACGCTCTAAGAGTTGTTCTTGTTCATGCAAATTACAAGCGACCTCGAACTGATTTCTGAGAAGCAATATCATTATCTCTCTCTCTCTCTCTCTCTCTCTCTCTCTCTCTCTCTCTCTCTCTCTCTTCAGTACGAGCCAGTGATACAGGAGGGTCACGAGGCATTGGTCCATCATATCATCATCTACCAGTGTCGCTATGATGTAGAGGACGGTTACCATGGTTTCGGACACGAGTGTTACTCGCCAAACATGCCAGAAAACCTGACGACGTGTACATCCGCCATTATTTCCTGGGCCATCGGAGGAGGAGTAAGATTTTTTGCTTCTTTACTGATGGCCATTACCTAATGATCTTTTAAGTACTAAGGATTATGGGCGTGAAAGTACACTTCACAGTGGCGGACTGGCAACGTGAATGCGGAAATTTGCCTGACTGTGGGAATTTTGCCTAGATTTGTCATGTAGCAGTCAAATGCAGTTAGGCTGCATTCACAAACACCTCTTGAGGGGGATTTCGAGGGGGGGGGGACTTGACAACATGCCAGGGGGTATCTGAAAAAAAAATGACATTGCAAAAGGGGGACTTTAAAATTCATTGAATATCAAATTTCTTTTTAAATACCTTTTGACACTTTCATTTCCTGCCATTTTTTCATTTTCAGCGCGCCTTCCGGGTGCAAGTTTAGGCTATATTAATATATTCAATTTTTTTGGTACACACATGCACTTTTTACCTGCTACTTCCAGCAAAGTACATTTATATGAATTATCACACGCATATAAATGTAGAGATTTTATGGCTTTTTTGGGGGAAAATATAAATAGTTTGCCCGATAGACTCCCATGTATTATGATTTGATATTTTTGGACGAAGCAATATCGGCTGCATTTTCCCTTTCTTTGAGGGGGGTTCGATGTTACGTTTTGAGGGCAGATGAGTTATATTGTTGGTTGTAGACTTCTAGCCGACTTGTAGTGTCACAAATTCCTTCTTTAGACCACTACCGAGTTTCGGCCTTCTGTCTCACCATCTGAGGCCTTGGGCCTTCGATCGACTATCCGTGCAACACCGGGAGCACCTTTGCTCAAATCTCCTCAATTATGGTGTTTTCTCAACATTTTTTTAAAACTTAGACATACATGTACTAAACACACATTGAAATTCAGATACAATAACGATAGACACGTAATGTATGCAAGATACATGACGCACACATTCATTTACGCCTGCATGCGCACATTCATAATTAGGTCGAGTAGTTACCTGCCTACAAACATACAACTTTGTGGCTTCAATTCTGAATATTCTGAATATTCTGTGGTATATTCTCCTGTAGGGTTTTTACTTGCCAGAAGAAGCCGGTTTTCCTCTAGGGGAAATCGAAAACGGCGACCCCAACTTTGTTTTGATGGAAACTCATTATGACAATCCAGATCAGTTAGACTGTAAGTTTCATTTCATTTATATTTCATTTATGTTTACAATACAAGTTGATGTTTACAATACAAATTGAGAGGGGTGCTGCTGTTTTGACTGACCACGTGTATGTTTAACAGCCTCAGAGGAATTAAATATCTGGAGACCCCTGTCAATATGTCGTCCACAACCGTGGTAACCGGGTCTCTGTATTACTGCCCCCCAAACTTCCCTCGCTTTCCCAACCTCTGTCTCCCCGTCCGGTCTCACAGTCCTGTTCTAAAGGACGGGCTTAGGGACTGGTCAGTTTCTTCGGCCTGGAGGGGGTGGTGGATTCATGGGGGGTCACCCTGTTTTTGACTTTGGTGATAGTGGGGGTCACCATGTTTTTGAAATGCCCAATGAGGGGGGGGGGGTCAGTGTGTTTTTGAATTTCGACACATGCTCATCATTGCCTAAAATGCATCGTGTCAGCCACAAATTTCATCATTCAGTTGCATTTTTCGGCGCGCCCTTCGGGCGCGTAACTTTAATAATCAGACATATTTTCAGCACGCCCAACTTTAACATATCAGGCATACATATATCAGAGATATCTGTATGTTCAATATTTTTCAGCGTGCTCTTCGAGCACATTACTTTAATATATCAGACATTTTTCAGCACGCCCTTCCTGTGCATGACTTTAATATACAAGAAATATCTATCAGAGGTATCAGGATGTTTCATATTTTTCACCGCGTCCTTAGGGATACTTTAATAAATCAGAGATATATGCCAGAGATATCTTGATGTTTGCTTAGTGAAAGTGAAAAGCATGACAAATTCCTGATACTTTTCTGTTCTCTGTATGAGAATTCAGTATGAGAAAGCAACATGCACAAATATTTCACAATATATATTTGATAAATTGACTTATTTTAGAGATAGAAAAATGACAATTGATGCAACTGTTTTCCTTTGTGTCTCAGGTTTTCTGTAGAATGATGCTTTTTTATGACCAAAATAACAGTTAAAAAGGCAGTTTTTGTCATTATTAGCTGTGCTTTTATGGTTTCAATGTTTCAAGAAAAGGTCATCTCAGACACTGCACACATCAGATTTAGCGAAAATGTCTCTCTATGGCTCCTCAGGAGATTTAATTGGATGGCTGGCAAGTCTTAACACCCGTCAAAATTTTTGATTTACTGCTCTTTCCTCTTTGATATTAATGATTGACATCCATTTCTGTTCAGGACATCTGGTTAAGCACAGAAAATGTGAAATACATTCACAACTCATTCAAAATGTACTGTATTCAAACTTCTGTTAAAATATAAATGTATGTAAAATATAATATATATATATATATATATATATATATATATATATATATATATATATATATATATATATATATATATATATATATATATATATATATAATGTCCACCTTTTGTTTTACAGTTGTCGCGTGCGCGGGGGGGGGGGGCGTCGCCCTGTTTTCGAAATTTGGGATGGGGGGTCACCCTGTTTTCAAAATTTGGAATAGGGGGGGGTCAGCCACTTTTTGACGTCGGCAAAAAATAATCCACCGCCCCCCCCAGGCCGAAGAAACTGACCAGTCCCTTAGAAGCGTCCGCGCTTCACCTTTCCGGTATGTTTCTTAATACTGCAATATACTAATTTTTTACTGTTATTGTTAAATAACGCAGCTTTCGTCGATTCTTCTGGTATCCGGATTTACTACACGCCCATTCTGCGTGAATACGACGCCTCTATCATTGAGTTGGGTAACACGGTTGATTACTTTCATGCCATTCCGCCTAGACTGACCAGTTTCACCACTGTTGGCTTCTGTTCAGGAGACTGCTTGGCAGAGGTAAGTTTAACGACTAACCCACTCATCCTAGCTCGCATATGATCATAACAAGAGACTCGCAAGTATTAATGATCTTACTGCTTAAGGTAGCAATCGCCCCGAAAATGGAAGGCTTACATTTTTTGCTCACCTTTCCTGAAGCAAATTTTCTACCACATCTCCTTCAAATTAAGAATAAAAATCGACGCAACGGTGCAATTTTTGTACTACAGAAACAATTTACCAAATATTTACCGATATTTGAAGTTCAAAATGGCCGCCATCCCTGTGCTACCTGTATGGAGTACAGTAAAATTCCTGATTTTCACAAAAAACTGGGACGGTTAAGTTGGAAATAGGATCACCTGCCGAATTCACTATGGATGTCATCAGTTTTGCGGATTCACAGAGAAATCCCACGTTTTCCATAGACTTGAATATCATGCAGTAGTTGTCCATGGTTGACAATACAATCGTCTTTTAGTCTTACAAGTAAGCGACGCTCTTTGCAAAACAGCTCCACTTCATGCGACAATGGAGGTACCAGAACCTCCATGATGCGACCTGTAATATGGCAAAACGCCCACTATCGTTCTATTTCAGGGCTTGAATGGCACCAGTATTACAATATTTGCCTCCTTGTTGCACGCTCATCTTGCCGGAAGAGGAGTGCGGACACGGCATATCCGGAATGGGGAAGAGCAGGCTGTAGTGGCCGCTGATGACACCTACGACTTCAACTTTCAAGAAATGCGTTACCTGCCCGACCCTGTCGTGGTTCAACCGGTGAGTTTGCGATTTCCCGCTAAAGTTCAATCATGTACCGTGGAGCGAGATACACACTCGCTCCTAAAATTCTTGTTCAACCACCTTCACTCTTTTGTAACATATTTTTATATTGTGGAAAAGGCCTGTCGTTTTGTGCAAAAATACAAAGCCAATCCGTTTCAATAACACCTTTGGATAAAGGTGAACGAAAAGCATGACACTCAGAAACGCCTATGCGTATTTCACTTGCATGTAAAAAAATCGTCGCCTCCAGCCAATATCGTCTTACATAATGCGGAACAACAAAAAACAACGTGGCTGATGACTATTTAGCAGTTCTCGGCAAAAAATCCCGGATCATTATAGATGATCTTACTCGACTTTCAAATCATACGATTCGTCTTGTTTATAATGAAAATTTGTTTTGTGATAGTGTGAAATGGTCGGCGGAACTGCGCCTGTGCATGCGACTTTCTTGTTTCATTATAAACAATGCTTTTCATACTTGATATCTAGATGCATCACATCAACATAGCTGTAACATTTAAAGTTTACGATGCACATTATTGCACACGGTTTATCTCTGCGATCACCATTGCGTATTGGATATAGTGTTTGCATTGGTCGTACGGGTCATACGACCTTTTGGGCGCAGTTCTGACGACCCCTCCCTTTAAGTTGAAGGTAGAACGCGCCACTGGGACAGATATTCAGACTATCAAACGTTTTCAAATCTTTTCTGCTGTATAACTTGTGGGGGTTCATTTTACATCTCTTGGGAGTCTTGATGTGAGAACTTGAAAACTTTTCAAAGGCTTAGTTTTTCGAAATTCGATATCTTTGTTGCACTTGAATCTTTGTCATGGATTTGCTGTTCAAGTTTCTACGCTGTGGGAATGGAAAATTGTGCTGTTTTAGAGAGACGCTCGACGCTCATCCCGGCGCCCATCACGTCCTAGTCACCGCCATTGTTTCAAAGGAGCAGACGACAGTACGCGTATGGTCACGTGACCGGGCACTTTTCCCAAATTTGGCCATAAAATATTTCCCTAGGGTAATATTATTCAAAACTACCCCCTGACATCACTTTTGTCGATTCAGTGGGGACTAGACGTATCTATTTTCTCGTCACGTGACGTATTCTGGCGAATTGCAAAATGAGCAATCCCATGTGGTGTGTGATAAACTCTTTTAATGTGAATCATGGACTTGATATCGACAGTCGACACACTAATAACCTCTGAACGTCACTTTCAGGGCGATGAACTTATAACCGAATGTTCGTACAATACAGAAGGCAGATCATCCATGACATACGTAAGTATCTTGAGTTGCTACATAATATATATGTATGTTCTGTCGATGAGAGGACAGACTTTTAAGGTAGAACACGCCTCGTGGACAGATATTCGGACGCTCAAACTTTTACAATTCTTTTCTGACATAGCACTGGTGGGGGTTCATTTTAAAGCTTTTGGAAAACTTTAAGAAAACTTTTCAAAAGGCGTAGTTTTTCGAAATTCGAAAATTATATTTTTCTCCATAGACTTAACAAAGGGATGGCGGCCTTTTTGAATTTCAAATATCGGTAAATCCTGGGTTGTTTATCTAGTACCAAAATTTGCACGGTGGCCCCCTATTTTTATTCTTGATTTGGAAAGAGAGTAGTGAAAAATTCAGTAAGGAAAGTTTGAGCAAAAGTTCAAGTCTTTCACTTTCGAGGCGCATGTTACCTTAACGATCATAAATTACATATCACCGGTAAGACATAAATTTCAGACCGCCACTAAAAACATCAGGTAGTTGGTCGAGAGTAAATGAGGTTTGCATGAAGGTTGGGCGTAAGACTAATTTGACACAATGGGGACGTATATGATTACTAACGTTAATTAACATGTTTAGAAACTTTTTTGGAATAATTACATAGCCACAACGAAAAGTATCATACAGTCTTTTGTATTTGGACGAAAATAGTGATTATAACTTTCACAATTTGAACAAACAAACACATGCAATACTTCCCACGCGATGCTAGTATTCCAAAAAAATTCTGATCGCGTTCGCTGCAAATAAGACAGTGGAATGAAATAGAATATCAATATTTGGTAACGCTAGAAAAATGTACATGTGAACATGGAGGTAATGTGTTGTCAACAAGCAGAAATGCACATTATATAACACTGATTGACCGTAGGGATCATAAACGAGTCATGTTCACAACAACAGGTAGGAACTATTTATGGTTGATCAGATATAATACAAATTTAGGGTAGTGCGCACCTTGAAATTCAAAAGAGTAAATAAGTTTTCGCTCAAGCTTTCGTTGAGAAACTTTAAATCATTTGTTTTCAAAACTAATAATAAAAACCAGGGGTCACCGTGCAAAAGTTTGTACTGGAGGGAAACAAATCATCCCATATGTACCTCAAAATGGCGGCCATCTCTGAGTTAACTCTTTGAGGAGCAATTAAATGACTTATTTCCACAAAAATAAGCCTGTAAAAATTTTCTGTGCATATACTAAAATCTGAAGGAACCTGGTCATTTGAGTTTGTTAGTGTTAACTTTTTCCCGTCCGCGGAAAACATTGGCCTCTGATAGAATATGCGGTGTTTTAAAACAGCACCATATTCTAGGTGGCAGTAAGTCTGGTATTGCAAGACTGGTAATATTTCTTGGCTCATATTTAGTCACATCACACCCAGTAGGTGTCATTTAGTCCTCGTGCACATTTTTAGTTGGAAAGCAGATTTCTGCAAGACGCAAGAAAGAAATACACAACAAGAGGAAACTTGCATGTCAAGATCATAACATTGAATATCACTTGAGGTTTAATTTCCATCTACTCTTTTTTCCGCTTACAGGGCGGTTTGTCAACATTAGAGGAGATGTGTCTTAACTTCGTCTACTACTATCCTCGTAGAAGTCTTGCCAAGTGTGAAAGCTTCCTTCCCTTCGAGATTTCGTTGATTGCTCTATGTGAATCGGATAACATTGTCATTAATTATGAGTATGTATATGATAAAAATATTCACAAAATTACATATATTATGAAATGACCCATCACTCAAAATCACTACAGTATATCATTGAAGCGCAATAAATTCTACTGTTCGACGGACCTTCCATCGGTTATTAATTTCTAGGACGTCTCATGAGCTCATTTTATTCTGTTATTGTTTTTAATGAACTTTGACGTTTGCGCGCACTGCAACAACACTAAAAACGGAGCACAAATGTCCTTAACATCGTTATCGAATGACGCGACATCGAATCTTTGTTGTCAACGAGCGCTTCCACTTCCTCTGCTGTTTACAGTTTAGGGATGGATATCTTACGTTGTTTGTCACAGGCTCGCATCGCGCTCTAAATACCCACCATTGTTTCAAAGCTGCAGACGACATCCCGCTCGCGGTCACTTTTTGCAAAAATACCATTTGACGTCACATTTTTGAGCCTGGGGCAAGAGACTTATAATGTGGCAGATAAAAAAATGTATAGCGTTCAATCTTATACACGGGGATATGCGCATTAAATTTGTGTGTTTGGCCCGTGGGCTGTCCTTTTTGTCTTTCTAGAGAGTTTCCACCGACCGTTGTGTTACCTGCGTCGTGTGCTGGCCGATCCGTATTTGACATCATGGCTACGCAAGATTGGAACAAGAACATCGTGAGAGAGTTTGAAAGTGCTTACAACATTGGCTACTTCAGCAGTTGTGAAAGGAATGACCCAGGAGGACTTGCGGTATGTAGAGAGTTAACACCACATCAACTGACGGAGTAGAACCCCTTCCCGCTACGTCGGGTACTCCCATAGAAATGTGTATGAGTATGTGCCGCCTGATAAGGTCATTTTTTCACGTAAAAATCCTCAAACATGCATCACTTTTCACAAAAGCTCAACTCGGCAACAAAGGAAATGTCGCCATACTTAAGCAAAACTTTCACACGCAGTAGAATTACGCAAAAAAATCCCTTCAATTTGTCACAAAAACCCCCAACAATGTGTCACACTTTCGGAATATTCATGCAGTGGATATATGTTCTCAACTGGGTTGCCACATCCCTCTTTGCAGATGTTGGAAGTACACCCCCGTTTGCGGGAGTAAAATGCAATATGCATCATAGCATTATCCGATTTCTGGTCGTTTAGCAGTTTAGGTAAAGATAAACATGGAACTCGTATTTCTAGGCATCATCATAAGGTACCGTTCAGTTTTTACGGCCGGGGGAGGGGGGCGGCAAAATCCAGGGGGGGTCATCATAATTTTGGAATCCGCAAAGGGGGGGGTCATCGCTTTTTCACTGGTAGGAAAGGGGGGGTCACCACATTTTCAAAAACATAATACCAACAATAAAGTTCACTTTATGCCATGGCCATGATCGACCCTCTTTACCGGCGGGCCGCCTTGGCGGCCCACTACAATTACCCATGTATTACCCATGACCCTCTTAACGGGCAGACGCCTTTGGTGGCCCACTCCAATTAGGTTTACTTCATGCAATGGCCATGATTGACCCTCTTTACAGGCGGGCCGCCTTCGGCGGCCCACTACAATAAATATACATTATGTATTACCCATGACCCTCTTAAGGGCAGACAACTTTGGCGTCCCACTCCAATTAGGTTACTTCATGCAATGGCCATGATTGACCCTCTTTACCAGCGAGCCGCCTCCGGCGGCCCACTACAATAAATTGACTTTATGTAATACCCCACGGCAATCTTACCGTAAAATTCCCAAGTGAAGCCGCGGCTTGTATTAGAAACATTTTGAGGGACCCCTGGGATCACGCACTGAATAATGGTAATGGCCGCGCGCCTTCAGCGGCCTGTCCAGTAAAGTCTACTTTATGCAATAGCCATGATCGACCCTCTTTACCGGCCTGCCACCTTTGGTGGCCCACTAGAATAAAGTTGACTTTACGTAATGGCCCATGACCCTCTTAACCGGAGGGCTGCCTTTGGCGAACTCTGATAAAGTTTACTTTATACAATGTCCATGGACATGAGTTGTCTATGGAAATGAAGTTAAAAATTGCCTTACAGTCGTCCTAATTAACAGACGTTTCAATGGATGTGGCTGAGAAGTTTGTGCACTGGCATCGAATAAAGTGCGCCGCGTACTGGAGTTCAAATCCAAACCATGCGGGTAAATTTGACATATGGGTTTTGGTTATTTTTAGGGGGGGGGGTCATCAATTTTTTCGTCTGACAAAGGGGGGTCATCATTTTTTCACAAAAAATGCAGGGGGGGTCTATATTTTTTGAACACCGGCGACAAGATTTGCCGGCCCCCCCAGGCCGTAAAAACTGAACGCTCCCTAATGGCTGTAGTAGAACATCGTCACAATTTAAAAATGTCGACCACTGCCAAATTAGGAGACCGTGATTATTTAGACGCGAATGGCAAACGAAGGTTCTCGCTTTTGATCATGGATCCTTTTCCCTCCACAGGGAGGGGTTGTCGGAACTGCGCGCCTGTGACACTTTCCTGTAAACAATGCATTACATGCACGATATGTAGATACATCACGTCAACATAGCTTGAACATGTAAATTGTACGATGAACCGTAGCGAGATGTCGCCTCTACTGTCTATGGATGTACATTATGACAAGCATTTTAAAATTTTCATCGAATGTACTTGGAATCCGGTGCTTTCAGAGGTCGTACGGGTCCCGTACAACCTCCTCTCTTTCTCGAAAATTTGGAAGTGCGGTAATCTGACGATCAAACTATCAATATTGTTACCAAAACCTGCATGTTGGAAATCTGCCGACGAGATTTGAACAACAAACATTTCAAAACAACTTATATTCCGACCCATGATAGAGAATCCTACAAGGTTTATATCGAACGCCGCACACTCCACAGGAATCAATGGCAACTCGTCGATGACGTCGCAGGCCGTATAGACATCATTTGACTGAAAATGTTTGGGCAATAAAATTAATATGGTTTTAATGTCGTGACCTCAGCACACACTGCAAAACTGTGCATGACAATAAAGTTAGAGGTGCCTACCTGCCAATAAATGTTTTGTTTTCTTCTTTCGTCATGTACGTGTTTTTAATATTGCAATTATTTGTGTGAATTGTTTTGCCATTTGCACTGAAAGGAAGACGATAAAGTCTCCTGTGGATGCGAAAAGGTCAACAATTTCGTAGTGAGACTGTTTTTACAAAAAATGCATCGCAGTGTCTGACGTCCACTTTAAATTTGTAAAAGCTAGTACATTACGGTGATTATCCACTCAATATACTCTTGACTATAAAGTTTTTAACACTTTGTGCCCGCACAGTTTAACGAAGAAACGACGATCACGCTCGCCGTGTAAACAAACAAGAAGTTCAAAGGTTTCATGCACCTTTAACAGTCGCATGCAATGGAATTTCGTATTAAGGTGCAACGTGCCTCAGGGACGTGTAGTCGGAATCTCAAATTTCTACAATTCTTTTCTTCTCCACTATTTGCGGGTGCTCATTTTAAGCTCTTGGAGCAAGAAAAAGCTCCAACGTTTTAGCTTTCGAAAATCCTTAATTGATAGAGTTAACACAGGAATGGCGGCCATTTTGGATTTCAAATATCGCAAAATGTTGATTAATTTGTTTTGCTAGTTCCAAACTTTGACCCCGATTTTTATTGTTGATTTGGTAAGAGAATGGTTGAAAGTTCCATCCAGGAATGTTTGAGCAAACATTAAGTCTTTCACTTTCAAGGCGTACTACCTTAACGTAAACTCTATCTCTTTTGTTGTGTTTGCAGGCCGATTCACAGTTAGTGTTTGCACCGGAGATCTCGTCAACACAGGTTACTACGGACAGCCGTTGCGACGCCAGTGCTAGTCAGTATAGCTTGGCAGTTGTTGCCATGGTAACACTGCCCGCGGTCATAATCACGGCCTTCTGGTCGTAAATAAGTGCACCAGACATGCTAGTTAATATGATTAACGATGGTTCTACTCCGGAATAAAAAAGACGCGATGTCTTACCAGGTGCAGTCAACTGGCAAATTCTGTCAAAATTACAAACTCATCACAAAACATGTTTGTGATGTTGATATACTGATTTTTCATATTTTTGACCTTTTAATTGTGAGGGGAAAGTGAAGCTCTTCATAACTGCCCGCCCACCAGCATATGCGAAAGACACCCCATTGGATTATAATGACCACAACCCTCAAGTATCTATGGTCTGCCTGCTCCCCGTTCCAAACAGCAGTTCAAGCTCTCCCCGCCCTCTCCTCACCACTTACAGTTCCCTTCTATATTCTACCCATCAGATGTACATACTGCCACATCATTTCAAAATTGGAAAATCCCCCCGCTCTACTTTAGGTGCTTAATCTTCCCTTAAATTCTATCAAACACAGCCTTAACCACTCTCTATCTGTTTCTGGTATACATTGCCAGAACGTTTTCTCTCCATCCGCTGTAAACACTGAAATATCTTCCACGCCCACATGACTTTTTCTCCCCGCCCACAGTAGAGTTGACTTTTCAGGTTCTCTGGTTTAGATTCACATTCAGATCTCAGAAACTTAACATACCTCACATTGAAAGTTGAAATCTACTCGAACTCACAAACTATATCAGCCAAAGAATCGTAGACAAAAAATAAAAAGTGAAACAAATTTTGATACAAAAAAGGCATTGCGTACATTCAAAATTAAGTTGGAACTTATAAACTTTGACCACTGTCCCTCCAGGGGAGGATCTGGCTTCGACCTTAGGACTTCACAGTTCACTTGAAAATCGCGCCGAACGAAAAGCAGTACTTTCTTGCTGGTTTCACCATTTCACTTCACAGCCTGGGCTACACCAGCCACGGTGTGTTGCCAGCGAGAGTATTCGCCCTCCGAGTCTATAGACTATCCATGGAGATGTATGGCAATGGACCCTGACCATTTATAGAGTAAATCTGATGAACTTGAAACGGTCTCTATTTCACACATTTCACATATCATGGCAGTTCACAACTGCTATAGATTGAATATAACTTATCGATGTTAGATCTGAGATCGGAGGTCTAAATCTGAGTCTGACGTTTGAGTCTGATAATCTGAGAAGTCGACTTTATTAAAGCCCACTGATTATTTCTAATTAAAATTTGCTTACCCGCCGGAGGAGGAGGAGGAAAATCAAAACAAAACAAAACAAAACAAAAAATCACTGTGCAGGAACCCCTTCTTGCACTTGTACGAACAGCTTAGTTGGCTGCACCTGTGTTCTACAGACAGTTTGTACGCTCACGCAATATACATACCTCTGGGCGTGGTTGTGCTCGTGTTGTTAGTATCGTAGTCCATCCGCATTTGTCCTTTTGCCAATTCATCCACGAACAGCTTCAATATAATACATATTTATCGGGTAAAGGGTGTAATCGTAATGGCCTGCATTTTGATATAATCTATATTTTATCATACCAGTATATTGATGGCGCGAATGCTGCGATCTGATTGGTCGAGACGCGAAAAGAACCGTGGTATATTGGCGATATACCACGGCTGGCATATGCGCGACATCTCAGCTTGAGAAAAAACCCATTCTTGACGTTCCATGCCAGAACTTCAATAATACTGTTATGATATAATAGCAAAATATCCCACCCAGCAACGGTATAGCACTAGATTTTGACCAGTTCACTTCATATATGCATTCGCTATCGCTCGTGCATATATGTCGTGAACTGGTCAAAATCTCATGGTATACCGTCGCTTGATGTGCTCTATTGCTTAATTTTGCAATGTTGAAAGGCTTCAAGGGGAACTAACAATATATGTATAAAATAATATCATGTGCCAGGGTCGAACAGTTATAGTTGCTCTTTTGCTCAACTGTTGAGTGAATCTATATTCGTTAAGTATATAAAAATATTGTCGAAAAGATGTGTATATTTATAGTCTTATATGATAGTACAGACAGCGACAAGACGCAGCACTGTCAGCGTGGTCTATGAGCACTTCTCAATATTAAACTAATTATGATTGCAATTGATAATCGAATGCTTGGGGAGGGACAAATTGTATGATGTCCGCCAATTTCTATTCATTGTCACCTGGTGACTCAGTCTTGCCAAGCACATCATCAGTGAAGGTACCAAGGCACTGACATAAAAGAAGTAACCAAATATTTTCCAGTGTCGCCACCTCACGCTACGCATTTTCACAATTTATTACTTTTTGTTATTAGTTTACAACTGTTATTTAATAAAATTATTACAATACACACCTCGCCTGCTACTCACATTCTTGTCAATCTTTTCTTGAAAATGTCAAATGCGGCAAGATACATTATTTTCAGGAGAAAATTATGTACACAATTGCTATCAAATCCAGAAACAGTTTTTACGACAAAGAAGGCGATGGAATCAGCGATGTTCTTTAAAATAAGTTTATTAAACCTAACAACTAAGCTTGGCCAGTTAGATATATAGGATGACCACCCCCTTCTTAAACGGCCATAAAGTGACCTCTGACATTTCTTCAATGAAGAATTATTTGGCCAAAACAACATTTAGTTTCCCGTTATCGCGCGTGTCATGTGAAAACATGCGCGTCATGACTTCTTAAGCCTTGGGTTTCAATTCTAGGATTACATTTGTCATGTGAATTGTGATTGATTCAGCTTTCGCTCATAAATTTAGTGAAGTAAGAATTTTTGAGACTTAACGTATGTTTTTCCACGTCAATTCGTAAAATTTACGAACAAAAATTTTCAGCATCCCATTTCGCCTGCGAGGTTGTCCAAGAAACCTGAGCGTGTAAGCTTTTCTGATGTCAAGGTGTCATATGAGACCCCCTAGCTTTAGCCAAGGTAAACATTTACATTGTTTCGTAACAATGAATATGATTGGTCTGCATGCCATTTAGGGACTTTTTTGGCCAATCGTAAATGCCCAAACAAAACTGCTATGCCTCTGTTGTCAATCGGTCAAGCACGCATATACCACCGCTTTGCCACCGTGTAAGGTCTGTGCGACTCACATTAGTTTACGACAGGTCTATAGGTTGTTTCAACCCTCAAACATGAAAATGTTGTCATTACCTTTCAGTGCGTGTTTCTAAAATATTACTTTACGGATGACTTTCACACCTATTGAGAAACAAAAAGGGTGCTAACCAAGCGATGACGATGCAAAATGATACAGTTGAAAGCGCAAACAACAGTTGCTGAGTTAGTTTTCGCTGGACCAGTTTTTCCGAAAATGAAGTCTAGTATCATGGAGACCCTACGTTTTGAATAAATTTTCCAAACCGGTTTCTTTCTATAGAAAGTTTCGAGAAGGTGACAATACAACAATGACATTATCTAGCATTTTATACACAGACAAGTCAACGAAGCTGCCATTGCAGCTAGCCAACCAATACCACCCACGGTACGGCTAGTGTTTCATCGTGAGTGGAACCTTCAAGCAGCGGCGACGACATCGACAATACTGAATCAGTTGATTATTGCTGTAGGCCCAAACAAAGTAAATGTTATTAAGAAGTTACAGCAACGTGACGAATTACATAAATTTTATCGACCTCAGTAGTCAGACTTGGGCAAGCTTGAGGTTGTCTATAAGTTACAGTGTAGGTTTGGATGGATACTGCGGCTTCTTCACTTGTCGCTCTGAGTGTCATTGCTGGCAAAATACCGATCAAATTTTCGATAGCCGAAAAAAGGGAACCCACTGCTTGCAAAGACCGTGCATATTTAGCGAAGGTGAAAGAAAGTGAGGGGAGAGGCAAAAGTGCGAGAAATTTGGCTTTAAAATGCACGGCAGAGGAGTGTGTTAGTAGTTGTACGGCGCTTAAATTGCGACAACGGTAAGCTTTTCACCACCCTGTTCTAGTGTCTCACCAGTTTACAGAATGTATTTGAATGGTAAAGTTGACAACAATCGATGGTTTCTTTTATTTATTCATCGGCAAACTCTTGAAAGTTTAGAATATATTGATAAAGTAGACGACAACGTCACAGTCGAAGTACAAACTGTCCACTTGCAAAGATGACCATGTGTGTGTGGTGGGGAGTAGTAACATCATGCACATATGTTCTTCGCTAGACTGCGTGAACTAGCGGAGTACAGCAAACTCTATCATAATTTACCATAACAACCAAGTAACGAGCCAGTTACATGACTCGGGTTCAACTACCACCTATGACGTCACGTCACGATCAACAATCAACGATGATCAAAGATCTGCCATAGTGAGCTGGAAAGATGTGCAGTTTACTTATCGAGTCAGAATTTTCATTGGTATAGATCATGGCTTCTTACAGCATTTGGTAGAAGATGCACATTTATCTTAGTTTTTGTTTGGGTTCCGGTTTATTTCCGTCATCGTCGATCTAGATCTGCTCCATGGAAACGGAAGAAGGTTGACGTGCTGACCAATCAAAACAATTTTAGGCCGTAGCATACAGTAATCAAATGCGACGATAATAGCACATTACTTACGAAAGTAGGGTAATCGGGTCGACTAATGAGCCCATGGTGTATTTATCACGATATGAATGACACCAAAAACAGCCTGAGAAGGTGGTAATTAACCGCGCCACCGGATATTAATCCTATATCTTTGTTCTCGTCGATGATATGAAAACAGAATTGCGTCTGGCTAGTCACTACAGAATTGGTAAAATCATGGTAGATGATGATAAAATCAGAACTAGCTCCATGGTAAAACAAACAAGCAATAATATTCACTGTACACCTAGACCTGATCAAAGGTATACGAACGGAGGTGGCCTGAAATCAGGGTTCTGGAAACGAGAACGACTGCATTACTTACGATGAATATAGTACGTGCATTAAAAACTCTTATAGTTTTCCTCATTCCTGCGTGCCTTTTCGTGGGTGTTCGGAGTTGTAAGTCTCTGAAAGCTCACTGTAAGTTGAATCGAACGTCTCCTAGACAACAATACCTCAGGCTGAAATGACATTGTACTTTTCCATCTGAGACAACAAAAAGCATAGCGTAACGTAATTCATATTAAATAATATCTGAATGACATTTTGTAAAGTATCAGTTTATG
This sequence comes from Ptychodera flava, assembly GCF_041260155.1. Lineage (NCBI taxonomy): Eukaryota > Metazoa > Hemichordata > Enteropneusta > Ptychoderidae > Ptychodera > Ptychodera flava. Next base: position 6,247,333 of record NC_091938.1, read on the forward strand.
TTTTGAAAACAAAATGATTGAAACTTTAGTGCAATGTGCTACGATATAATGCACGCAATATTGAAATTTGGATTGGACTTTCACAATTTCGATGATGACAACGGTCAATGATTGATGTCTACAAGACAATGAAGAAACACAAATTCTCTACATGCAAACCAGTCACACGAAGTGCACCTGTGTGATGCACGCTTCCGTAAAGTTCGCCAACTGTACGGACTTAAAGTAGCAAACGATATCGGAGATCAGGTAGCTCCCGGTTAAGGCACAAGTCACGTTTTTTATATATTTTATGATTTTAGTTTGAAACGAGTAGCATTTATACTAACGTGCTTATGTACTGTACATGCCCCGATGTATAACGACCTACTGTTACCTTGTGCTAAAGAGATTAAATTTTTGAAGTTGAGCAAATATACATAAAAAAGAATACAGCAACAACAGAAAAACAACAAAAAATCGCAGAGCTTGTACCTTTAACAAAAAAGAGTGCAAACAACCCCTAAGTCATATCTTCCGGCAACCATTAGAGTGTGATGAATATTCTTTCAAGTATATGCTATGAACAGTAAAACTTCCTGTCTACCTATCTAAAACCCCAGAAAATATCACTAGCTTAGGATTGGCCTCGGCGACAGGTATTCGGACGCCCAAACTTTGACAATTCTTCTCTGATCTACGACTTGTGAGGGCTAATTTTGTAAATTCTTTGAGTGAGAAATATGTGTACCTTCATAGTTTTTCAAAATCGAAAATTTTATTTTCTCCATAAAGTTAACACAGGAATGAGGACATTTTGAATAGCACAGATCGGTAAATGTTATAGGTGACTTGTTTTTTCTAGTACCAAACTTTGCACGGTGAGCCCTGACTTATTTGGCAAGAGAATGGTTGAAAATGTCATTGACGAAAGTTAGAGCAAAAGGTTAAGTCTCTCCCTTTCGAGGAGCATACTGCCTTGATGTAATCAAGACAAAGAAACGTTCACCAAATGTCAAACTTTGCATTACAAAAACATTACGGTCCCCGTAACACAACTTATCCTTCAAAAATATCAGTTCGTCAAGTAACTTTGAACTTTGCAATGACACTTGCACGGGCTGAATGCTGAATTATTCAAATAATGATAATTATTCATCGTGAATAAAAAATAAATAAACGAATAAATAAAAGAACTCGCTTTCCACTTCAAAACTTTCAAGAATGTCGTTTGCTGTTGATTACAGAAACGAAAGTTCACCGTGGTCATCAACAGTACGCTACGCCTTGAAAGTGAAAATGAGTCAGGTCACCATTTGTTGTTGTAATTTAAAGAGTCAATTTTTCAGCGTCGTTGTGTGCCTCATTTTGTCGAGATGTATATACAGATCAGGAGACTGACGTATACATGGAGAAAACTTTTATTTTTTCGGCTATTATCTTCGAAGACGTCAAAATCACCAGGTAACAAGACCATTGTACAATCACAGTCCCTCCGCAATTAATGTGTTAGCGCTTCTTGCGGACTGGATCATCTCAACCCATTAGCACTTATACAAGTGGTAAAATTGCCATAACACACGCGGAGGCTGTCTCTTTAAACTTCTTAAAGTGGACCATAGCTTTTCAGTTCAACCACATTTACACAGACACTAACACGGACTAACAGATGTATCAGCGGCTGGGCCGTGAGGCCTATAGCCACGGTTCCATATTCAATAAACAAGTTCACCCAAGTTCTACGTCATCACTCGTTGTCAGTTCCAGCTTCTTTCCATACTAGTAAGTTACGACATGGTGGAGATACCAACCCGGTGCGAAGACTGATTTTGGGTCTTCAGTCACCTCTCGTCGCCAGAGATGCTCTCCGACAAAGTCCCTGAAGCACGGAAACCGTTGTTGCCACGCCGACCAATATGCCGACGACCGAGTTCACCGACGACAACGTATTTGAGTAAATCCTCTACGATCCGCTCTCAAACAAACTATCAACTTCAAGATTCACATCGAGCAATTCCCGATAAATAACATTTGCCGACGAACGAATTCCCCGAAAGCCACTCAACTTTCCGAATGTCAGGATGTCTACTCCGAAATTACCAAAATTCACATCGAGCAATTCCCCGACAAGGACATCTTGAAGACGCGGAATCTACTCTTCTAGTGACGAGGAAACAAAACCATTTACCATCAATGATGAACAATCTGCATGTAGTAATTCCATGATGCAATCAGTAAGTTTGAAATTTAGAGTGTTAGGTGTGTTTAACATGATTGTATTTTCGATAAATAGGAAAACAAGAATATGCGCCCTGATTTCTTTTAATTTTAAAAGGCTGGTTCATCGAATACCTACGAAAAAGCAACACATAGCAAATCTTCAAGTCTACTACACACGCGGGATGGGATACTTAAATACTGTAACTCAGACAAGTGGGTTAGGATTGAATGAAATTTCTGAGTACGATTCTTAACTTTCAATTTTACGATTATATTGTCATTTCGAAACTTGCACTCGTATGTAATCACTTTGAGAAATGTTGAAAATGTCGAGATCGCTGAATAAAATTACTGAAACGAAATAAACCAACCTGGTCACCCTAAAAACCAACCAATGCCGACAGGACTCATGCTTATCTGTAACAAACTTTACAAGCGCCAGAAAAGAAATTTAACTTAAGTTACCTCAAGAGGCAAAAGATTAACTTGCGGACGAAAACGTTAACACATTTTTGGTGAGCAAAGAACAATTAACCATGAGAAGAAAGTAACTGACTAAAGAAATAAGGACTCTAAATGAAAGAACAAAAAATACAAAACATTTTACTTTATTTTTTTTTTTAAAGAACGTGTGCATTACAAAAAAAAAATTACTCGTATTTTTGTTATAACTGTTGCTTTTCTTAAGTATTTGTATCAGCTGTTGAGTGGCACATTGACATTTGCTGTGATTTTATTATGCGAGATCTCGTAGTGTGCGGGGTAATGGCCGGCTCCATCATACTGCCTGATGTCACACCCTCAGAAGCAAAATACAATGTTCAACGATTCAGTATAATATCGAAAATGTGAATGTTAGCTATATTATGTTGTATTGCATGTTTTCTTCGATCGTTTAGTTACCTGTGTGTTCTAGTATTTCTAATGTTGCATCCCGTTGTTTACTTGTGCCCCCGGTTATGCAAATCAGCCTTTGTCATGAAATCCAATAGTTTTACTTTAGCTGAAAACCCATATCGGTACACATTCATTTTGTATTCTCTCGAAACCCTTTTAAACAGTGTTTAGTCCAAAAAAATATCGTTTCACGCACTTTAAATCACACGTTTTCCAACGAATGAGGATCTATTTGATAGCCATTTTTACGAATATTTTTGGACAGCCAATGCTTGGTCTCTATTTCCGTTCAACGCTAAGCCAGCGTGTTTTTCAAGTTAGTAAGATTTACAAACACGTTTTATTTATTATAATGCTGACGGCAAACCAAGAGATGGTCACAAGAAGACGCACAAAGTGCGCCATCCATACCTACACGCTCTTTACTATTATTTTTCGAGACCAAACGAGCCCATTCATTACCCGCCAAAGACGCGAGGATTATTTTTAGGTTGAAAGCGATCATACATTTTATGATTTTGAATCACACATGTTTCAGACTTTCTTTTAAAGAAGTGTACTTTGTCATATCATCAACTCAGAGGGAACGGACGTATTATTTCGAAAATGAGGTCATAAAATTGGCCCATGTCATGATCTTCCAAATTGGCGCAAACAAAATTAACATTTCACGCTCTCCATGGCCGTGATTAATCCCGCGCAATAGACCTTTTCCCGGTTATCCCATAATGCACTGCAGTGGCTATATCAAACACCGTATATACACCCAAAACAACGAAAACATACTGGTTTATGTTGTACAATGGATTGTTATAGAAGAATGGCACAAATTTGCAATGCCAAATAATGCCCCGTGTATATTCTGTAACCATGAGGAACGAAAATATAGGTCAGGGTGTAATCTGCCATAGAGTTCTATGAGTAACATATCCTGCGTATACCCTACGGCTAAAAAGTTCTATGCGTAACGTACGCTTTATATACCCTGGGGCGCACTGCATCATGGAACCGGTAAAAGAACTTTTCCTCTCGATTTGGACTCTAACAATGCTGGCGCCACGAAATGGCAGCACGGTATCGACAACATGGTCTTGCTCGTTTACACTTTTAAAAATTCACCCAGTAACTATGTTTCTCATTGAGGTATACTGCGTTGCACCCCCATTTTCTGCTGTATTTCAAGCACTTGTAATTTTGAGCAGTTATTATCACTTCAATTTATTCCAGGGCATGGGTTTGAAACAAAAGAATTGTAGAATGACACACACGGGCAAGTGATAAATTGTACTTCTGTATCTTCTCTACTGTCGAACACGATTGGAACTAATTTGGGATAATTGGATATTCATATTTTTCAGATTTCTCAAAAGTGTTAGGTGCCCTATGGATGAATGTTGCAATATTACAAATTACTCATACGAAACAAGTGTGTAACTTAAAAAGAAAATTGGATTAGGTTCCATGTACAGATAAAATCGATACTACTTCACCATCCAATTATCCTAAATTAGTTCCAATCGTGTTGTCGGTAGAAATCAAAGCATTGTCTTATTGTATTCTCTATGGCGTCGGTATCCGTCATGGCCAAGATGCTGTATAAATGGACTGACAAACTATACATTCACTCAGACACTCAGGACCAGCGCCACTCCCTTGTGGAGTGAACAAGAAGGGACATTCACTCAGATACATTCACTCAGAGGAACTCAGACACCAACACGTGGAGACAGGACTAACAGATATATCAGTGGCTGGACCGTAAGGCCTAGCCTCGGTTCCATATTCAATAAACAAGTTCAAGTTCTACGTCAACACTCGTCTTCAGTTCCAGCTTCTTTCCATAAGTTACGTCACCAGAGTCTTAGGGAGCATTCGTTATTTACGGGAAGGGGGTGGGGGCGTGGAATTTGGGCAACAAATGAAACGTAAAAAGCGACCCCCTTCAAATCAAATTTGTAAAATTTGACCCTCCTCAATTCATCAATTGTAAAATGTGACCCCCCATGAAAAAAAAATTCATCAGATTTGATTCATTAATCCTTCGCACCCCGTGGCCCCGGGCTGAAAAAGTTTCCTCACATACTAGAGAATCAACATTTTTCGTGAAATGCCAAAATCAAATTTTTGCACACACATGAACTTGTAATCGCTCTTGTCTAATCAAGTACACTAATATCAATAATCAAGAGTACATAAATACACAGATTTACCTAGTTTTATATTGGCAAAAAATAATTCATAGTTTCCATATAGACAAGATAGTGAATCAACATTTCGGTGACATTCCAAAATCAAATTTCTTGTACAAACATCCACTTGTTAGCACCTAGTCTTATCAAGTAACTTAATATCAATAATCAAGCGTACATAGATACACAGATTTAACTAGTTTTGTATTGGAAAAAAATTATTCATAGTTTCCTCTGACAAGATAGTGAATTAACAATTCGGTGAAATTCCAAAATCAAATTTCTTGCTCACACATGCACTGGTAACTACCCTAGTCTTATCAAGTACATTAATATCAATAATCAAGAGTCTATAAATACACAGATTTAGCTAGTTTTGTATTTAAAAGAAATTATTCATAGCTTCTCATAGATTATGTATGGAGGACCTGTGTATTTTCTATTTTGCCTGGGAGTTCTTGTGTGTTATCACTGTATACCTAGGGAATCCAAGACGGGAACTTTCCAGAGAGTGTTTTACGTTGCATGCTGCACTGGCACTGGAAGGTTTGAGTGTCAGTGTGTGCTTTTTAAGTCAGATATTTCTCTATTTTGAGTCTTACTCAAGTCAGCAGATATGTAAAGAAACCAGTCAGTGGCAGAGATCGAATTTTATGCGGATCGGACTGTTTACTTAAACCCTACGCCATCCTCTACTTTTGTCGATGGAACGAACATTGCTCACAAGTTGAAAGCTGATCTTTCTGCAGCAAATTTTGTGTTAACTGTGAACTTTATTCCGTTTATGAGTTCAGTCAGATGTCTGAGATTGTCATGAGAACATTATTTATGATTGTTCCACTGAACTTTTGTCGATGCGCGGAGTTAGCAGAGGAAGACTTCAGATTAGTTCGGCATGTCCCGACCGGAAGTAAACAAAGATCTAAGATGGCTGCTCCCGTGGTAGCTGAACTGGACGCTGCTTAGCAGTGAATTTCGTGTGTTGTCGCCGACTTTCATGGGCTAATGTGCAGCGTTGAATAAGCTGTTATCCAATTGGGTAGCTGAATCTTACCAATATAATTAAAACAATACAAATAGACTCCCTAAGTTGCTGTGAATAATGACAATGGACCAATCAGAGAAAGAGCTTATTCAACGCTGCACATCAGCAGACTTTCATGTGCAGACAATACACGGGACTTACAATTGTGCTCATCATCGAACATTAGTTAAAGTCGCGTGTGAACTATTTGTGTTCCCCAGCCGCGTGGTCAAGTCTGAGGTACCTCTGCGGTAACATTAAGTTTTCCATAGAAATTGTTAAGCACTACGTGTGTGCCGACGCCGTGAAAAGGAGGCGAGGGCTGACGGTCTGGCGGATTCATTGGAATCTCATGACCATAACATTTTCTGGAAGAAGGTCCGTTCGATTAATAGTCATAGCGTCCCTTTGTCCTCAAATGTAGAAGGTTTTTCAGGTCAACAAGATATCACGAATATGTGGAAAGATCATTTTTGCTCCCTTCTCTCATCTGTCACCAGCAATAATCATGAAGAATATGTAATCTCATGGTTGAATGCTGTTGACAATGGAAATGATATACCAAACATCTCTCCAACCGATATCGAGGAAACAATTTCAAAGTTGCCCGTTGGTAAAACATCTGGTCATGATCTTCTATCAGCTGAACATTTTAAATATGCCAACAAACGCCTGCATGTCATGCTTGCATTATCTTTTTCGGCGATGCTTACTCATGGCTACCTTCCAGCCAATCTTATGAGAAATATCCTTGTCCCCCTAGTTAAAGACAACACTCGAGATGTGTCTAGTAAAGACAATTATAGGCCTATTGCGATTGCTACAGTAACATCAAAGATCTTTGAGTTTATTATTTTAGAGCGTTGTAAAGATTACCTGTACACAACAGATTTTCAATTTGGTTTCAAACATGGTCATTCTACTGACTTCTGTATATATGCCATGAAAGAAATAATTTCTTACTACACCCATTTAAACAGTCCAGTCTATGTATGCTTTCTAGACGCCACCAAAGCTTTGATCGCGTCAATCACTGGTCCTTGTTTAAAAAACTTATAGACAGAAATGTGCCCTGGTATGTAATTCGAATAATAATGTTTTGGATCGAACACAGTCTTTTGTGTAAGATGGGGAAAATCCTTTTCCTCACTTTTTACTGTGAAAAATGGTGTCCGTCAAGGCAGTATTTTATCTCCATATTTATTTAATATTTATATGGATGATTTGAGTCTTCGTTTGAAAACTTTAAAAAAAGGTTGTAACATCGGCGGTCTTATTGTTAATCATCTCATGTATGCAGATGACATTGCTTTAATGTGCCCATCAGTCGGTGGGCTGCGTAATTTAGTGTATCTCTGTGAAACTTACGGTATATAAGGTCCCACCAATTTATTAAGGGGGTGAGATCTTAAATGTTGCATCCCAACACAAATATCTAGTTATGTGTTCTCAGAAAAATTGACAGACGACGCTGATATTACGAGACAAGTGCGTAAATTCTATGGCCAGGCAAATTCACGATTCGCAATTTTGCATATTGTAATAATCAGGTGAAGGTTTCGTTGTTTCGCTCGTATTGCACTAATATGTATTGTTCTCAGTTATGGTGGCAATATAGTGTAAAGAATATGCACAATATAAGAGTGGCTTTTAATAATGCCTTTCGTATTCTCCTGAGTCTACCACGGGATTGCAGTGCTAGAGGGATGCCTGTATCAAACAATGTTCCATCTTTCGACTCTCTCAGACGGAACCTATTGTATAAATTCTCCGTAAGCCTGTATTATTTATTTATTTATTTATTTATTTACACTTTTATTGAGCGGCCGAGTTACTTGTACAGTAATTTTCATCGGGGCTCAAGCAAAATTACAATAATTACATCTACAAAGGAACATTCATTTTCACATAATCTTTCAAGTCAGATTTAAAGGTGTACAGAACAGTAGTTTGTTTGATTTCAATTGGTAAAGCATTCCACAGTTTGGCAGCACGGTATTGAAAGCTACGTTGACCATATTTAGAGAAGCATCTAGGTACATAAGAATCCTGGCGAGAAGTAGACCGTGTATGATGACTATGTACATCACTCTGAGCGGTAAACAAATCAGATAAATACTGTGGACCATACCCTTTCAACATTTAAATGTTTCAATTGCGGTGAAGTAAAATATTCTTTGTCTGACAGACATGACATTAAGTAATGAAAATAAATCCACTGAAGGGAAATCAAACGGAAGTTCAAAAAGCGTGCGTAGAGCTCGTTTCTGAAGTATAAACACTTTATCAATATTCTTAACTGTTGTGTTCCCCCAAACTACACAGCAATAATCAAGAATACTCTGGAATAGACCATAGTACAGTACTAACCGCTGATCAAAAGGAATGTAAGTACGAAGTTTACGTAAAAATCCAATGCGCATACTCAATTTCTTGCATAAATTATCAATATGAACATCCCAGGATAAGGTTTCATCTAAAGATATACCTAAAATCTCCCCTGAAATAACTTTGGGGATCTTGGTATCAGCTATCTCTATAGACAATGAAACATCGGAATTATTCAAATGACCCAACATAAAAGGTGAAGTTATCAAAATGCACTTAGTTTTCCTTGCGTTTATACGCATATGATTATGGTTATCCAATTAGAAATTGGTAAAATATCACGATTTACAGCATCATTGACTTCACTAATACACTTTCCCTTTGTAAGTAGTGTCTGATCATCAGCATACATATGGAGGGTGGAGGAATCAACAGACAATGTCATATCATTAATAAATATCATGAAAAGTAAAGGTCCTAAAATAGACCCTTGCGGCACACCTGTGGTAACACGACAAATAGTCGATCTACTACCCATGTAATCTACAATCTGTTGACGATTTGAGAGATAACATCTAAACCAGTTAATCACTCCATCAGATAGCCCATAAACATGTAGTTTAGCAAGCAAAATTTCATGATCTATAAGATCAAATGCCTTTGATAGATCAAGCAGGAGTACACTATTCAAATAACCACTGTCAACATTACACAAAATTTCATCTGTTAAACGGATTAGGGCTGTTTGGCATGAGTAGTTCTTTCTAAAACCAGACTGAGTATCGAAAAGAAGATTAAACATAGATAAATATTCAAAAAAAGAGTTGTACACATGTCTTTCAATGATTTTCGAAAGAGCTGGTAAAATTGAAATAGGACGATAGTTAGACATATCACTGATGTTACCAGACCCTTTGTAAATGGGAACAACTCTAGCACATTTAAAGACTCTGGGGAAAATAGCATGATCCAAGCTCTTATTGAAAAGGTAAGTAAGAGTAGCTGAAATTACAGGTGCAGCAATTCTTAAGAGCTTACAGTTAACATTGTCAATTTAATACCCGTGCATTTGGCTTCTTGTAAAGATTTACAAACAAAATCATTCTTCAGTAAAGGAAAACTGAAAGACGGAACATCACATAACACCGTATTTATAAACTTACGTAATGACTCCAGATTAACAGGTTCTTTGGAATCATCAGTACAGTGACTGATACCTACAAAATGCTTATTGAAAGCGTCAGCAATCTCAGAGTGGTTTTCAAAGCAAACCCCATTCGATATAAATGTAGGATCCTTAAAGTTATTTACATTGATCAAATTGTTGTAAACACGCCAGATAGCAGTGGCATTATTGCTACTGCCTGCTATGGAATTTCTAAAATACTGCTTTTTTGCCATTGTAATAAGATGAACAACTCTGTTACGAAGAAGTTTAAAATGATTCCATAGAGTAATAGATGAACAGGATCTGGCATTTTTCAGAGCTACATCCCGCTCTTTCATAGCATTTAATATGTCAGCAGTCAGCCATTCCGGCTGCCTGAAACGTTTAACACGACGCTCAATAATTGGGCAATGCAAGTCACAAAGTCTATTGAAAATCGAAATCCAAGTATCAAATAAGACATTCACATTTTCAATACCATTAAGTAGATGCCATGGAGCGCACTTCAAATCGTCGATGAATTTCATTTCATTAAAACGTTTAAAAGACCTGTATTTGATATTTATTCGACCACCTCGATTTTTACCTTGTACATTCAATTTACGGTGTGTAATTACAGGCAAATGATCGGAAAGACCAAGTTCAATAACGCTGGTATCAGTAAAGTTTTCATCATTTGTCACATATATGTGGTCAAGGCAAGAGTGAGATACAGGACGAGTAATACTATTGACTAATTGTACCATGTTCAAAGATAACAAAGACTGGTGAACGTAATGATTCAAAGACAACTCTGTTAAAAGATCAATATTGAAATCACCACAGAGAATCATTTCTTTACCCTCACAACAACCCTGTTCAATATTCTGCACAATCGCAATATCAGTGTCACGAGTTGTATTGGGAGGGCGATAAATAATAGCAACCATGAAATGTCGACTTCTGTTAGGTGTTATTTCAATCCACATAATTTCAAGGTCGTCACATTCAAGATCAACACGCCGTTTGTACAAAATATGAGACTTTATAATAGTAACAATAGCATCTTGAGGAAAATAGTGAGCTCCGACGTATTTGTATTCTCAAAGTTTCATGAGTCTTACAGAAAGACCATGTATCTTTTACACCGGTAGTTGTATCTAGCTGGTCTTTTTTGACACAGAAGCTTTAACTCTGATTGCGCTTTGTACCTTTTACTTCCCTGTTTTTTAACCTCCTTTTTCTTTCTTTTTATAGTTCCAATGGTCTGTTTTTTTGTTCTGTTAGATAGGTGTCTACGTGATTTTTTAGTGTTATATGGGATGTAGTTTACAAATCCTGATTTAAAATAAATAATAATAATAAATAATAAGCATGTAGAAAGGGTTTGAACAGAGTTTTTGTTCTGAAAGTGTGTTCGACTCCTGCCGTCGGGAGGTCGATCAGTACGGTTTTACTATTGAATATGTAGACCGCGATATTTGACACAATATAGCAATATACAGAAGTTATTTGTTACATTATATGACTGTGTGTTGGTTCCTCATTTCATGCCCCATGCTGTGTATCCCTGCGTACAGGTGTGTGCACGTGTGTTCCCAGCATTATATGGCCTCTACCACAGCCCTGCAATGGTCTTTGAACAGACTTGAGGTCTCTGCGGCCTCGATCTGGACCACAATGAAGACTAAACGGTCTTTTTGGCCGAAATTCTGCTCTATTGGGGCAAACTCCTTTCCCTGCCTACCTTTACCTCCTAACCAATCCCAGAAAAGATGCGATTGACTTCTCCTAACGTCCAAAACCGCTCATTTTCTGAAACATAACATACTCGACAAGTTGTTTACCCATGGAGATCCCCATTTTGAATCTCGCTGCATAGACCCCAGTTATCTCCACAGACCGTTGCAGGGCTGTGGTACGGCGGAGGCCGTATACGTCAGGAACACACAGACCTGTACTCAGGGCTACATGCTCTGTTGCTGCTCTAGAGAGGTTAACGCCAGTCTCGGACTTGTTGGCCCTGCTAGAGAAATAAATTTGGCTGAGCTTCGGTCGGTTATTATTCTGCCGTCTCGAAACATCGGTTACACAAGCAACATTTCGGTGGAATTCCAAAGTCAATTTTGTTTTCCATAACTCAACACAAACCTTTGTAAAATTTGACCCCCCCTTCAATCATTGATTGTAAAATTTGCCCCCCCCCCTAAAAAGCGGTTTTGTAACTGTCAACCCCCCCTGATTTCCACCGGCCCCCTCCCCGTAAATAACGAATGCTCCCTTACGGAGGTAATTCATTCTGCAAGATTTCTTCAATGCTTTACACAGAGATTCATATATCAAGCGGTTATTTTGACACAAAAACATTATCAATTTTAACAGCAGAACCTTGATTATAAGTTGATTTGCAGAAACACGCCTTATTGGTGGCAATTTGTGGACAGACGCTGATTGTATTTTACGAGGCTACTTTAAAACGTTGACAAAAACAACATATGCTTGCTGTATATAAAAAATAGTTTCCTCTATGAATGGACATGAGATTTTTACTGGATAGTTTTGTAACGAGTCAGTCAAGAATATTAGTTGTGACATGTAAATTGTAGAATGATAAAGATTTCTATTGGTGTTTATGATTGCATTAGTTCTTTTATCTTTAATTAATCTTAAATATATCGTATTATTGAAGCCAGGCTTTTAAAGTATACTGTTTTAAAAAGCTATGCTTATAGAATATCAATATTTGTAATTCGTGTTCCGACTTCATGTCCACTTACAAGTACATCTTGACATGAAAGAATGTATCTTTGGTGATGGCAGCTATATATCAACCTTGTCGACAGAGAAATAAAATCTTACGTAGTTAAAACAAACTTTCACGTCTTCTTACAATCAATACTTTTGAGCGAATGAGTCAAGATTCCAAGTACCTCCCAGCAAGCAAATTACCTACCATTACCATAACTTATATTTGAAATTCTAAATGGCCTCCATCCCCGTGTTGACTGTATGTAGAAAAACAAAATGTTTCAATTTCCAAAAAAACTAAGACAGTGAAAAGGTTTCTTACTCCAAGAGCTTCAAAATGAGCCCCAACAAGCCACGGCTCAGAGCAGTATTGGAATAGTTTGAGCGTCCGAATATATGTCCCCTTAACGTTGAAGTACATGAAGCATCCCGTCAAGGTAATGCGTTACGTAACAGAAATTTCACCTTTTTCTGAATCATCAAACTTACTCCAAGGCCATTTTAAACAATTCTATGACAATCAAGATTGCAAATCAACGGTCAACACACAGTTTGGAAACAGCGATACACGTTACCTGTACTTTATGAATATTTCGTATTCGAAAGGGCCGCTACACTACCTTGTGCTAAGTGTGGAGGGACGTCGACCGCGGTTATGTTTTCAGAAGAAGTTCAAGTTTGGCATGTATGCATCACTGTACGACTTGTCTACAGACTGAGGAAAATTGAATATTTGTTAAACTTCATTGGCTTAAGAATGAATCTAAAGAAACAGCAGACCAGTGAAATGTATTGAAAATTTAGAATCCGAATATCAGTCTACCTTAACATTTGAACTGACAAATATCACTTGTACATGTGTTAGTTATGTAAGATACTCCTTGTATCTTGGACATTGGTTCTTTGAAGGTGTCAGTGAGTGGAATCCTTTGTTATCGCCCACTGCACCGTGCCGCTTCAAGGCTGACGTGTAGTCGTACAGTGATTCCAAACTTCATCTTCTTTCAAGTTATTGCTAATATGCGAAAGAAAACCTGTACTCTTCAGGATATAAACGTCTCTTAAAAAGTCACAAATTTAAAATCAAATGGATCGGATTGTCGGAACTGTACTCTAAAGTCGTATAGGCCCCATACGACCAATGTAAATATTGTATCCGAGATACAGAGATACATTTGCCATTGCTTAAGGTTGAAAGATGTTTGCCATAATGAACGTTGTGAAATTTAAATGTTGCAGCCGTAATGCATCCAGCTTATGCATTCATTGTTTGTAGAAAGTCGCGCAGGCGCAGTTCCAACGACCCCTCCCTTTGAGGAAGGAGACTATCTGTTTCAGCAAATATTATACTTATTCGTTTATCCATTTTGTGTAGGAACACTGCTACATCAGTCTCGAAGTAACTTTCAAGAGGTATTCAAATCTCTGCTGGCTTTCTCTCCGTCGCTGTTTTTCGAAGACTAGCAGGCAAACAGAATCCAATCTTTTTCCATAAACGTCGACAATTGTTCTTGTAACACCGTTTGTCAATGTCTTTTCTGAAAAGAACTTCCATCAAACACAACGAGAAAAAAGTTATACTCAACACAATAATAGAAAAACTGTTTTATTTGGGAGTATAACTGTTACAACGATACGAAAGTGAAAATCGAAAATATATTGAAAAGTATCGAAAATATTTTGAAAAGTATCAGCTTTTATTTTGAAAACAAAAAATGGTTGAAACTTTACTGCAATGTGCAATGAGAAAATGCACGCAATATTGAAATTTGTATTGTACTTTCACAATTTCGATTATGACAACGGTCAATAATTGTTGTTATGTACTGTACGTGCCTCGATGTATAACGACCTGTTATCTTGTGGTAAATAGATAATATTTTTGAAGGTGACCAAATATATATAAAAAAGAAAACAAAAACAATGACAACAAAACAACAAAACAACAATAAACCGCAGAGCTTGTACCTTTAACAAAAAGAGTGCAAACTATCCCAAAAGTCATGTCTTCCGGCAATCATTAAAGTCTGTTGAATATTTGTCGCGTGTATGGTATGAACAGGATAGCTTCCTGTCTACCCATCTAAAACCAAAGAAAATATCACCAGTTTAGAATGGGCCTCGGCAAGAGATATTCTGAGGCTCAAACTTTTACAATTCTTCTCTGATCTACGACTTGTGAGGGATAATTTTAAAACTCTTCTAGTGATAAATATTTTTACCTTCGTAGTTTTTTCAAAGTAGAAAGTTTTGTTTTCGCCATAGAGTTAACACAGTGATGAGACCGTTTTGAAATACAGAGATCAGTTAATGTTAGGTGACTGTTTCTGTTGTACCAAACTTTGTGCACGGTGAGCCCTGAATTACTTGGCAAGGGAATGGTTGAAAATTTCATTGACAAAAGTTTGAGCAAAAGTTTAAGTCTCTCCCTTTCGAGGAGCATACTACCTTGATGAAAGCAAGGCAAAATACGTGTACAAAACGTTCACAGTGAGGTTGAAACTTGGACAGTGCTAGTAAAAAATGGTGTGGCTTTCGGCCTCTATGATAAGACGTTTCCTGGAGAAATTCAAATGCGGAGGTTTGTCTGATGATCGCCATAGACAGTTGCATGAAAATTAAATTGTAAAATGTCACTTACAGTCAGTATGGGTAGACAGATTGCCTCGTAGAAATTTCATAAATGATGATAAAATTTTAGCTGTAGAGTCTTTGGGCCAATTTTCACATGCTTGGTCAAAACATCATTTCCTGGCGCCACTTTATCAGCATCATTCGATTCGATTGGAGTAGCAAGTATCTAGGCATGGTTTTCTTTACATTTTGAGGAAATGTTACGGTCCCCATAACACAAGTTATCCTTCAAAAGTATTGGTTCGTCAAATAACTTTGAACTTTGTAATGACACTTTCAAGGGATTTTCAATACTGAATTATTTAAATAATGATAAGTATTCATCTTGAATAAAAAATAAATAAACGAATAAATAAAAGAACCCGCTAGCGCGCTTTCCACTTCAAAACTTTCAAGAATGTCGTTTGCTGTTGGTTACACAATCGAAAGTTCACCGCGGTCATCAACAGTACGCCACGCCTTAAAAGTGAAAATGAGTCAGGTTACCTCGTCAATTTTACAGCGTAGATGTGTAAGGTACACATCTACATTTTGCGGAGAAGTAAATACTGGGTAGCAGACAGACGTATGCAAAGTAAAAACATTCACTGTTTCAGCTATTATCGTCGAAGACGTCAAAATCACCAGGCAACAAGACCATTGTGCAATCAAAATCCCTCCCCAATGAATGTGTGAGCGCTTTTTGCGGACTGGATCATCGCAACGAATTAGCACTTATACATGTTGTAAAATTGCCATTTTAAATGATAACTCATGCGGAGGCTGTCTCTTGAAACCTCTTAAAGTGGACCATAGCTTTTCAGTTCAACCACAGCCGAGCACCGAAGATGAATAATTCCTCGTCAAGTGAGTGCAACGGCTTTACCCTTCTGGAAAACATCAGTTATCTCAGTGATAGCGGCGGACAGCCCATCATGGTAGGTCGAAATCTAGAAGATAAGATTTATCTCAGTCTGAGTTCAGCCATTCTGTTTGCAACCATCATCGTCGGTATTCTGGGCAACGTGTTTGTCATCGGTCTCATAGCGTTAAAGAAGCCGCTGAGGAGATCTCCAAACTTCCAGCTGGCGAGCTTAGCTGTAGCTGATCTGATGGTCTGTGGTATTACAGCTCCGGTTCACTTGCAAGGAAGTTTTAGAGTGTTGAACGGATCTTACTACGTTTGCTCAGAAGTAAGCAAGGCAGCTTGTTCCGTATATTTACTGACTTTCCACACTTCATTCTTCACCTCTTTGATGTCACTGGTCGGCGTCAGTTTCACTCGTGCTATCATCGTGGGCAGACCATTGGCAAGACGGGAGCATAAGATTCTGATCGGCATATGCGTGACGCTGAGCTATGTTTGCGGTATTGCTCGAGGTCTACACGTCTTTTTGACACGGGAGATGGACAGAACATGCTTGCTTCATGTCGTTTCTGTCGAGGGGAGGAGCCAGACAGAGGTAAAGGCCTTTCTGACGACCAGCGTACTGATCTCCTTTCTGGTAGTGAGTATTTGCTACGGTTTCATCTACCTTGAGGTCCGTCGCGTCGCCGCTGCAGTACACGTGGATGGTGCCGCAATTAACTCAGTTAACAAGGACAAAAACAACATTGCAACAACAAAGATTTGTTTAACGATAGTGTTAACCTTTCTTCTGTTTAACATGCCGCATGTCCTCATCTTTTTTATGAAATTGGGTGGTTGGAGTAAAACTGGTAACATTGCACCGTTTGCTGGGCACCTGTTCCTGAGCGTGTGGCTCGCAAGTAGCGCCGTGAATCCAATCTCATACGCTCTTCGGTCATCGGCGTTCAGGCGACAAGTACGTTCACTCTTTCAGCGAAACTTGCCTTCAGCAGGTTGATCTTGTTAAGGTTGCACGCGCTACGAAAATGAAAGACGTACGTCCTTGTTGCTCAAACTCTACCGTAATGACACTTGAAATCGTTCCATTTTGAAATCAAGATTAAAATTCCGGGTCTCTCTGCATAGGTGATACTAGTGTCATGATCTTCCAAATTGGCGCAAAGAAAGTTAATATTTCACGCTCTCCATACATTTGCGTCCATCGACGTGATAAATCCTGCGCAATTCCTCTCGATTTGGACTCTAACAATGCTAGCGCCGCGAAATGGCAGCACGGTATCGACAACATGGTCTTGCTCGTTTACACTTTTAAAAATTCACCCAGTAACTATGTTTCTCATTGAGGTATACTGCGTTCTACCCCCATTTTCTACTGTATTTCAAGCACTTGTAATTTTGATCAGTTATTATCATTTCAATTTATTCCATGGCATGGGTTTGAAACAAAAGAATTGCAGAATGACACACATGGGCAAGTGATAAGTTGTACTTCTGTATCTTCTCTACTGTCGAACACGATTGGAACCAATTTGGGATAATTGGATATTCACATTTTTCAGATTCATCAAAAGTGTTAGGTGCCCTATGGATGAATGTTGCAATATTACAAATTACACATAAAAAACAAGTGTGTAACTTAAAAGAAAAGTGGATGAGGTTAAATGTGCAGATTAAATCGACACTACTTCACTATCCTATTATCCTAAATTATTTCAAATCGTGTTGTCGGTAGAAATCAAAGCATTGTCTTATTGTATTATTTATGGCGTCGGTATCCGACATGGCCAAGATGCTGTATAAATGGACTGACTAACTATACATTCACTCAGAGACTCAGGACCACGGCCACTCCCTTGTGGAGTGAACAAGAAGGGACATTCACGCAGACACATTCACTCAGAGAAAACTCAGACAATACCACGGACTAACAGATGTATCAGTGGCTGGGCCGTGAGACTTAGCCTCGATTCCATATTCAATAAACAAGTTCAAGTTCTACGTCAACACTCGTCGTCAGTTCCAGCTTCTTTCCATAAGTTACGACACCAGAGTCTCATGGAGGTAATTCATTCAGCAAGATTTCCTCAATACTTTACACAGAGACTCATATATCAAGCGGTTATTTTGACACACAAACATTATCAATTTTAACAGCAGAACCTTAATTATAAGTTGATTTGCAGAAACACACCTTATTGGTGGCAATTTGTGGACAGACGCTGATTGTGTTTTACGAGGCTGCTTTAAAACGTTGACAAAAACAACATATGTTTGCAGTATATTAAAAAAAATTAAGGTAGTTTCCTCTATGAATGGACATGAGATTTTCACATGATAGTTTTGTAACGAGTCACTCAAGAATATTAGTTGTGACATATAAATTGTAGAATGATAAAGATTTGTATTGATGTTTATGATTGGATTAGTTCTTGTGTCTTTAATTAATCTTGAATATATCGTATGATTAAAGCCACGCTTCTAAAGTATACTGTTTTAAAAAGCTACGCTTATAGAATATCAATATTTGTAGTTCATGTTCGGACTTCATGTCTACATACAAGTACATCTTGACATGAAAGAATGTATCTGTGGTGATGGCAGCTATATATCAACCTTGTCGACAGAGAAATAAAATCTTACGTAGTTAAAACAAACTTTCACGTCTTCTTACAATCAATACTTGGAACAAATGAATCAAGATCCCAAGTACCTCCCAGCAAGCAAATTACCTACCATTACCATAACTTATATTTGAAATTCTAAATGGCCGCCATCCCCTTGTTGACTGTATGTAGAAAAACAAAATTTTTCAATTTCCCAAAAAAACTAAGTTAGTGAAAAGTTTTACTCCAAGAGCATCAAAATGAGCCCCAACAAGCCACAGCTTAGAGCAGTATTGGAATAGTTTGAACGTCCGAATATTTGTCCCCTTAGCGTTGAAGTACATGAAGCATCCCAGAGACTGTCAAGGTAATGCGTTACATAACAGAAATTTCACCTTTTTCTGTATCATCAAACTTACTCCAAGGCAATTTTAAACAATTTTATGACAATCAAGATTGCAAATCAACGGTCAACACAAAGTTTGGGAGCAGCGATAGACGTTACCTGTACTTTATGAATACTTTGTATTCTAAAGGGCCGCTACACTACCTTTTGCTAAGTGTGGAGGGACCGTGGTTATGTTTTCAGAAGAAGTTCAAGTTTTGCATGTAAACATCACTGTACGACTTGTCTACAGACTGAGGAAAATTGAATATTAGTTTAACTTCATTGGCTTAAGAATGAATCTAAAGAAACAGCAGACCAGTGAAATGTATTGAAAATTTAGAATCCGAATATCAGTCTACCTTAACATTTGAACTGACAAATATCACTTGTACATGTGTTAGTTATGTAAGATACTCCTTGTATCTTGGACATTGGTTCTTTGAAGGTGTCAGTGAGTGGAATCCTTTGTTATCGCCCACTGCACCGTGCCGCTTCAAGGCTGACGTGTAGTCGTACAGTGATTCCAAACTTCATCTTCTTTCAAGTTATTGCTAATATGCGAAAGAAAACCTGTACTCTTCAGGATATAAAGTCCCTTAAAAAAGTCACAAATTTAAAATCAAATGGATCGGATTGTCGGAACTGTACTCTAAAGTCGTATAGGTCCCATACGACCAATGTAAACATTGTATCCGAAATACAGAGATACATTTGGCATTGATTAAGGTTTGAAGATGTGTGCCATAATGAGCGTTGTGAAATTTAAATGTTGCAGCCGTAATGCATCTAGATAATATATACTTTGTTTATAGAAAGTCGCGCAGGCGCAGTTCCGACGACCCCTCCCTTTGAGGAAGGAGACTATCTGTTTCAGCAAATATTATACTTATTCGTTTATCCATTTTGTGTAGGAACACTGCTACATCAGTCTCGAAGTAACTTTCAAGAGGTATTCAAATCTCTGCTGGCTTTCTCTCCGTCGCTGTTTTTCGAAGACTAGCAGGCAAACAGAATCCAATCTTTTTCCATAAACGTCGACAATTGTTCTTGTAACATGTTTAACACCGTTTGTCAATGTCTTTTCTGAAAAGAACTTCCATCAAACACAACGAGAAAAAGTTATACTCAACACAATAATAGAAAAACTGTTTTATTGGGAATATAATTGTTACAAGGATACGAAAGTGAAAATCGAAAATATATTGAAAAGTATCGAAAATATTTTAAAAGTATCAGCTTTTATTTTGAAAACAAATGGTTGAAACTTTACTGCAATGTGCAATGAGAAAATGCACGCAATATTGAAATTTGAATTGTTCTTTCACAATTTCGATTATGACAACGGTCAATAATTGTTGTTATGTACTGTACGTGCCCGATGTATAACGACCTGTTATCTTGTGGTAAATAGATAATATTTTTGAAGTTGACCAAATATACATAAAGAAGAAAACAACAACAACAACAACATCAAAACAACAATAAACCGCAGAGCTTGTACCTTTAACAAAAAGAGTGCAAACAATCCCAAAAGTCATGTCTTCCGGCAATCATTAAAGTCTGTTGAATATTTGTCGCGTGTATGGTATGAACAGGATAGCTTCCTGTCTACCCATCTAAAACCCAAGAAAATATCACCAGTTTAGAATGGGCCTCGGCGACAGATATTCTGAGGCTCAAACTTTTACAATTCTTCTCTGATCTACGGCTTGTGAGGGATAACTTTAAAACTCTTCTAGTGAGAAATATTTTTACCTTCGTAGTTTTTTCAAAGTAGAAATTTTGTTTTCGCCATAGAGTTAACACAGGGTTGAGACCGTTTTGAAATACAGAGATCAGTAAATGTTAGGTGACTGTTTCTGTTGTACCAAACTTTGTGCACGGTGAGCCCTGAATTACTTGGCAAGGGAATGGTTGAAAATTTCATTGACAAAAGTTTGAGCAAAAGTTTAAGTCTTTCCCTTTCGAGGAGCATACTACCTTTGTTACGTGCAGAGAAGACGAACAAAAGGGTGAACTCAGCAGTTAACGTTTAAACAAAATTTATTACGAAAATAAAACTAATTGCTAAGTCAGGGATAGAGTACAAGCTTTAAAAGTGTACAGACTACTTATCTCAGCTGGGACGGCAAAGCTCCAGTCTCAGAGTTGTAACAGTCAGTCGGATGAATGAACAGTCCTTTGGCTTGCAGGCTTGAAGCTGCACAAAGTCCACAGTATAAATCCAGCGTTGACAGTGAAGGTCTTGAAAAGTCTTGAGAATGACTACTGCTGGAGTTTAGTAACACACAAGAGACACGATCCCAAAAGTCTGACTGGAAGCAGTGCACGTCCCTTTTATAAAGGCTATAAGAACAATCTAGAACTTTTATTGACATGCTAATTACTGTTCTAAAATTATCTCTCTTACACAACTAATCAACTTTCCAGAACATTCCAAACATGACTAATTGAATTCAAGGTTGTGAGGTCATTAAGGGCAGTGACCTTGAGAATGTTCTAGACTAATTGAACTCAGGTCATGATGAGTGTGGGGGAAATGACCTACATAACACACCCCCTCTTCAAAAAAGAAAATTTTTCAAAGAAAAATCTTTCTTTTACAAATGTAATCTTGAAAAGGATTTAAGTACTCAAATTTTGTTTTACTCTAAAGTAAAATTTCTTGAAAGTGAACAACAATAAACTCTAAATACGAGAGAGACAGTCTGCAATTAAATTGTCTCTGCCTTTGATATGTCTAATGTCAAGATTAAACTCCTGTAACATTAAACTCCATCTTAGCAATCTCTGATTTTTGCCTTTAAATTTCTGCAGAAAAACAAGAGGGTTGTGATCAATATAAACCACTATTGGCTGATTTGAAGAAGTAACATAAACTTCAAAATGCTGTAAAGCTAATATCAAAGATAAACACTCTTTTTCAATTGTAGAGTAGTTTCTCTGGGATTTGTTAAATTTGCGTGAAAAATAGCAAAAGGATGATCTACACCATGACTATCCTCTTGCAATAAAACAGCACCAGCAGCCGTATCACTAGCATCTACAGCTAATTTGAATGGCAAAGTGAAATCTGGTGCAGACAACACTGGGGCACTTTGCAGTATGGCTTTAAGTGTATCAAATGCCTGTTGGCATTGCTCTGACCAAACAAACTTTACTTTCTTTTTAAGTAAGTTAGTCAAAGGCTCAGTAATTGTGGAGAAATTTGGACAGAATTTTCTGTAGTAACCAGCCATACCGAGAAAGCGCATCAGTTGTCGTTTGCAGTTTGGTATGGGAAAACTTGAAATGGCACTGATTTTGGCATCAACAGGTTTTACCTCACCCTGTCCTACAGTATGTCCGAGGTAAGTTACCCTAGCCCAACCAAACTCAGATTTGGCAAGGTTGACAGTCAACATTGCTTTGCTCAGTCTCTCAAAGAACTTCCGCATGAGCTTGATGTGTTCCTCCCAGGTGTCACTATACAGGACGACGTCGTCAACGTAGGCTGCACACCCGTCTAGCCCGGATATGACGTCGTTGATCATCCGTTGGAACGTTGCCGGAGAGTTCTTCATCCGAATGGCATCACCTTGTACTGGAACAATCCGTCTGGTGTAACAAGGCGGATATTTCACGAGCACGATCCGTCAGAGGGACTTGCCAAAATCCCTTCAGTAGGTCAAATTTTGTCACATACTTGGCTTTTCCCACTCGGTCGATGCAGTCATCAATCCTCGGGATTGGGAAAGTGTCTGTCTTTGTTAAAGTGTTGACCTTCCTAAAGTCCGTGCACATACGATAACTGTGGTCTGATTTGGGAACAAGTATGCACGGCGAACTCCAGTTACTTTTACTGGGTTCAATAAAGTCATTGTCCAGCAGGTATTTGACTTCTTCCTGGAGATATTTCGCTTTTGTTGGATTCAGTCTGTATGGATGTTGTTTTAACAGGCTTACTGTCCCCAACATCAACGTCGTGATAGATGACGTTCGTCCTCGTTGGAACATCTTGAAACAGGTGTTTATATTCATGGAGCAGTTCTTTCACCTGTTGTTGTTGTTCTGGCTGGAGGTGTGCCAACTTTGTAGACTCCAGCTTCTCCAGGATTTCTGAGTTCTGAAGCTTGACCGAGCCCAGCTTTGAGTTTAGAGTATTTTCACTCAAGTCAGTTTCAGTATCACTATCTTCATAATGGCTTGAACTGACTGCACTGACAGGCTGAGTTATAGTAGGATTATCCCTATCCAAATATGGCTTAAGCATATTTATGTGACATAGCTGTTTTTGTTTTCGCCTGTCAGGTGTTATTATGATGTAATTTAAATCACTCAATTTCTTATCGATTAGATATGGCCCAAGTAACGAGCATGGAGTGGTTTGCCAGGAATTGGAAGTAGAACAAGAACTTTTTGACCTGGTTCAAACTTCCGTTTTGAGGTGCTTTTATCATATTTGGTTTTCATTGACTGCTGAGATGACTCAAGATTTTCTCTGGCTAATTCACATGCTTTAGAGAGTTTCGTACGAAAATCTGACACATATTGCAAAATATTCAGACAATCATCATCGTCTGATAGGAATTTCTCTTTAACTAGCTTAAGTGGGCCACGGACTGTATGTCCAAATACAAGCTCAAATGAGCTAAAACCAAGAGACTCTTGAATTGACTCTCTAACAGCAAAGAGCAGAAAATGAATTCCTTCATCCCACTGCTTCTCTGTGTCAAAACAGTAGGTCCTAATCATGTTTTTCAAAGTTTGATGAAATCGCTCGAGGGCACCCTGACTTTCTGGGTGATAGGCGGATGACCTATACTGTTTAATGCCTAGCTGATCCATGACTTGTTGAAAAATTCCAGACATAAAGTTGGAGCCTTGATCGGACTGGACACATTTAGGAAGGCCAAATAAAGTGAAAAATTTGACTAAAGCTTTCACTATAGTCTTTGTCTTTATGTTTCTCAGTGGTATGGCTTCTGGGAACCGAGTTGATGTACACATAATTGTCAGCATGTACTCATTTCCTGATCTTGTTTTGGTAGGGGCCCAACACAGTCTATTAGTATCCTACTAATGGTTCTTGAAATGCAGGAATTGGCTGTAAAGGGGCCTTTGGAATGGTCTGATTTGTCTTTCCTACCATTTGACATGTGTGACAAGTTTTACAGAAATGTGCTACATCCTGCCTGAGATTAGGCCAATAAAAGTGACTGAGAATTTTATGATAACTTTTCCTGACTCCTAAGTGACCAGCCCAGGGGGTTTCATGGGCCAGGCGCAATATTTCAGCACGGTAGGGCTTTGGAACCACAATTTGATGTTTTATAGCCCAATCGTCATCAACCAAAACATCTGGAGGTCTCCATTTACGCATGAGAATACCAGATTTTGTATAATAGGAAACAGAGCTATCTGAAGTTTTATCTTCATCATCTACCCTGTCAAACAAAGACAAAATATCTGGGTCTTTGTGTTGTTTGTGTTCTGCAATGAGATTTGATCTAGAAAATGTCTGACTTTGGTCAACAGAAGTTTTATTGGAAGTTTCAAATCCACGAGGGATAACGGAATGATCCGTGTCAAACACCTGACTGAGAAAGGTGTCATTTAAGTCAACATCTGTGACATTATTTTTGAGAGTATTTGATTCTCGGAAGTTTTCTTTGACATGGCTCGAGTAATGGCACATGAAGGAAATAAATCGGTATCTCTTGTTCAATTGGCTCTGGATCCTGATCTAAAGTAGGATTATCAGTCACAAGTGGATTAGTAATGACCTTGTCCCCAGCAAGGTCGTTTCCAAGAAGAAGGTGAATCCCTTCAAAAGGCAAAAAAGGCCTTATACCTAAAGCCACAGGTCCAGAAACAAAGTCCGAAGACAAATAGACATTATGGAGAGGAACAGGAATGTAGTCATTACAATCTACCCCCTTAATAAGAACTTTAGAACCTGAAAATGACTTTCAGAAAACGGCAGGGTATCTGCCAACAAAAGAGACTGGGAAGCCCCGGTATCTCTTAAAATTTTGACAGGGGTAGCGGAAGAGAAATCACTAGAAAGTGATATAAAACCATCATAAATAAATGGTTCGAAAATACCCATAATGCTATCTTGAGAAGAATTGACCTTGACCTCATTAATTGGGGATGAGAGGGGTTTAACCTCAGAAAATGTGTTGCACACATTATTAGACTCTAATTGAGTTAATGAGAAATAAAGCCGGTGGGCTTAGATCCACTTTGACCACTTTGACCTTCACGTTTTCTTTTCAATTTGAAACAATCTGACATTAAATGGCCGTCTTTCTTGCAATAGTTACAAGAAGTGTACCGAACTGTTTGTCAGAAGGAGATTGAGACTTGGGATCTGATGATGTGGGAGTGTTACTTGAACTCTGTGAACTGCTGTCATTTGATTTCCTACTCTCCTTTGAGAAATTCTTGGATGAAAAGGAGGAGTTAAATTTACCTGCATTGTTTCTGTAGGAAAAGGACTGGGATGGTTTGCTGAGAAATGAAGATTTGTGAGTCAATGAGTAATCATCGGCCAAACGTGCAGCAACCTCCAATGTATCTGCCTTTTGTTCATTGATAAACGTCTTGATGTCACTCCGGATGCACCTTTTAAATTCCTCAATCAAACGAGCTGTCGTAATTTGTCATAATTCTGACTGACCTTTTCAGAAGAACACCAACGATCAAACAGTTGTTCTTTTGTTCGAGCAAATTCAACATAAGTTTGATCTTTCGCCTTCTCACAATCCCTAAATTTCTGACGGTAAGCTTCAGGCACCAACTCATAGCCCTTGAGAATTAATTCCTTCACAGAATCATAATCTGAAGCCTGCTCTACTGACAATTGAATGTAAATTTCTCTGGCTTTACCCACCAAAGCACTCTGCAAAAGCATAGACCAGGACTCCTTAGGCCAATCCAGACTCTGAGCAATTTTCTCAAAATGAAGGAAATATTTATCAACATCCTTTTCTTGGAAAGGGGGGACTAACCTGAAATGCTTAGTGATGTCAAAACCGTGTGAAGGGAAGGATTTTCCTGACTGTCCAAGCTCTAAACGTTTCATTTCTAATCTTTCCTGCCTATCTTTCTCTCTCTGTCTTTCTTCCATTTCTAACTGCATTTGTATTTTTTCTTTTTCTATTTGTAATTCTAGTTTCTTGATCTCCAAATTTGTCTGCATTTCTAATTCTAATTTTCTGAGTTCAGAGGTAGACTCGGGCTCATAATCTTTCAGGGTGGATTCCTCAAATTGGCCTAAATCAACTAGATGTTTGGCAATACGGTACTGTATTTCCCTCTTGCGCATAGATCTTTTGACTTCTACTTTAAGGAAATTGGCCAGTGTTATGAGGTCGTCTTTTCTGAGGGAATCAAATGTGTCCTGATCAAGGTCATCCATTTCCTCTGGTTTAAATTCCGCCATGATTAAATTTCGCTGAGTTCACAGTATACAGTAGTTTTAAAAAGGCAGACAAAATGTTGTCAAACGGCTCAAAATATTCGTATCCCGGACGAGCCCCCAATTTGTTACGTGCAGAGAAAACGAACAAAAGGGTGAACTCAGCAGTTAATGTTTAAACAAAATTTATTACAAAAATAAAACTAATTGCTAAGTCAGGATAGAGTACAAGCTTTAAAAGTGTACAGACTACTTATCTCAGCTGGGACGGCAAAGCTCCAGTCTCAGAGTTGTAACAGTCAGTCGGATGAATGAACAGTCCTTTGGCTTGCAGGCTTGAAGCTGCACAAAGTCCACAGTATAAATCCAGCGTTGACAGTGAAGGTCTTGAAAAGTCTTGAGAATGACTACTGCTGGAGTTTAGTAACACACAAGAGACACGATCCCAAAAGTCTGACTGGAAGCAGTGCACGTCCCTTTATAAAGGCATATAAGAACAATCTAGAACTTTTATTGACATGCTAATTACTGTTCTAAAATTATCTCTCTTACACAACTAATCAACTTTCCAGAACATTCCAAACATGACTAATTGAATTCAAGGTTGTGAGGTCATTAAGGGCAGTGACCTTGAGAATGTTCTAGACTAATTGAACTCAGGTCATGATGAGTGTGGGGGAAATGACCTACATAACACCTTGATGAAAGCAAGGCAAAATACGTGTACAAAACGTTCACAGTG
Source organism: Ptychodera flava (assembly GCF_041260155.1). Classification (NCBI taxonomy): domain Eukaryota; kingdom Metazoa; phylum Hemichordata; class Enteropneusta; family Ptychoderidae; genus Ptychodera; species Ptychodera flava. The sequence goes on from NC_091938.1 coordinate 6,274,487, forward strand.
AGGTTGAAACTTGGACAGTGCTAGTAAAAAATGGTGTGGCTTTCGGCCTCTATGATAAGACGTTTCCTGGAGAAATTCAAATGCGGAGGTTTGTCTGATGATCGCCATAGACAGTTGCATGAAAATTAAATTGTAAAATGTCACTTACAGTATGGGTAGACAGATTGCCTCGTAGAAATTTCATAAATGATGATAAAATTTGTAGCTGTAGAGTCTTTGGGCCAATTTTCACATGCTTGGTCAAAACATCTTTTCCTAGCGCCACTTTATCAGCATCATTCGATTGGAGTAGCAAGTATCTAGGCATGGTTTTCTTTACATTTTGAGGAAATGTTACGGTCCCCATAACACAAGTTATCCTTCAAAAGTATTGGTTCGTCAAATAACTTTGAACTTTGTAATGACACTTTCAAGGGATTTTCAATACTGAATTATTTAAATAATGATAAGTATTCATCTTGAATAAAAAATAAATAAACGAATAAATAAAAGAACCCGCTAGCGCGCTTTCCACTTCAAAACTTTCAAGAATGTCGTTTGCTGTTGGTTACACAATCGAAAGTTCACCGCGGTCATCAACAGTACGCCACGCCTTAAAAGTGAAAATGAGTCAGGTCACCTCGTCAACTTTACAGCGTAGTTGTGTGCCTTCATTTCGCCGAGATGTAAATGCTGGTTAGCAGACTGACGTATGCAAAGGAAAAACATTCACTGTTTCAGCTATTATCGTCGAAGACGTCAAAAATCACCAGGCAACAAGACCATTGTGCAATCACAGTCCCTCCGCAATGAATGTGTGAGCGCTTCTTGCGGACTGGATCATCGCAACGAATTAGCATTTATACATGTTGTAAAATTGCCATTTTAAATGATAACTCATGTGGAGGCTGTCTCTTGAAACCTCTTAAAGTGGACCAGAGCTTTTCAGTTCAACACAGCCGAGCACCGAAGATGAATAATTCCTCGTCAAGTGAGTGCAACGGCTTTACCCTTCTGGAAAACACCAGTTTTCTCAGTAATAGCGGTGGACAGCCCATCATGGTAGGTCGAAATCTAGAAGATAAGATTTATCTGAGTCTAAGTTCAGCCATTCTGTTTGCAACCATCGTCGTCGGTATTCTGGGCAACGTGTTTGTCATCGGTCTCATAGCGTTAAAGAAGCCGCTGAGGAGATCTCCAAACTTCCAGCTGGCAAGTTTAGCTGTAGCTGATCTGATGGTCTGTGGTATTACAGCTCCGGTTCACTTGCATGGAAGTTTAAGAGTGTTGAACGGATCTTACTACGTTTGCTCAGAAGTAAGCAAGGCAGCTTGTTCCGTATATTTGCTGACTTTCCACACTTCATTCTTCACCTCTTTGATGTCACTGGTCTCTATCAGTTTCACTCGTGCTATCATCGTCGGCAGACCATTGGCAAGACGGGAGCAGAAGATTCTGATCGGCATATGCGTGACGCTGAGCTATGTTTCCGGTATTGCTCGAGGTCTTCAAGTCTTTTTGACACGGGAGATGGACAGAACATGCTTGCTTCATGTCGTTTCTGTCGAGGGGAGGAGCCAGACAGAGGTAAAGGCCTTTCTGACGACCAGCGTACTGATCTCCTTTCTGTAGTGAGTATTTGCTACGGCTTCATCTACCTTGAGGTCCGTCGTGTCGCCGCTGCAGTACACGTGGATGGCGCCGCAATTAACTCAGTTAACAAGGACAAAAACAACATTGCAACAACAAAGATTTGTTTAACGATAGTGTTGATCTTTCTTCTGTTTAACATGCCACATGTCTTCATCTTTTTTATGAAATTGGGTGGTTGGAGAAAAACCGGTAACATTTCGCCGTTTGTTGGGCACCTGTTCCTGAGCGTGTGGCTTGCAAGTAGCGCAGTGAATCCAATCTCATACGCTCTTCGGTCATCGGCGTTCAGGCGACAAGTACGTTCACTCTTTCAGCGAAACTTGCCTTCAGGTTGATCTTGTTAAGGTTGCACGCGCTTCGAAAATGAAAGACGTAAGTCCTTGTTGCTCAAACTCTACTGTAATGACACTTGAAATCGATTCCTTTTGAAATCAAAAGAACGATCAAAATCGGGGTCTCTCTGCATAGGTGATACTAGTGTCATGATCTTCCAAATTGGCGCAAAGAAAATTAATATTTCACGCTCTCCATATATTAGCGTCCATGGACGCGATAAATCCCGTGCAATTCCCTCGATTTGGACTCTAACAATGCTGGCGCCACGAAATGACAGCACGGTATCGACAACATGGTCTTGCTCGTTAACACTTTTAAAAATTCACCCAGTAACCGTTTCTCATTGAGGTATTCTGTGTACTACCCCCACGTTCTACTGTATATCAACCACTTGTAATTTTGAGCTGTTATTATCATTTTAATTTACTCCATGGCATGGGTTTGAAAAAAAAATGTCTTATTGTATTCTTTACGGCGTCGGTATCCAACATAGCGAAGACGCTGTATAAATGGACTGACTAACCTATAGGTAGATACATTCACTCAGACACTCAGGACCACGGCCACTCCCTTGTGGAGGGACCGAGAAGGGACATTCACTCAGACACTAACACGGACTAACAGATGTATCAGCGGCTGGGCCGTGAGGCTTAGCCTCGGTTCCATGGTCAATAAACAAGTTCATCCAAGTTCTACGTCAACACTTGTCGTCAGTTCCAGCTTCTTTCCATATTAGCAAGTTACGACATGGTGGAGATACCAAACCCGGTGCGAAGACTGGTTTTAGGTCGTCAGTCACCTCTAGTCGCCAAGTTAGATGGTCTCCGACAAATTCCCTGAAGCACGAAAGCTGTTGTTGCCAAGCCGACCAATATGCCGACGAGCGTGTTAACTGAAGTCAACGTATGTGAGTAAATCAAATACGACCCGCTCTTAAAGAAACTATCAAGTTGAAGATTCTCATCGAGCAATTGCCGATAAATAACACTTGCCGACGAACGGATACCCCGAAGTCCACTCAACTTTCCGAATGTCGGGATGTCTACTCCGAAATTACCGAAATTCAAATCGAGCAATTCCCCAACAAACGACATCTTGAAGGTGCGGAATCTACTCTTCTAGTGACGAGGAAACAAAACCATTTACCATCAATTATGAACAATCTGCATGTAGTAATTCCATAATGCAATCAGTAAGTTTGAAATTTAGAGTGTTAGGTGTGTTTAACATGATTGTATTTTCGATAAAAAACAAAACAAAACAAGAATATGCGCTCTGATTTCTTTTTAATTTTAAAAGGCTCGTTAATCGCATACCTACGACAAAGAAACACATAGCAAATCTTCTAGCCTACTACACACGCGGAATGGGATACTTAAATACTGTAACGCAAAGACAAGCGGGTTGGGAAAGAATGAAATTTCTGAGTACGATTCTTAACTTTCAATTTTTCGATTTATATTGTCATTTCGAAACTTACGCTCGTATGTAATCAGTGTGAGAAAATTTTGAAAATGTCGAGATCGTTGAATAGAATTACTGAAAGGAAATCAAACAAGCTAGTCTCCCCAAAAACCAACCAATGCCGACAGGCACATGCCTATCTGTAACAAACTTTACAAGCGCCAGAAAATAAATTTAACTCAAGTTACCTAAAGAAGCAAAAGATTATCTTACGGATGAAAACGTAAAGACATTTTCGTGATGCGCTAAGAACAATTAACCATGAGAAGAAAATAACTGACTAAAGAAATAAGGACTGTACTCAAGTTCTAAATGTAAAAACAAAAAATACAAAAACACTTTATTTTATTGTGTTTTTTGAATGAACTTACATTACAAAAAAAAACAGTTTTACTAGTATTTTTGTTATGACTGTTACTTTTCTTAAGTGTTTGTATCAGCTGTTGAGTGATACATTGTCGACATTTGCTATGATTTTATTATGCGAGATCTCGTAGTGTGTCGGGGTAACGGCCGGCTCCATCATACTGCCTGATGTCACACCCTCAGAAGCAAAATACAATGTTCAACGATTCAGTATGATATCGAAATATGAATGTTAGCTACTTTACGTTGTATTATTGCATGTTTCTTCGATCTTTTAGTTACCGTTGTGTACTAGTATTTCTAATGTTGCATCCCGTTGTTTACTTGTGCCCTCAGTTATGCAAATCAGCCTTTGTATGAAATCTATAATAGTTTTTACTTTAGCTTAAAACCCATATCGGTAACATTCATTTTGTATTCTCTCAAAACCCTTTTAAACAGTATTTAGTCCAACAAAAATATCGTTTCACACACTTTAAATCACACGTTTTCCTACGAATGAGGATCTATTTGATAGCCATTTTTGCGAATATTTTGGAACACCAATGCTTGGTCTCTATTTCCGTTAAACGATAAGCCAGCGGTTTTTCTTATTAGTAAGATTTACGAACACGCTTTATTTATTATAATGCTGACGGCAAACCAAGAGTGGTCACAAGAAGACGCCCAAAGTCCGCCATCCATACCTACAAGCTCTTTACCATTATTCTTCGAGGCCAAACGAGCCCATCCGCCAAAGACGCGAGGATTATCTTTAGGTTAAAAGCGATCATGCATTTTATCATTTGAATCATATGTATTTCAGACTTTCTTTCAAAGAAATGTACTTTGTCATATCCTCAACTCAGAGGGAACGCACGTATTGTTTTGAAAATGAGGTCATATACTATTTCGAAATTGGCCCATGTCATAATCTTCCAAATTGGCGCAAAGAAAATTAATATTTCACGCTCTCGATACATTAGCGTCCATGGACGCGATAAATCCCGCGCAATTCCTCTCGATTTGGACTCTAACAATGCTGGCGCCACGAAATGCCAGCACGGTATCGACAACATGGTCTTGCTCGTTTACACATTTAAAAATTCACCCAGTAACTGTTTCTCATCGAGGTATTCTGTGTACTACCCCCACGTTCTACTGTATATCAACCACTTGTAATTTTGAGCTGTTATTATCATTTTAATTTACTCCATGGCATGGGTTTGAAACAAAAGAATTGTAGAATGACACACATGGGCAAGTGATAAGTTGTACTTCTGTATCTTCTCTACTGTCGAACACGATTGGAACCAATTTGGCATAATTGGATATTCACATTTTTCAGATTTATCAAAAGTGTTAGGTGCCCTATGGATGAATGTTGCAATATTACAAATTACACATAAAAAACAAGTGTGTAACTTAAAAAGAAAAGTGGATGAGGTTAAATGTGCAGATTAAATCGACACTACTTCACTATCCTATTATCCTAAATTATTTCAAATCGTGTTGTCGGTAGAAATCAAAGCATTGTCTTATTGTATTATTTATGGCGTCGGTATCCGACATGGCCAAGATGCTGTATAAATGGACTAACTATACATTCACCCAGACACTCAGGACCACGACCACTCCCTTGTTGAGTGACCAAGAAGGGGCATTCACTCAGATACATTCACTCAGAGGAACTCAGACAATAACACGGACTAACAGATGTATCAGTGGCTGGGCCGTGAGGCTGACCTCGGTTCCATATTCAATAAACAAGTTCAAGTTCTACGTCAACACTCGACGTCAGTTCCAGCTTCTTTCCATAAGTTACGACACCAGAGTCTTACGGAGTTAATTCTTTCAGCAAGATTTCCTCAATACTTTACACGCCGGCAGTGCTCGAAATTAGCGGTAGTCCCGCGTCCACAGACTACCAACTTTTCCCTTGGGCTACCAAAACTCATGAAATGGTAGCCCACACGGACTACCAAAGCCCGGGACATGAAATTACTTAGTGGGCGACATGTTGATCGCTCTGGGATGACCGACGCTGATACAGTCAACCCAGCTGGACATAAAAAGGCCATATTATGACTTTGTTATGCAAATTAAGAGGCGACAGTGCAGTCGAGTTTGTTGCGACAAACTTTCAATAAAATATCATTATCTGAACTGATTTACCAGGATGACAGGCTCGGGAAATGATGGCCAATGAAAATTCATTTTCATAGTTATTTAATCACAATGCAAAAATCACAATTAAACACAAAATTATTCAAACTGCAAAGAAAAAGCTGTCGGGTGTATGAGATCATCCCATGATAGTGTACTATCGTGGAGAAATATATACAAAATTGCCAAAATTGCCACGAAAGTATTTGTAACATGACTGTACCAAGTTGTCATCCTGAAATTCATAGCCAATCTGTTTTTAGCCATGTTATGTTTACACGTGCTGAGTGAAAAGTCATTGTCATGGAGAACATCAAAATTTGCATATAAGCTCTGCCTATGTGTGAATAGGTCGTCAAACATTGAGGCGTCACTGTTGTCCTCTACACATGCTATACTGTTCTCCTAGGGCTATGATCTGCAGGTATCGATGTCAAATGACTAGAAAATTCACTTCCTGGAGAGAGTCATTCAAAATAAATTTTTCATTGTCTTTTAGATATAAATAAAAATATCCTTTACAGAAAACCTCTTCATTCATGCATGGGCTACCAGACCTTGTCACTGGGCTACCAACTTCAGAAAATGGTAGCCCAATGGGACTACCAGGCAAAAAACTTAATTTCGAGCCCTATGAGACTCATATATCAAGCGATTATTTTGACACACAAACATTATCAATTTTAACAGCAGAACCTAATTATAAGTTGCATTGCAGAAACACGCCTTATTGTGGCAATTTGTGGACAGACGCTGATTGTGTTTTACGAGGCTGCTTTAAAACGTTGACGAAAACAACATATGTTTGCAGTATATTAAAAAAAATTAAGGTAGTTTCCTCTATGAAAGGACATGAGATTTTCTCATGATAGTTTTGTAACGAGTCAGTCAAGAATATTAGTTGTGACATGTAAATTGTAGATAAAGATTTGTGATAATGTTAATGATTGGACGAATTCTTTTATCTTTTATTGATCTTGCATTTATTGTATGATTTGAAGCCACGCTTCTAAAGTACACTGTTCTAAAAAGCCTATGCTTAGAGAATATATATATCTGTAGTTCGTGTCTCGGCTCCATGTCTTCATACAAGACACATCTGAACATGAAAGAAAGTATCCCTGGCGAAGGAGGGACCGTGGTTATGTTTTCAAGTTTGGCATGTAAACATCACTGTACGACTTGTCTACAGACTGAGGAAAATAGAATTTTAATTGAACTTCATTGGCTTGGGAATGAATCTATAGAAACAGCAGACAAGTGAAATGTATTGAAAATTTAGAATCCGAATATCAGTCTACCTTAACATTTGAACTGACAACTATCACTTGTACATGTGTTAGTTATGTAAGATACTCCTTATACTCCACCATGCCGCTTCAAGGCTGACGTGTAGTCGTACAGTGATTCCAAACTTCATCTTCTTTCAAGTTATTGCTAATATGCGAAAGAAATCCTCTACTCTTCAGGATATAAACGTCTCTTAAACAGTCACAAAGTTAAAATCAAAGGGATCGGATTGTCGGAACTGTACTGTAAAGTCATATAGGCCCCATACGACCAATGTAAACATTGTTATCCGAGATACAGAGATACATTTGCCATTGCTTAAGGTTGGAAGATGTTTGCCATAATGAACGTTGTGAAATTTAAATGTTGCAGCCGTAATGCATCCAGCTTATGCATTCATTGTTTGTAGAAAGTCGCGCAGGCGCAGTTCCAACGACCCCTCCCTTTGAGGAAGGAGACTATCTGTTTCAGCAAATATTATACTTATTCGTTTATCCATTTTGTGTAGGAACACTGCTACATCAGTCTCGAAGCTACTTTCAAGAGATATTCAAATCTCTGCGGGCTTTCTCTCCGTCGCTGTTTTTCGAAGACTAGCAGGCAAACAGAACCCAATCTTTTTCCATAAACGTCGACACTTGTTCTTGTAACACCGTTTGTCAATGTCTTTTCTGAAAAGAACTTCCATCAAACACAACGAGAAAAAAGTTATACTCAACACAATAATATAAAAACTGTTTTATTTGGGAATATAATTGTTACAAGGATACGAAAGTGAAAATCGAAAATATATTGAAAAGTATCGAAAATATTTTGAAAAGTATCAGCTTTTATTTTGAAAACAAATGGTTGAAACTTTACTGCAATGTGCAATGAGAAAATGCACGCAATATTGAAATTAGGATTGTACTTTCACAATTTCGATTATGACAACGGTCAATAATTGTTGTTATGTACTGTACGTGCCCCGATGTATAACGACCTGTTATCTTGTGGTAAATAGATAATATTTTGAAGTTGACCAAATATACATAAAAAAGAAAACAAAAACAATGACAACAAAACAACAAAACAACAATAAACCGCAGAGCTTGTACCTTTAACAAAAAGAGTGCAAACAATCCCAAAAGTCATGTCTTCCGGCAATCATTAAAGTCTGTTGAATATTTGTCGCGTGTATGGTATGAACAGGATAGCTTCCTGTCTACCCATCTAAAACCCAAGAAAATATCACCAGTTTAGAATGGGCCTCGGCGACAGATATTCTGAGGCTCAAACTTTTACAATTCTTCTCTGATCTACGGCTTGTGAGGGATAACTTTAAAACTCTTCTAGTGAGAAATATTTTTACCTTCGTAGTTTTTTCAAAGTAGAAAATTTTGTTTTCGCCATAGAGTTAACACAGGGATGAGACCGTTTTGAAATACAGAGATCAGTAAATGTTAGGTGACTGTTTCTGTTGTACCAAACTTTGTGCACGGTGAGCCCTGAATTACTTGGCAAGGGAATGGTTGAAAATTTCATTGACAAAAGTTTGAGCAAAAGTTTAAGTCTCTCCCTTTCGAGGAGCATACTACCTTGATGAAAGCAAGGCAAAATACGTGTACGAAACGTTCACAGTGAGGTTAAAACATGGACAGTGCTAGTAAAAAATGGTGTGGCTTTCGGCCTCTATGATAAGACGTTTCCTGGAGAAATTCAAATGCGGAGGTTTGTCTGATGATCGCCATAGACAGTGGCATGAAAATTAAATTGTAAAATGCAATTACAGTCAGTATTGGCAGACAGATTGCCACGTAGAAATTTCAAAAATGATGATAAAAGTTGTAGCTGTAGTCTTTGGGCCAATTTCACATGGTTGGTCAAAACATCTTTTCCTAGCGCCACTTTATCAGTATCATTCGATTGGAGTAGCAAGTATCTAGGCATGGCTTTCTTTACATTTTGAGAAAATGTTAAACTTTGTATTATAAATACATTACGGTCCCCGTAACACAACTTATCCTTCAAAAGTATTGGTTCGTCAAATAACTTTGAACTTTGTAATGACACTTTCAAGGGATTTTCAATGCTGAATTATTTAAATAATGATAAGTATTCATCTTGAATAAAAAATAAATAAACGAATAAATAAAAGAACCCACTAGCGCGCTTTCCACTTCAAAACTTTCAAGAATGTCGTTTGCTGTTGGTTACACAATCGAAAGTTCACCGTGGTCATCAACAGTACGCCACGCCTTGAAAGTGAAAATGAGTCAGGTCACCTCGTCAACTTTACAGCGTAGTTGTGTGCCTTCATTTCGCCGAGATGTAAATGCTGGTTAGCAGACTGACGTATGCAAAGGAAAAACATTCACTGTTTCAGCTATTATCGTCGAAGACGTCAAAAATCACCAGGCAACAAGACCATTGTGCAATCACAGTCACTCCGCAATGAATGTGTGAGCGCTTCTTGCGGACTGAATCATCGCAACCAATTAGCACTTATACAATGTTGTAAAATTGCCATTTTAAATGATAACTCATGCGGAGGCTGTCTCTTGAAACCTCTTAAAGTGGACCATAGCTTTTCAGTTCAACCACAGCCGCGCACCGAAGATGAATAATTCCTCGTCAAGTGAGTGCAACGGCTTTACCCTTCTGGAAAACACCAGTTTTCTCAGTAATAGCGGTGGACAGCCCATCATGGTAGGTCGAAATCTAGAAGATAAGATTTATCTGAGTCTAAGTTCAGCCATTCTGTTTGCAACCATCGTCGTCGGTATTCTGGGCAACGTGTTTGTCATCGGTCTCATAGCGTTAAAGAAGCCGCTGAGGAGATCTCCAAACTTCCAGCTGGCAAGTTTAGCTGTAGCTGATCTGATGGTCTGTGGTATTACAGCTCCGGTTCACTTGCATGGAAGTTTAAGAGTGTTGAACGGATCTTACTACGTTTGCTCGGAAGTAAGCAAGGCAGCTTGTTCCGTATATTTGCTGACTTTCCACACTTCATTCTTCACCTCTTTGATGTCACTGGTCTGCATCAGTCTCACTCGTGCTATCATCGTGGGCAGACCATTGGCAAGACGGGAGCAGAAGATTCTGATCGGCATATGCGTGGCGCTGAGCTATGTTTCCGGTATTGCTCGAGGTCTACATGTCTTTTTCACACGGGAGATGGACAGAACATGCTTGCTTCATGTCGTTTCTGTCGAGGGGAGGAGCCAGACAAAGGTACAGGCCTTTCTGCCGACCAGCGTACTGATCTCCTTTCTGGTAGTGAGTATTTGCTACGGCTTCATCTACCTTGAGGTCCGTCGCGTCGCCGCTGCAGTACACGTGGATGGCGCCGCAACCAACGTTAACAAGGACAAAAACAACATTGCAACAACAAAGATTTGTTTAACGATAGTGTTGATCTTTCTTCTGTTTAACATGCCACATGTCTTCATCTTTTTTATGAAATTGGGTGGTTGGAGAAAAACCGGTAACATTTCGCCGTTTGTTGGGCACCTGTTCCTGAGCGTGTGGCTTGCAAGTAGCGCAGTGAATCCAATCTCATACGCTCTTCGGTCATCGGCGTTCAGGCGACAAGTACGTTCACTCTTTCAGCGAAACTTGCCTTCAGGTTGATCTTGTTAAGGTTGCACGCGCTTCGAAATTGAAAGAAGCCGGAAGCCCTTGCTCAAACTAGGAAACTTGAAATCGATTCCTTTTGAAATCAAGATCAAAATTCGGGGTCTCTCTGCATAGGTGATACTAGTGTCATGATCTTCCAAATTGGCGCAAAGAAAATTAATATTTCACGCTCTCCATATATTAGCGTCCATGGACGCGATAAATCCCGTGCGATTCCTCTCGATTTGGACTCTAACAATGCTGGCGCCACGAAATGACAGCACGGTATCGACAACATGGTCTTGCTCGTTAACACTTTTAAAAATTCACCCAGTAACCGTTTCTCATCGAGGTATTCTGTGTACTACCCCCACGTTCTACTGTATATCAACCATTTCTAATTTTGAGCAGTTGTTATCATTTCAATTTACTCCATGGCATGGGTTTGAAACAAAAAATGTCTTATTGTATTCTTTATGGCGTCGGTATCCTACATAGCAAAGACGCTGTATTAATGGACTGACTAACTTATAGGTAGATACGTTCGCTCAGACACTCAGAACCACGGCCACTCCCTTTTGGAGTGACATAAAAGGGACATTTACACAGACACTAACACGGACTTACAGATGTATCAGCGGCTGGGCCGTGAGACTTAGCCTCGGTTCCATGGTCAATAAACAAGTTCATCCAAGTTCTACGTCAACACTCGTCGTCAGTTCCAGCTTCTTTCCATATTAGCAAGTTACGACATGGTGGAGATACCAAACCCGGTGCGAAGACTGGTTTTAGGTCGTCAGTCACCTCTAGTCGCCAAGTTAGATGGTCTCCGACAAATTCCCTGAAGCACGAAAGCTGTTGTTGCCAAGCCGACCAATATGCCGACGAGCGTGTTCACTGAAGTCAACGTATGTGAGTAAATCAAATACGACCCGCTCTTAAAGAAACTATCAAGTTGAAGATTCTCATCGAGCAATTGCCGATAAATAACACTTGCCGACGAACGGATACCCCGAAGTCCACTCAACTTTCCGAATGTCGGGATGTCTACTCTGAAATTACCAAGATTCACCTCGAGCAATTCCCCGACAAAGGACATCTTGAAGACCCGCAATCTACTCTTCTAGTGACGAGGAAAAAACCCATTTACCATCAATGATGAACAATCTGCATGTAGTAATTCTATGATGCAATCAGTAAGTTTGAATTTAGAGTGTTAGTTGTGTTTAACATGATTTTATTTACTATAAAAACACAAAGAAAACAAGAATATGCGCTCTGATTTCTTTTTAATTTTAAAAGGCTCGTCAATCGCATACCTACGACAAAGCAACACATAGCAAATCTTCGAGCCTACTACACACGCGGAACGGGATACTTATTAATAAATACTGTAACTCAAAGACAAGCGGGTTAGGAATGAATGAAATTTCTGAGTACGATTCTTAACTCTCAATTTTTCGATTATATTGTCATTTCGAAACTTGCTCTCGTATTTAATCACTTTGAGAAAATTTGAAAATGTCGAGATCGCTAAAATAGAATTACTGAAAGAAAATTAACCAACATGGTCACCCTTAAACCAACCAATGCCGACAGGACACATGCCTATATGTATAACAAACTTTACAAGCGCCGGAAAATAAATTTAACTCAAGTTACCTCAATAAGCAAAAGATTACCTTACGGACGAAAACGTTAAGACATTTTTTTTGGTGCGCTAAGAAAAATTAACCACGAGAAGAAAATAACTGACTAAAGAAATAAGGACTGTACTCAAGTTCTAAATGTAAAACAAAAATACAAAACACTTTATTTTATTGTGTTTTTTGAATGAACTTACATTACAAAAAAAAAAAAACAGTTTTACTAGTATTTTTGTTATGACTGTTACTTTTCTTAAGTGTTTGTATCAGCTGTTGAGTGATACATTGTCGACATTTGCTATGATTTTATTATGCGAGATCTCGTAGTGTTCGGGGCAACGGCCGATTCCATCATACTGCCCGATGTCACACCCTCAGAAGCAAAAACAATGTTTAACGATTCAGTATGATATCGAAATATGAATGTTAGCTACTTTACGTTGTATTATTGCATGTTTCTTCGATCTTTTAGTTACCGTTGTGTACTAGTATTTCTAATGTTGCATCCCGTTGTTTACTTGTGCCCTCAGTTATGCAAATCAGCCTTTGTATGAAATCCAATAGTTTTACTTTGGCTGAAAACCCATATCGGTAAACATTCATTTTTTTTCTCTCAAAACCCTTTTAAACAGTGTTTAGTCCAACAAAAATATCGTTTCTCGCATTTTAAATCACACGTTTTCCTATGAATGAGGATCTATTTGATAGCCATTTTTGCGAAGAATATTTTTGGAACACCAATGCTTGGTCTCTATTTCCATTTTACGCTTAGCCAACGTGTTATTCTTGTTAGTAAGATTTACGAACAGGCTTTATAATGCTGGCGGCAAACCAAGAGATGGTCACAAGAAGACGCCCAAAGTCCGCCATCCATACCTACAAGCTCTTTACCATTATTCTTCGAGGCCAAACGAGCCCATCCGCCAAAGACGCGAGGATTATTTTTAGGTTAAAAGCGATCATGCATTTTATCATTTTGAATCATATGTATTTTAGACTTTCTTTCAAAGAAATGTACTTTGTCATATCCTCAACTCAGAGGGAACGCACGTATTGTTTTGAAAATGAGGTCATATACTATTTCGAATTGGCCCATGTCATAATCTTCCAAATTGGCGCAAAGAAAATTAATATTTCACGCTCTCGATACATTAGCGTCCATGGACGCGATAAATCCCGTGCAATTCCTCGATTTGGACTCTAACAATGCTGGCGCCACGAAATGACAGCACGGTATCGACAACATGGTCTTGCTCGTTAACACTTTTAAAAATTCACCCAGTAACTATGTTTCTCATTGAGGTTTCTCTGTACTATCTCCACGTTCTACTGTATATCAACCACTTGTAATTTTGAGCTGTTATTATCATTTTAATTTACTCCATGGCATGGGTTTGAAACAAAAGAATTGTAGAATGACACACATGGGCAAGTGATAAATTGTACTTCTGTATCTTCTCTTCTGTCGAACACGATTGGAACCAATTTGGGATAATTGGATATTCACATTTTTCAGATTTATCAAAAGTGTTAGGTGCCCTATGGATGAATGTTGCAATATTACAAATTACACTTAAAAAACAAGTGTGTAACTTAAAAAGAAAGTGGATGAGGTTACATGTGCAGATTAAATCGACACTACTTCACCAACCTTCTCTTCTAAATTAGTTGCAATCGTGTTGTCGGTAGAAATCAAAGTATTGCCTTATTGTATTCTCTATGGCGTCGGTATCCGACATGGCCAAGATGCTGTATAAATGGACTGACTAACTATACATTCACTCAGACACTCAGGAGACCACGGCCACTACCTTCTTGAGTGACCAAGAAGGGACATTCACTCAGATACATTCACTCAGAGGAACTCAGACACTAACACGGACTAACAGATGTATCAGTGGCTGGGCCGTGAGGCTGAGCCTCGGTTCCATATTCAATAAACAAGTTCAAGTTCTACGTCAACACTCGACGTCAGTTCCAGCTTCTTTGCATAAGTTACGACACCAGAGTCTTACGGAGGTAATTCATTCTTCAAGATTTCCTCAATGCTTTACGCAGCCGCAGGGCTCGAAATTAGCGGTAGTCCCGCGTCCACAGACTACCAACTTTTCCCTGGGGCTACCAAAACCCATGAAATGGTAGCCCACACGGACTACCAAAGCCCGGGACATAAAATTACTCAGTGGGCGACATGTTGATCGCTCTGGGATGACCGACGCTGATACAGTCAACCCAGCTGGACATAAAAAGGCCATATTATGACTTTGTTATGCAATTTAAGAGGCGACAGTGCAGTCGAGTTTGTTGCGACAAACTTTCAATAAAATAACATTATCTGAACTGATGTACCAGGATGACAGGCTCGGGAAATGATGGCCAATGAAATTTCATTTTCATAGTTATTTAATCACAATGCAAAAATCACAATTGAACACAAAATTATTCAAACTGCAAAGAAAAAGCTGTCCGGCCATCCACAAATTACGCTTTCCGAAGTGTATGAGATCATCCCATGATAGTGTACTATCGTGGAGAAATATATACAAAATTGCCAAAATTGCCACGAAAGTATTTGTAACATGACTGTACCAAGTTGTCATCCTGAAATTCATAGCCAATCTGTTTTTAGCCATGTTATGTTTACACGTGCTGAGTGAAAAGTCATTGTCATGGAGAACATCAAAATTTGCATATAAGCTCTGCCTATGTGTGAATAGGTCGTCAAACATTGAGGCGTCACTGTTGTCCTCTACACATGCTATACTGTTCTCCTAGGGCTATGATCTGCAGGTATCGATGTCAAATGACTAGAAAATTCACTTCCTGGAGAGAATCATGCAAAATAATTTTTCATTGTCCAGATATAAATAAAGATATCCTTTACAGAAAACCTCTTCATTCATGCATGGGCCATCAGACCTTGTCACTGGGCTACCAACTTCAGAAAATGGTAGCCCAATGGGACTACCAGGCAAAAAAACTTAATTTCGAGCCCTATGAGACTCATATATCAAGCGGTTATTTTGACACACAAACATTATCAATTTTAACAGCAGAACCTTAATTATAAGTTGATTTGCAGAAACACACCTTATTGGTGGCAATTTGTGGACAGACGCTGATTGTGTTTTACGAGGCTGCTTTAAAACGTTGACGAAAACAACATATGTTTGCAGTATATTAAAAAAAATTAAGGTAGTTTCCTCTATGAAAGGACATGAGATTTTCTCATGATAGTTTTGTAACGAGTCAGTCAAGAATATTAGTTGTGACATGTAAATTGTAGATAAAGATTTGTGATAATGTTAATGATTGGACGAATTCTTTTATCTTTTATTGATCTTGCATTTATTGTATGATTTGAAGCCACGCTTCTAAAGTACACTGTTCTAAAAAGCCTATGCATATCTGCAGTTCATGTCTTGGCCTCAAGTTTTCATACAAGACACATCTGAACATGAAAGAAAGTATCCCTGGCGAAGGAGGACCGTGGTTATGTTTTCAGAAGTAGTTCAAGTTGGCATGTAAGCATCAGTGTACGACTCGTCTACAGACTGAGGAAAATTGAATTTTAATTGAACTTCATTGGCTGGGAATGAATCTATAGAAACAGCAGACAAGTGAAATGTATTGAAAATTTAGAATCCGAATATCAGTCTACCTTAACATTTGAACTGACAACTATCACTTGTACATGTGTTAGTTATGTAAGATACTCCTTATACTCCTTGTATCTTGGACATTGGTTCTTTGAGGATGTCCGTGTGTGGAATCCTTTGTTATCGCCCACTGCACCGTGCCGCTTCAAGGCTGACATGTAGTCGTACAGTGATGCATACATGCCAAACTTCATCTTCTTTCAAGTTATTGCTAATATGCGAAAGAAATCCTCTACTCTTCAGGATATAAACGTCTTCTAAACAGTCACAAAGTTAAAATCAAAGGGATCGGATTGTCGGAACTGTACTGTAAAGTCATATAGGCCCCATACGACCAATGTAAACATTGTTATCCGAGATACAGAGATACATTTGCCATTGCTTAAGGTTGGAAGATGTTTGCCATAATGAACGTTGTGAAATTTAAATGTTGCAGCCGTAATGCATCCAGCTTATGCATTCATTGTTTGTAGAAAGTCGCGCAGGCGCAGTTCCAACGACCCCTCCCTTTGAGGAAGGAGACTATCTGTTTCAACAAATATTATACTTATTCATTTATCCATTTTGTGTAGGAACACTGCTACACCAGTTCTCGAAGTTACTTTCAAGAGATATTCAAATGTCTGCTGGCTTTCTCTCCGTTGTTTTTCGAAGACTAGCAGGCAAACAGAACCCAATCTTTTTCCATAAACGTCCACACTTCTTCTCGTACCACCAGTTGTCAATGTCTTTTCTAAACAGAACCTCAATCAAATTCACAACGCGAAAAATATACTCGAGACCATACTAGCAAAACTGCTTTATTTGGGAATACAATTGTTGTAACAGCACGAAAGTGAGAGCACACGGGAATGGGTGAAGGACCGAAGGAGGCAATCTAAGAGAAAAAAAATGTTATCCGTCGGACATAAGAGCACCGTGATAGAAGTCAAAGCTTGGATTATTCATAACTTAATTTGGTCAACAGTAATTGTGGTTATCTATAACGTGGTTTACTTATTCTCACAGACTGCAAAATGACCCATAATTAGAATTTCTTTGTAAGCGGAGTTTCAATGAACAGAACAAATGTTGAAAACAAACAGGCATCATATTGCATTTATAGATTTCATGATGTCGTATTTAAGCAATAAAGCACACCCAGCGATGGTATACCACGAGATTTTGACCAGTTCACGACATATATGCACGAGCGATAGCGAGTGCATATATGAAGTGAAATGGTCAAAATCGAGTGGTATACCGACGGTCGCTGGGCATTTTATTGCTATTGTATCATACCAGTATATTGAAATTCTGGCATGGAATGTCATAAAGGACTTTTCCTCAAGCCGAGAGCCAGTGCGCATGCCAGCCGCGGTATATCGCCAATATACCATGGTTCATTTCGCGTCTCGACCAATCAGATTGCTGTATTTGCACCATCAATATACTGGTATGATATAATTACACATATTAGGGTAGTTCGTACCTCCAAATTAAATATTAAACTTTGCTCAATTTTTCCTTAGGAATCTTTAAACTGTTCCCTTTGGAAATCAAAAACAAAAATAAGGGTTCACCCTGCAAAATTTGGTACTAGAGAAACAAATTGTCAGATATATTTACCGACAGTTTAAATTCAAAATAACAGCCATCCCTTCAATACTCTATGGGGAAAATTAAGTTTTCACAAAAATAAGCCGGTGAAAACTTAAGTTACTCCACTAGCTACAAAATGAGCCCCAACAAGTGGTAGACAAAAATATACTTTTTAAAGTTTGAGAGTCTTAGTATGTGTCCCCGAGGCGCATTCTATCTTGTAAGCGAAAATACGTCCCAAGTCAGTACCAACAATACTACACGATATAAGGATAAACTCGACAATGTGTATCACGATTTCATGATCGTCAATGTTACAGGATGGTGCATTGGACAATTATGAAACCGCGAAGGTAATCGCGAAACATGGCGAGTATACTCAAGATTCCGCCAGAGAAAATCGATTCTGTTATCGGACACTTCTCATCAGAACCAGACACATCTCATACAGTCTCATATTTCCCCGTCAGATGTAAAGTAATGGTATACCGCTCTGTAAAACTAGAATACATCAAGATGTCACCGTGATTTTTTAAATCAAATCACTCACGTCAACTGAAATCTTGATAAATGCGGCGTCGTCCTTCACATACGAATTGCGTGGACTATCTAAGCGAGATAAAGGCAGAAACAAGGGGCAACCACTCGCAATATTCATGTCATTCACTGGTCGCTGAAACGAACTTGAATTTGGGTCAGGTCGGAATGCATCCACGACATGCTCTCCGCCACTTTGGTCGAGCCACTCGAACGTCACTTTCTGTCTGAAGGGCCACCTCAACAGGGCATCGTATGGACCCTTCATGATAACAAAGAAAAGAGAAACGTGGTTGCCTAGCCCCATCCCATCCCCGTTCAAATACACCCGGGCGCACATTTTGTATCCGTGTCGACTTGTGTGAAAGCAAGGCGAATAAATCGACGTGGCTCGACGGCTGACAGCGTCGTTTCGCTTTCGGTTAAAATTGGTGATTTTCCAAAGGAGGACGCCATCATAGGAAGCCATTTCCAGAGCTTGAATTCTGATATCCTGCTCCGCTAAAGCTACGTCTTTGGCTGCGATGATTTTGTCTTGTGCCTTTATTATTCTCTCTAATGCTTTAAGGTGAACACCATCTTCCCTTTGGTGCTCGAAAAAAGACTGGATTAATCCCGATAACTTCTCAACCTCGTCCCTGAGGACAGCTGTAACACCCTCGTTCACTGACACTTTGATGCCGAATGCTTCGAACGAGTGTTTAAGCTCGTCGATGGCTCTTTCGAGGACCTTGATATTTTCTCCATAATCTTGGCTATTCTTAAATTTCTCTTCCTGTCTCCTCTGTCTGACCCTTATATCTTCAGACCAATCTCGAACTTCCTTCAAATTAGATTGTAAGCTGCTGATTTTCTCAGCCTGACACTGAACCGATTTCTTCAGATCTGCTACTTCCGTGAGTGAGTTGTCTTTCTCAGTTCGCAGCACGGTCAAAAAGGGAATCAACGTTTCCATTAACATGACGAGATGTTGTCCGAGATGTCGCTTTTTGTGGTCGTCCATTTTCTCTTTTTCAACCTCGTAAGAATAATGGCAAAATGATATTATTATTAGTTATTATACTCTTTATCGACAGAGAACAACGCCTCTTCGAGTCTGTTTAAAGCAACTAAAGACGACCTCTACAATTTCAGTATATAATTTCAGGATACGTTTTGTACATTACCGACTGTGATACATCGTCGAAAACTCGGGCGCTTTCTAGCACAGAACAGAGCAAATGACACAAAAAAAATTTACTACCAGTATATTTAACCACATAGCTGATTGATTACGCCAAAGTCATTTCGATTTCTGCTTATTTCTACAAATGAAAAGTGGGGGAGACGTCTCGTACAACAAGCTGCCTCTTCCTACATAGCGATGTCATATTTGGTGGGAGAAAATTCGACTGAAAAACATCGACGAAAATATATAAGAAAGTACTCGCCATAAACACAATTACTTAGTTGTATCAAAAATGTTTGCTATGGCAACAAAATTATCTGAGGAAAGAACGCTACTGAAGGCGTCCCCAAGCGAGCGTCTATATCTGCAACGCGCTTTATACATAAGGTATAGCAATTAACACCTTTAAACAATAGCGCATGTGTCGCGTTTCCAGACCGGTGTTTGGAACGACGGTGTTTGTACCATTGACCCTAGAGAAAACTTTTTTCTCTGGGGTCTATGCTTGTAACAAATTTGAAAGAAATCGCCAGAGGTATCTCTGAGAATTTTGCATGAACAGACGGACAGACGCATGCACGCACTGACATGAGCGGACCAGGCAAAGCAAACTTGAAGATGGAAACTCTATCAGCTCTACTCAGCTGCTAAAAGCTTATTTTCATCAATATTGGCGGTAGTGACGTTTCATGCTAGGTTGCACCATTGCAGGCACCTCCATGATTGCACCCAATTTCCAAGCTGTGTCCGATGAAACACTACAACCTACCATTTCGATACAACCGACGCAACGAAAGTCACACGGCAGGGGCATTCGTGGGCAATCACCGTCTTCATCGTCAGTGTGTTTCTGTATCTATTGGTGAAGAACACAAACATAAAAATTTAACTATTTTGAACTGCTTTCGTCGTCTCAGTGACACTCAAACTCAATCTCCACACAGAGATTGTAGCGCGACGTAGATAATTCAAACCTAGTTGGGTAGTCGGAGTGGTTGACTGCGCGCCCCCACCACATAAGATGTGTAAAACTCTCAAGTCACAGTAAACACGACGTTCATTTAGAGTGGGTATATTAAAATACTTCAACAACTACTGTAGAGCTCGTCTCAGTACCATTAATTATTAGTATGGCCATTGGTCAGACTCCTTGGTACTACACGTTTGTAACTATCCTCGCCGTACTGCAATTTCTGTTCGGAGATTTGACTCAAACTTTCCTCGGCACATTCCATTGGTTAACTGTTGTTTAAGGCGGTTACCTGCACTTCGTTTTCTCGTTCTACACTTTAGTATAAGGTTAAACGTTTTGCTGTCAGAGATGTTCTAAGATTTCCTTATTAAGCTTGTGGAAAATTATGTTTGCCGACCTTTTTGATATTAATATATTTCATAAGGAAACTTTTGAAAAGTGCGAAAAATCCATCACAGTTGTACCTCTCCAAGTTTTCAAAACTTCACTGATGCTCCGAGTCTGATGATCGTTTATTGGAATATGCCAGATAGAAATACTCAAGAGTATGGCAAGTGTGTATATCTAACCTGTTCTCGGTTGAGTATCTCTCCACAAAAAGTGCAGCTCACTTGACACTTTGGACAGCTATCAAGATGTTCCTATGGAAAGAATGTTCAGAATTGATAGTGAACTTAAACCTTAAGCCTTCGCCTTTGAGGCAGGCGAACCGGAAGCTTATCCATACGATTTCTACTGGACTGAAGTGCATCGAAGGTTCATTCTCTGGGTGGGTGGGTATCCACTCAACTGCACATGTTGTAGATAGCAGTGATAAGCTTAGAAATATAGTTATCAAAATCGGCATGCCCATCTTATTTTTGATATACATCGTACTAATATACAACATAAATCTTGGTTTATGTAGCTCTCACCATTTCAAATGATGGGAAATTTCCGTCCTCAAAGAAGTTGGGGGGGGGGGACTGATTTTCACCGTAGCATTCATATTTCTTTTCGGCGTAGATTTCTGAAGATCCGTTTCTAAATAGCTTTCAGATTATATGAAGTCATATTAAACGAATTCCTGACCAAACATTGCAGATACACAATAACAAATAGTCTACAAAAACTGCTAAACAGCATTTTTCGACTTGCTTTAACAAAAAAGTGTGCCATTTCATCTCGAAATGTAGTATAATACTACATTTCGAGATGAATGGCACATTTTTCTTAATTTTGATACTACGTTTCAAAATGGCTTCTTGCACTGACAAGTTTATGAAAGTTTTAAAAAGTTGACAATAATACAATGACATTCCTTGCAACTGTAATTGTAAATACAAGTACGTTCGCGCAAGTCAAAGGAATTCGTTGACACCGTACAACCTTTGGCTAATCCTCTATCTTCATCACTGACATATCATGGAATAAATTTCAGGAATAAAAATCCCTCATCAGTGATAAACCAAAACCCAAGAGCTATTTTGATATTTCCCATCCTGTGTTACGTAATATTACCGTACACGAATGATGAGCTAAATGGGAGTTCTGCAGAATTTTTTCCTCTTTTCGACGGTCTGACGTCATAGCCATTGTCATGTGACTTCAAAACACGTGCACTCACTTGAAATTCCTTGTAAACCATCTCTGCATCACAGTGTGGGCAACGTACCATCCTCATGACGCATTCATCTCCAAGGTGACGAGTCAGGTTTCGTCGTTGAATATATTTATCACAACCATTTCTATGCAAACAGGCTATGACCGAATACTGACAACTGTCAAAGTGTTCCTACAATAATAGCAAGAGAAAAGCAGGAACGTGTTATTCTTTGTGAAAACAATAAACATTTCTGGACGAAGTGAAATTCACAGGCAATGGTTTAAGGATATGACTCTCCAACACAAGTCTACTTAGCGATGAGAAGACTTTGAAACTCTGACATTTTTACTAGACGAACGGAAAAAAACCCATACTAATTTGGTGGACATAGAGACATTCAGAAGCGCAAACCTTCGACCTTCTGTTTAAAAGAATTCCGCTCATAATATGCTACGGTTCACGGATAGGAATCTGTCACTTACGTCAGGGAAAATGTTACCCTGACAAAGCCTTCATTCATAAGATTTATTGACGATACAATGAAGCTCATCTCTCTCTCTCTCTCTCTCTCTCTCTCTCTCTCTCTCTCTCTCTCTGATTTTTTTCAAACTAAAATGTCAATTATATTAAATCTACATAACTGTGAATGTGTGAAGAGAACGGACAAAATGAAAGCAACCGGTCTGAAAAAACTCTTCAGAGACAGCGCCCTCAGACGATGGCTCTGCTATTCAAGGTATTTCTTGTATATGTTACCTCCTGATATAGTTTAAAAAGTCCCGTCCAGTCACAACCGTCGTTGATGCATCTCACAGTTTTTTCGTTTAACTCTCTTGATATTGCTCTATCCGGGAACATCTGTGAAAAACAAAAGACGACGAATGATTTTATTTTTCAAGCTAGAGCACTCGTGCGCACTGAAGGGGAAAGATAAGGCCGGAAGGTTACCATTAGCCCTATTTGACAGAATTCGATTTTGCTTGGGTACATACTCAGCTTAATTGTCACCAGGATTCGGGTAAATATCAATTTCAGTAGGCGTTATTTCTGACGATGTGCACCTTTTCTTTAAATGTTGTTCACCTCTTCATCCAACCATAGATGTCACTTCGTAAGCGGTATAATCCAACTTTATTCAATTCTCTTTGTCCTTTTGTATTACAATTCAAAATAATTTAAGATTTACCATGACAACGTCCAGAGGTCAAATAACATATGAAAATGAGGCTAAATTGCATCTTCTTGATGATTCATAGACATAGAATTATATTTTGGGACAGGTCGACCTATGACCCTCACATAAATGGAAAGGATTTCCCATGTTGCAATTTGCACTTTTTATGTTTAAGGCTCAAGTATTTTTTACGTAATTGTCATCAACTTGGTCTTTTTGTCTGTAAAATACTACTTTATATGCTGTTACCGAAATCTGATGTCCAACGTGTCAAAATAACCTACGTTAAGGTTAATTATTATTTTGACAAATGAATCTACGGTCCATACTGGAATTTATTTGTCATTATCTATTTAAAATTTCTGCAGAATGCATGCCAGTGGTATTTACAAGATTAAATAATGTATTTCGACAGCTTTCGAGTAGAAGAAGAAGAAGAAGAAGACGAAGAAATATACTAAAATGAAAATATTCATCAAAGTATCAGCTATTGTCTTTCAACGAATGGTTATTACTTTTATGTAACATGTTGTGATAAAATATACGCAATGGAGGAATTCTACTTGCACTTTCACAATTTCGACGACGTGATCGTCGGTATCGGTTGTCTATCCGTTCTCTTTAAATTTAGAATACCACAAAATACAAGACAGCAAACGAGTCAACAACTAAAAAGCTGTAATTTTTTGCTATCATTTAATTTTATTACTTTATTTGCAAAAACCCTTTAGTACGCGACGACGGTGAATGCCTTGCAGATTCATTTCAATTATTTAAATATTAAAAGCTTGCATAGGGGTCACTGATTGTATCATCAAACGACAAATTTTAATTTTTCAATATTGAATATTCGATGTAGACTAGTGAGACCTGAAAACTGATTAAGGTAGAATGCGCCTTGGGGACAGATATTCAGACTCTCAAACTATTACATTTCGTTTCTGATCTACAAATCAATGGAGTTACGTAAGTGTTCACTTGCTTGTCTAAGGACAAGTCGTAAATTTATTCTTTCCCCATAGAGTGAACACAGCGATGGCGGCCATTTTGAATTTAAAGTGTCGGAAAATATTTGGTAATTTGTTTCTCTAGTACGAAATTTTGCAAGGTGACCACTGTTTTTTAATCTTAATTTTGAAAGGGAATGCTGAGAAGTTTCCTTACAGGCAGTAGGAGCAAAAGTTTAAGTCTTTCGATATCAAGGCGCGTGCAACCTGAAAGAAAGAAATTTGCCTATATTTCGGAACCCGTTATTGGACTTCTACATTGAAAATGGCTGAAGTCTGCTCTGTTACGTCCACTCGTCCGACGTTAGGCAAATAATGGAATCGAATTCGGAAATCTCGGCAAGGGCAGGACGACGCCACGTAACATGTAGGCGGAAACACTGATGACGGCGCATATTTACTAGTTAGCATGACGTCACCATGTACATGTTCGCTATTGCTTTCCGTTTGGCTACAATATAGAACCATCAGAGCTATTCATGGATAACAATAACAAACATTGACATGGTGACGTCATGTGACATCGTCATGTACATAGTTCCTATTTTTTATGAATTGAAACTCCTCGGATTCTTGAACTTCCTTTAATGAGTAGCAAGTCCATATTCTATATTGCTTTGCGAGACATAATTATACGAGTGACCAGGGAATACAATATTGATAAAAAAACCGTGCTCGTTCTGAGTACATATCTACGGGCGATAACGTATTGAAGTGGCCGACAGAGACGTCCCGAACAAGGACTTGTAATTTGTTATGATTTCTGATTACCTGTTCAGCATTCATCAACGAATCAAGACAGCCTTCATTGATACATGCACTGCACTCATTGTCGTCGTCTCTGAAAGAGAAGGTGTCGATATTTTAAATTCGGTACAAAATGTATGTTTTTGGTCTGAAACTACATGTCGTCAGAAATAAAATTCGTTTTTGGAGCTTTTGATCCTGGAGACGTTTGAAGGACAAAGTGTCTTCGTGACATATATCGTGCATGTACTGAAAATGAAGCGAAGCTCGACAAAATCTCCTAGAGGGTTCCTTACATTTTACAATTGAATTACTTTGACATTGTCACTAAGACATGCAGATTACCTTATCAGTCCCTGAAAACATTCCTTGCAGTATCTGTGACCGCATGAAGTCTGAACCGCGTCCCGCAATATGAGCTGGCAATGCTGACATATATACTTCTCCTCTACAGTTTTCAGCAAATCCAGAGAAAATCCCGCCATTCCAGATGGTTTTTTCCTCAGCGATCGTTATCACACGGGAAATTTATGTTTGCTTCCTTGTTAATCAGGGGCTCACTGAAGGAGAAGCACTAAACAATTAGAATTTTTCATGTACAAAGAAAGAAAGAAAGGAAGAACAGAAACAGAAAGGACATAAGGAAAAATGAAATTAAAAATTCAAATAAATTGATGGAAAATAAACAACCTAATAGACAATGTTGTAAAATTTGCAATGTCTTATTGACTTTGAAAATAATCTTTGACTGTGAAGCGTACAATTTGTTGAAAAGTGTAGTTTGAGAATTGATGTTCTCCCGTGTTACGGGAGAACATCAATCATTACGGGCACAGAGGTAAAATGAAAGTTATTATCTGAATTCAACAACATAAACAGAAAGGAAAACGCACAGTGAAATCGATTGCTCATGTTCAGTTAATCACAAAAAGCTCCACCATTGAATCATTCGGTGTATTTCAAGTTTTTTGTTCGTTCTAATTACAGCCGTTTCTTGTTCTCCTGCAGGCTCCTAAGATATTATCGGATTACCTAAGCGTTCAAATGTGAACACAGCCTATGTTTATTTAATGTCCAATATTATTGTTGACAATTAAATGTGATTCCGAATTATAATTCATTTGTCAAGAATAACATTTCACATCGCTGGAACTAAATTGTATCTGGAAGGACAGTGTCATATACTTTCGCAGTTTCAACACACTTCCGATCAGTCACAATACTGAAGAATGTTCTCCTTGTCCTGTCAAAGCGTCTCTGAAGCGTATAGCCGGAAATACCAGTATTCGTCAAGAATCATTGTCAAGGGTAAATGAGGTACAAACAAGAATGACTTATGAGGTGTCGTCACTACCTTGTGTTTGCTCAGTACACCCAATGTGACACATTATAATATCTTTAGTAATCGCCCTCTGACGGACGGCTTCTATGTGACTTTGACCCTGACAATGATAAGCAAAGTGCGATGATGCGATACATACATTTAGTCTGCAATTATTCGTCATAAAGAATTGTCAGAGAGTCTCAGCTTTCTCTATCACCTTGTGTCTAAACTTATTAACACCATCATGTTAAATTTCAGCCAAAATGGCAGTGTCACAGATTACTTGTTCATATGTCGAACTACTTGGAGACAAGCGATTGTAGCCACGAGGAAGCAGAGTCGAGAACTCAGCCGTATTCGGGCGCTCTTGGCCACCCCAAACAAAAAAAGGTGCGCCCGAGTGCACAAAGTTCCCAAATTGGCCGAATTTTCCCGTTTTTCTTTCTCATGAAACTCAAATAAATAAATTCGCTTTGCAGATTCAGCTTAAATTCAGGCATGTAATTATCCTTTTCTCGACATAAAGCCGCCGAGCAGGTCAATTTTAGGATGTTATACGACGTAGTGTAAATAAACATCGCAAATTCCACAGAATGAGCTTCGAATTCCACAAAAGGAATCTTGAGGATTTACTGATTAAAAAATCATGATTGTGAACTGTAAGTTGACAAGATAACTCAACCTTTTAGGTTCGAAATGTTGCTGAATCAGCAACATTTATGTAGAACACTGGGAACGGTAAGCCGGACGCAAAGCATGATGAAATTAAAATGAAACTGCGTTCTTCATGGCACATGGAATTAAAATGAAACTGTTTTCTTCATGCCATGAACTGGTCAAGGGAGAAAACGGAAGGGAAGATTGCAAAATTGAAATGCAAAGATTGAATTCATGGACACAAATTTACCATACCAAACCGTTTCATCGACGCATGTGTTCTTTCATTTTGTCCAAAGTTTCTTGAATGCATGCTGTCAGAAACGGTGGTGGTTCAACGCACTGTACAGTTGCATTCCTACCTGAGTTTGAAAAGGCTGACCACAGCCGAGCCTGTGCGAACGATTCTACCAGCGAACTGTCTTATCGACGACACCCTAGCGTAGCTCGACGACTGCGAAGACTGGGTTTCCTCCGATGGCTTCAGGTAGCAGGCGGCACATCTATGGGCTAGTGTGATCTCAGTTGATCGATCGGGAATTACCCCACTGTGACTCACTTCTATAACTACATCCGCTGGGCGAAAACGAATTTCCCGCCTTCAACTGAGTAGGACGTTGCAGTGCAGGTTCGCATGCAATTCGCTGTACGACAGTCGTCAAAATGAACTGCAATCGTTAATTGAATTTTACTACCTTATTATGATGACACAATTGATATTTCCCCGCACCTGACTTCATTTTCCGCGAATTCAAGTCAAACGTGCCACCCTAGGCTAGTATCTGGAATTCAAAAAATTGTAACAGTTTCACTTTTGATTCCGAAAGGCTTTGAAAAACCCTTTTTTCGGGAAAAAGGGAAAAGACCGGCCATTGATGGTGATGAAGTCATACGCAATGAAGTGAAACGCCTGCCTTTGGGACAGCTCTTTGAGCTCTCAAATTTTTAGAAATCTTTTCTGATTTACCACTTTTGTGGACAAATTTTAAAGCCATTGTCGCAAGAAAAAATTTCATCGTCATAGTTTTTCGAAAATCGCAAAATATCATTTCCCCTTCCCCCATAGAGTTAACACAGGGGTAGCGGCCATCTTGAATTTCAAGCTTGGTAAAAGTTCGGTAATTTGTTTCTCCAGTGCCGAATTTGGCACAACGAC
Source organism: Ptychodera flava (assembly GCF_041260155.1). Taxonomy (NCBI): domain Eukaryota; kingdom Metazoa; phylum Hemichordata; class Enteropneusta; family Ptychoderidae; genus Ptychodera; species Ptychodera flava. The sequence goes on from NC_091938.1 coordinate 6,302,531, forward strand.
TGCTGATTTTTATTTCTGATTTTGAAATCTTCACTGTAGAAAGTTTGAGCAAAAGTTTAATAAGTCTTTCATTTTCGAGGCGCATCCTACCTTAGAAGAAATCCTCGCAATCGCCAACATGACCGCGATAGTGACATTAACTTGATTGTAATGAGCTAAAAATACCGTTCTCAACTAAACAACTAGTTTCGCTATTATAAACATCTTTGATATCCAGAGACGGTCACAGACATCGAACACTTTGCCTTTACATTTTGTAGATTTAAAATTTTTCACCTTATCATCATAGCAGTGACAGTCATCGACTTTTGAAATAAGCAAGAATTAACCGTTTGACCTCATCAACTTCAAACTTGTATCGCATTTCCAACGGAGCGATCTGCTTTTAATTTACCTGATGACTTTTCAAAAGAACACTCATCTCAGCTCTGGAGAAAATACCTGTAACTTGATTGGCCACTCCGCGCTATTTTCTAACTTCCTGTCACGATCACTGTTTCTACAGAAAATAAGATCTATTTTTACATTCACACCAAATTCAAATAATTTATTTAGATAATGTATTACAATACTACAATGTAAATTTTATTTCATACGTATTCCCATATGACTGTACATATCATAGCTTTCGCGCAATGTGCTGTTTTACCTGTAAAACAAGTTTGTTAACGCCCTCACATGGTAAAATGAAAATATGTGTGTGAGTTGAAAATATTCATTATACGAGTTGGAATGATGGAAAACGCATTATTCTCACGTCCCCAGTGCGCTGGGAGTGTGAGAACACAGTGTGAGAACAATTTGTTCTCACACTCTGTATTGTTGCGCGACCGAACACCTCGTATGTGAAACGTATGTTGATTGGTCAATTCTGCTCAGCGCCCAGTTCTCTGTACGAATTATTTGACGAATAGAACATCGCGTAATGTACAACTGGCACTATAGCGGACAGACGACTGAACCGCAGAGTGAACAGGTTGTTCTAGATTTGAGTACGGTCAGCGCGGCGTCGGCAACAAATACTCGGAGGATGACCGCTTTTATGTTGTAACGGGAGAATTCAGGCTATTACAACCTATCGGCTGTTTACGCTCGTCGACATATTTTCTGGACAATAACTGACTTGACAGCGATACAGTTAGCGAAAGACTTCGATGAGCGAGCCATTTGCACACGAGGCTGTAGCAGACGACAGCTTTCACGCAATGTCATCAACAGATGGCCACCAGAGCTGTTTCGCAACATTTTCCTCAGATGACCTGGATAATTTTGTGGCTGACCAACAAAACAAAATTGCCATATCGGTAATATACATGTTAACGTGTTTGATATGCGCATCAATGAAAGGAACTTCATTTTTCTGTGCGGAATGATACAAATGAAACGAGCAATCGGGTGCTGGTCTTTGATAGAATATACCTACCACAATAAAATGCAATTTTCTAAAGATATTGGAGGGACGTGAGAAAAATAATCCCACACCCCAATGGGTTGGGATGGAATGTCTCACACTCGTTGGGGAATTCTGTCTCACACTTGCCTTCGGCTCGTGTGAGACAGAATTCCCCAACTCGTGTGAGACATTCCATCCCAACCCGTTGGGGTGTGGGATTCTATTATTCTCACATTCCTGGCTACTGGGGATGTGGGATCGACGGCGCGCGAAAAACCGATCCCACGCTCCTAGAAATCGTCCCACACTGTGCAGTATATATTACACGAGCTCTGGTTGGATAATAAACGGCCTTTCGCTCCACTTGCAAAATATTATCCAATTTCATGTTGAGTAGCACACTTACCGGAACTACAAAGTAAGGAGGTCACAATACTGTCACACAGGACAGCGTCGTTGTCACGATTTTTGATAACGGCGCTACGTTCTGGTGACAGACTTGCAAAAGACGGTCGAAGTTTTCAAATAACTGTAGTGAACAAAGGCCACTTGGAATATATCGCCAGTTCTGATGGGTATCTCGTCCGTAGCAGAAGTCGAGATATCGGCAGTGGAACTCGCCACGGAGTTCGTGATAGTGAAACGGAATACTATTAATACAAGATCACGAAGTAGGATAGACGCTGATATGATTAAAGCGAACATTCAGTGTTTCCAGTGTGAATTTAAGGCAATTTTGGTCATGTGAGGAAAAATCATACACACCAAGGACCTGGGATCAGATTTCTACACTCGCTTGGGATATTTTGTCTCACAAAATATCCCCAACTTGTGTGAGAAATCTGATCCCAGGTCCTTGGGGGTATAGGCCGGGGTAGAATGTTAGATCATGTTGATTTGAACCAGCAAAACAGAACGAAACAATATATTCCCAAGATGATTCCATATTTATTTTTATTGATAAGTATCAAATTAAACTTTTGGATCAAGATTCAGTTATTCAGGCGTTCGTTACGGGATGTATGGGCATTCAACTTTTGGTACCCTCTGTGTCGAAATACAACGTTCAGCTAAACAACCAGCTTGACTGATCAAGTTGCTTGCCAGAGGGCATTGAATTTGCCATGCAAACACAGAGCAGGGGGCTTGCTATACAGACCCTTTTTAATCATTTTAAACATGACGTGGCAGCAAACTTGGTACTGGACGACGGTACTCCGTCACTTATGACTGGAGACCTTGTGACAATTGCCCGATCAAGCATCAATGCTGGAGGTAAACTGCATAATTCTGGCAACATATGGGAATCCAATACGTTTTACCCAATAAAAATCGCCCGATATCAATGCAGCAGAGTACATGTGCGGATAGTTTAAAAAGGTTATCTAAGAGACCTATATCACAGGTCGATTAGGCATTTTATTTGTGATGATTTTTCCTATTATTATCATAAAAATAATTATGAATATTAATAAATTATTAATATGAATGTTACAGAACATTAAAACTTTTTTACACACAATGTCGTCTACTTTGTGTAAGTGCTCATTATATACACTGTGTAGTAACTCTCGCCGTAGACTGAACCTGGGCAATGGTAACTCTCGCCGTAGACTGAACCTGGGCAATGGTGTCACTTGTATATTTTGGCATAGATTGTGAAACTGTATTAGGGTTTCCAGAGGGTTGTTCACATAAGCACATTACAGTGTGTAAAATATGACTTAATTAATCATAATCATAATTTATTAATAATCATAATTATAAAAAAAAATGGAGTTTCCAGACGGCATTTACACAAAGTAGACGACATTGTGTGTAAAAAAGTTTTAATGTTCTGTAACATTCATATTAATAATTTATTAATATTCATATTTATTTTTTATGATAATAATAGGAAAAATCATCACAAATATAATGCCTAATCGACCTGTGCCTATATGAATATTTCCGATGATAAGAAAAAATATGATATTCTGCGAGTAGTGATGATTGAAATTACCTTCCGAAGGTTGCCGCGTATAGTTTGTGTTAAGCGTTTTGTATATTCTGTGCGAATGTAGTTAAAATGGATAATATGGACCTTGATAGTTTGTTACATCTAAGAATACAAGTCTTTTGGCCAGAAATTGTCACTTTTCCTATCATCTAAATCTCCACTGATCACTAATCATGTACATTTTTTATACCTGTGAACTTAAGCTAATTGCTTTTACTTTTAATTGAAAAAGAAAAGAATGACGACATTTCATACTATACATTTACTTGATTATGTAGGTTTCCATCATGAACGCCAATAGTTATCGGAAATCCGTTTTTCTATTTCGCATCATGATGAAATATGCAAGCCGACTAAACTAAAATTCGTTTTATCTGCCGACAACATTTCTGCATAACTCAGATTATGTAAAATCATTTGATTATAGAATCTTCATTCCCTTGTCATCCAAACAACTTCTCCTCTTCGTATAAGGTCGAGCTTCTCCTGTATACGTCTAGCGATACCATTGAGGGTCGGTTCGTGAAAATCACCGATCAAGTTCGATCTTGGAACGAAGAAATTCGGCAATAATGTGTACTTGATACACCCTATGAAGTATACAAGAATACGAGGCGCCAAATGTAAAAAAAAAATCATTTACACAATCACCCTTATTTCAGAGATAGAACAGCTGGGAAATGTATACAGAGAGGAATTTGTAATATATATATATATATATATATATATATATATTATATATATATATATATATAATATATATATATATATATATATATATATATATATATATATATATATATATATATATATATATATATATATATATATGTATGTATCTATCTATCTATCTATCTATCTATCTATCTATCTATCTATCTATCTATATATATATATATATATATATATATTCACACACACATATAAATTAGCCATATATATGTATGCATACATATGCATACACATAATCATACTCCCACGCATATAGTGTATTCATTCATACATGTAGAATACATACATACATACATACATACATACATACATACATACATACATACATACATACATACATACATACATACATACATACATACATATACACATACATACATACATACATACATACATACATACATACATACATACATACATACATACATACATACATACATACATACATACATACATACATACATACATACATACATACATACATACATACATACATACATACATACATACATACATACATACATACATGCATACATGCATACATACATACGTGTGTCTTTCGGACGAGTAAAAATTTGCTGCAGATTCCCTATTGAATATGGAACTCATCTTTGCAGCGACCACAAGTTATTCAATTTCTGGACGCCTGCCTGTCTTTGCCATAAAATTTTTAATGAGATTCCTCACCCTCAGGGGGATTTTTCGTCACAGCGTAGACCTCCGTTCCCATGATATCTGCTCTCTTCTTTCTCAGCCATTCCCCTCCAGTCCAACCACGAGTTGCTTGAAAATCGCTGAATAAGCCGACACTGATAGCCAACACAAGATCGATGCAATACCCCATTCCATCAGTTTCCACTGTCACAGCCGGACTGCACTCATCCTTCGATTTCGACTGTCCAACCACTGATACTCTGTATTCTGTATGTAGTGAGGGAAGATTATAAGACAACTTAGGTAAACTGCACAACTATTACCTCGTTCTGAGGACTGTAGCGCCCGATTATGATCTGAGAGGCTGTGCGTTTCCAGAAAAATTGTTTCTCGAGACCGTAGGCCGAGGGCTATAGCGGTGTACTTGTGCTAACACACGGCTACAAGGGGGTAACGAACGGGTGCTATAGCCAGAATAAAGACAAGGTTACACCCCAGGCTCTATGTTGTTTTATGATCGTTTTTAATTTTCTTTAATGTATATACACGGCAACAATCCATTGTGAGAAGTTTACTTGGCGACTTTTCCACAACCGCTGCGGTAACAGTAGTGCTAATTTCTTTAAAAAAGTGTATCACCCAATATCCTTAGTTGCACTTGAAACTCTATTGTCGAAGAGATGTTCGAGTTCCTAAACTCTTGGAATGGAAAATCTTACTGTTTTAGTCATAGGCTCGTCGCTCATCCCAAACGCTCATCACATTCTAGCCATCAGCCATTGTTTCAAAGCTGCAGATGCCACTAAGCGTATGTCACTATTTCCCTAGGGACATAGTCTGTAAGGTAGTATGCACCTCGAAAGTGAAAGACTTAAACTTTTGCTCAAACTTTCCTCAAACAATATTTCAACCATTCTCTTTCGAAATCAAGAATGGGGGGTCACCATGCAAATTTTGGAACTAGAGAAACAAATTCTTCGAGATTTACCGATATTTGAAATTCAAAATGGCCGCCATCCCTGTGTTAATTCTATGGAGAAAAAATAAAATCTTCGGTTTTCGAAAAACTAAGCCGGTGAAAAGTTTTCTTACGCCAAGAGTTTTAAAACGAACCCCCACAAGTGGTAGACCAGAAAGGAATTGAAAAAGTTTGAGAGTCCGAATATCTGTCCCCGAGGCGCGTTCTACCTTAAAAAATGTCATATGTTCTTTTTGGACTAAAACAGTACCAGAGTCTTACCTTCATTCTGACGTTGGAAAGCTTCGACAGCGCGTCTGACGACATTCCTTTCAAAACAATCTCTCATTTTCACCGATGACAGATACCCCGAAGACGTACAAACATCCTTCCATTTCGAGCGATCCCAGTTTTTAACGTTTATGTACAGATATCCCGGCGCTTGCCGCGGCTCCTCGTATTCGAACAATTTCTGCACGTCTTCCAAACACAACATCACGTCGATTTCATCGCTCTGACATATCTGTTGAGGTGAATGAATCATAAAACATAAAAAGAGATAAAACGAGATAAAACGAGACATTTTACAGTTGAGGGATAGCCAGGTGATTGATCTCACACAAATAATTTTGGTTCTCGTCTGAGAACAAATTGAAGGATGGTTAGATGGAAAGTCACTTGGGTTAAGGAGATACGCGCCTCGAAAGTGAGAGGCTTAAACTTCTGCTCAAACCTTCCTCAATGAAACTTTTAGCCATTCTGTTGCCAAATCAAGAATAACAATCAGGGGTTAATGTGCAAAATTTGGCACGAGAGAAACAAAGTACGTACCATTTACCGATTTTTGAAATTAAAAATGGCCGCCATTCCTGTGTTAATGGCGAAACGTAAAATTTTTGATTTTCCAAAAACTAAGATGGTGAAAATGTTTCTCACTCCAAGAGCTTCAAAATGAGCCCCTAAAGCGTTAGATCAGAGATGTATTGAATCGATAAATATGTGAGATATCTGTTCCCGAGGCGCATTCTAACTTTAATGGATAGACAAATAGACAAACTGATACGTACAAAGAGAAGCATAGATTTTCTACACAGGAAAAATCGGCCACGCAACGGCAACTTTGAACGTCAGACCATATAGTATGCTGACAAACCAGCCGCGTGTTGTGATACTCGACTCATTATTCTGTCTGACAAGGTGAAAAGCAACACAGAAAGCGACAGGTAGTCGAACAACTATAAAACGATTGGAACTAATTTGGGATAATTGGATGGTGAAGTAATGCCGATTTGATCTACAGATGTAATCTCATCTGCTTTTGTTGTTACATTACACACTTGTTTTTATGAGTGATTTGTAACATTGCAACATTCGGCTATACGGCACCTAAGGAAAACATGAAAAATTATTCCAAATTAGTTCCAATCGTGTTCAATGTAAAAGGGACATCCTACGTTTCTAAGTAACTGTGAATACGTATGGTTACGGTGACGGGCTATTCTTTGGGAGAAATTCATGTCGGGTTCACACAAACTACTATAATTTGTAGTGACGACGGGGAGGCGTAGGCCAAAGATACAATATATTGAATAATGGCCCATCTGCGTAAAAACGTGATACTTGGACATCGAACCTGGCATAAATATTGACTGAGTATAATTCTTACATGTACCAATTCGATCTTACGGTAAATTTCTGATGGCCTTGCCTTGTATATCGCAACCGCCCTTATGTTGTTTTATAGTTAGATCAGAGGTACTTTCTTTCTCAATAAAAGTAAGAATTATGATATCATCACTACACACCTTTAACTTTTCATAGTGACTCCTAGCATTCAATCCTTTCATCGATCTACTAAAATTGTCCTCTCTGGCTAAATTTAAGACCTCTTCGATTAGAGGTTCAATTATGGCTAGAGCTTCGCTGGTCTCATTTCTCGGTATTTTAACAGTGTTGTGAAATACCTTCCATATTTCTGTCTGCAAGTCGGATTTCTCTTTTCCGGTTAGCGGTCTCGCAGTGTCCTCTGTAGCGGACTTTGGAGATCGCCCTCTATCAGTAGCCACAATGGACACCTTTCTTCTATTTTGTATCGGCTCTTCAGAACACTTATCAGGCAATCCATCGAGATATTTTCTGTTAGATAATCTGTGAATAAGTGGAATGTTACGATCATTTTCAATTACAGCCAGACGTGAACGACATAATCTGCTGGAAGTGACGTCACGTTCTTGGTCAGCGGTACGCTGTGATCTGTCATGCTTTACTTTTAAACATATGGTTTCCATTACTTTTGGCACATCATCTTTCCCAGAAGATTGCGCTGGTCTACAAGTTTGACATTTCCCCTCCCGATGTTTCATCTCGTCGTCTTCTTCTTAGATCGTTTCTAGTCGGCGTTCCCAATCACCGACCGCTGCGCTAATCGTCCTGGACGTTAAGCGTTTCTTTCTGATGTCAGCCGCTGAGTAAAGGCTTTTCTCGGGGTTTCTAAATCGTTCTTTCCGATGGGTGGCCCTGTAAATTAATGGAATATTTAGAGTTCCTTCGAGTCTGTCTAAGGTGCGCTCTCTGCTTGACGCAACCAGAGTCCGTGCCTCCTCCTCCTCCTCCTCCCCCCTCCTCCATCTTGTGCCTGCAGCTTGCCGAGGTATATTGGCGTTATTTTTCCCGGATGGCGCTGACTGGCCAACCTTATCACACAATGTCGCTGATTTGATGCTGTATTTTATACGCTGGCCTCCATCAGGGTATCTAAGCCCCATCTTTGTATCCTCATCTGTTCGATCTCGTCCTGCACGTTGGCGTACCGACTTCATCATCCCTGGTGTTGCCATCATTCTCAACAGAAGGCCATACACCGATTAATACACATCGACCTAGTTTGCAATTTGTCGGTATCTGTCTTGCAAAATATAGTAATAAAAAAACATTTTATAATTGTGGCACAATGACGTGGTTCAAATTCAGAATTACTTCGGAAATTGTGGAGGAAGGTACACGTGTGTTTCATGTGATACTCGCAACAGTATGTGTAAACAAGGTCAAGTCAGTTTATAACCGTAATCTATGCTAAGCATATTATGCTGTTGAGTGAGAGGGACAATCATTATTAAGCATGAGTAGTACAAAGGCTAATACAACACGACATGCTGCACGAAGCGACATACAACTTAAATGAGAACGGGTTCATTAGTTGTTCACAAGGACGACTATTTCGGCGATTTAATAAAATCGACAAAGTAGTCACGTGTGACCACAGGCCACAAGCTGAGGTGCATTTTCGACCGTGGCCGGTGTTTTAAATAAGTATTTCATCATGTGTTTGATATCCGACAAAATCAGCTCTCACTGATGTGTACAACAGAGAGGTCCTGGTTTGTCGCAGCATTGACTGAAAAGTAAGGATGTACAATCGCATTCTACATTCATATTTTTAGGGTCAACTAATTTGCTATTGGCTATGGTCTTTTAACAATACATACTTATTTATTTATTTATTTATTTACCTTTGAAACGGTTTTAAAAAAGCAAAAACTGCAGAAAAAGCAGCGTACAAACAAGAAGATGCCAAAGAAAAAAAGTCCATCGTTAAACACAAATAAATATTGAGTCTTTAAGAACAATATTCCTTTAAGGAATATTGTTCTTAAAGACTCAATATTTATTTGTTATATAAGTTATATTCCAGAGAGTTTTTATGTATGTCTTGGACAATTTTGACACATTTTCTCCCAAGTTGAGGTTATCTCCCACAAGGTCTTAGTAAATAAAATGTTGAACCTAAAGTTCAAGCTCACAGAGTGGAACTTATTTATAACAGTAGTGTTACCAAATTCTGAAAGTACTTCATTTAAATGCAAGTAAAAAGAATTTCTCTTATCAGTGAAGTAATTACATGTAAAAAGAAATTGATATGTCTTCTATTTCATCACGACAAAGTTTACATTTTCCATTACCTTTATAATTTACCCAGTTGAGTTTATATCCCTCAAGGTCAAGAGAATTTGTTATTATTTTAAAAATAAAGAAACACCATGATGATCTTGAGGGTCATCCACATAATTTTCTGGTGTATTACCTTTTTAACCCAGGAATAGTGTTGCAAAGATTTCATATTTTCAATGGTTTGTTTAAACGAAACCAAACATATGGTTATTGATAGTTCTGAAACTAGTCGGCATCTTATATTCATTGGAGGGTCTGATTTATAGAGATGATCTAATCCGTTATCAATAAAAATATCATGTGTGCATACTTTGGCCAATTTCATATCAACTTAGCATTACTTTGATATGATTTATTAAGAGCACTGAAGACTACTTTGGTCCACCTATCACTGTCCATTTTTTGTAATCTCTACTAGTAGGTAATTTACACGTGATCTATCAAGCAAATTATGAATATCCATCCAGCCCAGATTACGTAAAACTGCAAGAGCTGGCAACATTTTTATTTTCCTTAAAATAAATTTCCAAATTGTTATTGTAAACTTCTCAATTTGCTAATGTCTTCCTTACTTTGTAACAACGATACAATGCTCCCATAGCTGATTGATGGCAAAACAATATTGGTCCATAGAACATCACCATATAGAAAACGGTTAAAACTATTATGATGATTAATGAGTGATTTACAGTTTGCAATCAGTTTCATTCCTTTTTTGTAAATCATATTAAATGCTCGTGATCTTTTAATGATCTTGTGATAGTCACGCCTAAATGACTATATGAATTGGTTTCTTTCAATATTAAATCACCTAATTTCCAAACTGTATCTTTTGTATGCAATTTCCTTTCAAAATACATAATTTGTAAATACTTGTATCGTAAAGGGTATAACACACGTTTCTCCATAAAATTATTTCTTGTCGGTCTTTACAGTTACCAAACTTACTACTATAGCACTTGTTGTCTACATTATGAATTTTTCAGCAAACTGAGGCTGTTACCATTGTAGATCATCGAAATGTACAAGCAAAAATTAGCGTACGTTAATTAGCCTGTACTGCGGTCAACCAGCGGAGGCCATTGCATCGTTTTGAAAAAGTAACTTTATATCTGTAAAAAATTCACCATATTAGCATATTCACTACATTTTGTTATGCAAGGAATTGCTATCAGTTGTTGAAATATGGCCCTTAATCATGGCACCAGTGTCTGCGGACATTTCAGAGCCTGGTAGTTTCAAAGATCATTGGTCCATCCATTGACCAATCTACTGTCCAATTGATGCATTTAGATGTATCTAAACTAAATGATCCGCAGATCCCCGGCGCTTGACTGCGTTGACTTCCTCTAATCGACATTTTGAATACTTAATGAATGTATGCATTGAAATCAGATTATTGTCAAAGGTACTGTGAGCCGCCTATACGAACAGACACTAGCTGCATTTTAATCAACATGAACAATGAACAGTTTACCTCGGTGGACTTTGTGTCATAGAAAAGGTCACTTTAAAAAGTCTAGATATGCGCCAATAGTCAGCCCACGTACCGAGTAGACGATCAAGTACACAAATCTTGGCCAACAGAGTTTTAACTTCAAAAGGGAGAGAGCTTCAGTTTGACATTTTCGAACCAAACTGTAACATTACTTTCACTTTAGAATGACCTTGTGGGAAACTAGAGTTAACGAACCATGTGACTCTCTCCTAAATGAATCATAAACTATTCAACGAAAACAATTTTAATAAACATTTTGACCACTATAATTAAATAAACCAACAAAAAACAAACAAAATGACAAGAAGCCCAGCTTATTTCCTGAAAACATAACGCCATTAAAGCTGAACGTAACTCATGTGACTTCCAGCGCACCTTTCACGTAGGTTTTACCATACACATTACGAATACGATACTGCTCTATAGTGTAAATCAGAGCTCTGCTGCTAGTCTAGCAGAGCTTTAAGAGTGTACACGGAGTCTAGACTTCGCGGAAATTAGAGTAAAGGGAACTTCAGGAAAATGGGTCAATACTTTCTTACAAAGAGTTCAACCTTTGAAGAGAGGGTCACTTGGACATGTGATTACCCATATTTGGAAGAGCCACCCACGTTCGTGGAAATTTCCGAAAGTAACCGATTCCCGTGGTTCGCTTATCGCGTTTTATTTGCCATAATCCTTTTTATTTTTGGACGGACGGTAAGTTCCTTGTAGTTGAAAACCTGAGAAGACTCGGAGTCCATTTAAGGATTACTATACAGAGCTTGAAACTATAGAAGCGACTGTCTCAGTCCCAACCACAAGTTCTTATGGATGCATTCAAAAATACTGGATGGGGGCTGGAGGGATTCGAGGAGGACTTGAAAGTTTTTCTGGGTAGTAGAGTGGAGATTTGAAAAAATTGCACTAGGTATCGGGGCTCTGAAAATAGTTTGTTGGCCTGTTCGTTTTTAATTTTCAGATTCCACAGTTTGCTAAGTTGAAAAAAAAATACTGCCAAAATTAACAAACTTGATAAAGCCTCAGATTATGCTACTGAAATAATAATAGATAATAGTAATAACACTAGCGATAACTAAAACATAAATAAATTAAAAAATAATTTGCGATTCACTGCAATTTAACAAAAATGTCTTTGCGGTCTAAGACTTGTCTATATGATTCCAATCTGTTGTAGGTTTCTTGTATGTAGTTCTTTCATTTTCAATTCTGTTGTTTATTCATATCTCATATGAGAGTTCTATGTTATATTTCATATTTTCACTTGTTTATAAGTGGCTGCCAACTGGCGTTGTTGATGAGAATAAAAATAAAATGACAGAATAACCACCTGTTGATAATCTCAGTACATAAGTGATTGACATGCAAATTTTGTCTCCGCGATTTCTATCAAATAAAGGTCAGTGTGTCCCAATATACATGCAACATGAAATCCACAAGTATCTATAGCCCTGACATTTTGCTTTGACTCTTTTAGCAATGTATGCATCCAGGTGCAAGATAAGCAAAATTCTCAGGTGACTATTATGTATTGAAAATCATCATTCATCAGTGTTTGAATAGGGCATGAATTTCTTACTTCAAATTGTGTATCTCAGGAGAGATATCATCATATAAGAGAATATAAATGGTACCGTCTATACTGAAATAATAAAAATGAGTTAAATGTACACTCAATAAACAGTTTTTTTAATCGATCATGCACAACTAAGGCGTAATTATGGCCCGGCTTTCACTGTATCAAGCGTATTGTAATCTTTCATCTCTTTTCATAAAGGTGAGACAGTTGATATATTTATAGCTTATTTTGACTCGATAAATGAATGGTTGCCTCACCAACCAGGCGTATACAGATGGCGCAGTTAATATTAAAATACTATGTTCCCTTAAATAGATTTTCAAATATTCTTTTTATTTCTGCAGGTATCAGATTTAGAACCGAGAGAAAAATACATATATACCAGTCGTACCGTACATTATATGAGAATGATAAAACCTTTGACAGTGTTAGCTTTGGTCTTGAAATACTAATTTTTTTTATCGAAGAGTCCTGTGTTTGCAGTTACACTGAAGAAGCAGGCATGGTGAAAAATGAACTATTATAAGCAAATGGTCCATATCGTGCCACTCAGACCCATCACCCAGGCAATGGAAAACATCAGAAGGAGAAGAGGACACAGACGGATCGTACATCAAACTCATGGAAGTGAACAGAAAGAAAGTTCAACATATAATGTGTGGCATTCTCAACCCGGATGCAATGCATGAAAACCCAATAATACTTATTGTATTAGCATGGATTATTAGGGGTTATTACACGAAGTTCGGGCGATACCGCCTCGTATTCGAGTGATGTGTCCGTATTTTGACGAGTTGTGCAGCAACGAGTCAAAATGCGGACACATCACGAGAAAACGACGCGGTATCGCCCTAACTTACTGTAATAACCCCTTTATCATACATGCATGCTTTGGTTATGACTGTTTTCCTACGGACGCTCCGAAATTAGCGACGAAATCTACTGAAATCGACCTTTCTTCCTCCTGGCTGTACCTATAAAAAGTTGGTTGCTAAGAAGTGATGACAACCGTATCACTTCTTGATATTATTCCGCTATTGGGCCATTCCACTTTAAAGGAGGGTTTATGGAGCACTTTTAAAGCGAACAATTTAAATATTACGAAGCTCATCAACAGGAAACTTGTCGTAAAGCGGTTCTATCATGATGCACTCACTATCAACAGTATAGCAGCGTAGACGACATGAAAACACTACACTGTACATGGGACCGGCCGTGAACGATGACAGGTGTCGGCAAATAGATACAAATTTTCAATTCGTTTGTTTGTATGTTTTAGGGGCAACATCAAAAGTTCAATATAATAAATCTAACTTAATTGTTTAAGTTGGTCTCAGACCCCCTCCCCCCCCCTTCTACCTTAACTGACCTACAATTGAAAAACATTGCGGACTCATACCCTGTACTAATTCTTTCAAACGATGTACCAATGTACCATTGAATTAAACAAAAATTTAAAACCATTATAAAGTAACAAAAATACAGGTGACTAGATCGGTTTTAGCGTACAAAAATCAGCCTTGAAATCGTACAATTTGCCATAAAGACGTTAAATCGTTTTTGACTGCACAGAAATTAATTTGGCCAAAAACCCCCCACCCCCAAACTTAAGCAATTAATTGTTTTTTCAAACATCGATCTTTTGACGTCGCCCCTTAGGTACAACTGTACTTGTACCTAAGTGCAATGCCCATGAAGTGTCTGCAAACAACAACATTTTGACCAGAATCATAATGACGTTTCGGATTGTCATTTGTCTTATTCGCTCAGCTGTTTTATATGTGAATATACAAACGAAGGTCATGTATACCAGCGAAGGTCACGCGTACGCGTCGCTGTAAGTAGTTCGGTTACGGTGAAAATATAATTCGTATTTTCACTAGTTAAAATATGGGTTCATATCATTATTATACACCTACTGCTGTAACCTATGGGAGTTTGACCGTCCAATAACTTTCCGTATTTTGTATAGTACGCGGAGCGCGGAGTCCCGAATACGGGAGACGCGCGATGCGCCTGTTTGATCTTGACCTAGTATCGGATGTAAACAAACAATTTTACGGTGAGTTATGGACATAATAACAACTTTCACCAAAATGTATTCGAAGTATAAGGTTTAAAACACGCTAAACACAAAACTGAGTCTAAATGCAATTGGTTTTTATTTTAAAAAACTAATTAAATTGAAAACATTCAGCGAAGTTTGCTTGTAGGCCTACTGCACTGAAAATTAATTGGCTTCGTGCCAACGCAAGGGACTTGTACTACGGAGCAGTAGATCGCGCGTGTTCCACTCATATCGCGCGTGCCGCATCCCTCAAAATTTACCATAGAATTAGTTTATACGGACGATTAATGGACGGAGGTGTATAATAATAGGGTTATACACAAAATACAGCCCTGTATGGACTCGGGCTCAGTGAGTGACGTTATTTGACTCGCCTTCGGCTCGTCCAATACGTCACTCACTGAGCCCTCGTCCATACAGGGCCGTATTTTGTGAATGACCCTATAGTATCGTCTGAACAATAGAAGAATGGCAATACAGGCATGGCATGTATGATAATTGCCTGTATTTTAGCTGAAGAGTGCATATAAAGATGAGTACAGTCGAGAATCCATTGTTTGTATTCAGCAAGCCTGTAATCATGTGGATTCCTGTGAACTCATGTGTATCATTCTATAATAGAGGCAACTCATTAGTGTGAATTTATCTGTATTATTGCGTTTTGATGAAGTGATGATACTTGGAACCCAAGGTGTTCATTCATACGGCAACAACACAGAAATGTATGCCTTCCTGTCGTTCAGTAGAGCTGTTGCAATCGCCTTAAATTCGGCTAAGTCGCATTTTGTAATATCCGCCACATGGTTTAAATTAGATTGTACACTTGTCCAAATATATATATGAAAAAAATAATTTTCAAGTGCACGCTGTTATTTCACTATGATTCATCATCAAAATCCTTGAATTTGAAAGGATACAATCAAGTTTCCGTCCTCATATGGGTGGTCTGTATTGATAGCTTAATTAATAAAGACGATCTTTTTCAACGAATGGAGCTCCGTCGAGCACACTTTCATCCCTAAGCATTTTTGTTATGTTCTTTTGTTTGCTTTTATATTCTTCTGAAGACTTCATAGTTGTTGTTGGACTGGATCTGCTATTTGAACCACACAAAATCATTTCTGATAGAAATAGAAAGCTATCTCTTGCATTGACTTTGACGTCAATTCTGCATAAAGGTTAATAGTCAGGTTCAGACTTGCTAATTAAGTGCGATGGCTTTACGTTATGTGAGAAATCTAGCAAGTACATACTGTTCTCGTGTTTATGGTGTTGGTCATTGATACATGTAGGTACCTTGGTAACAAATACGTTATTATCAGGGAGAGACACACATGACGAGTTTGCTTTTCATTTGTATGTAAATAAGGATTGTACGAATTGAATTATATATAGAAGATGTCGTTACGAACACCAGCGGGGACGAAGGGACAACTTCTTGAGAAAAGGAACTATCTAATAGTATGTAGCATCCGACATCCTCTCCCATGGCGATTCCTCGAGGAAGATAATTGTCAATGGTAATACTCTTGTAACTAGTCTCAATAAACTGCAGTGCTATAACCAGAACCATTTCTGACGTTCAGATACCGTGACGTCACACATTAGCATTAGCATTTCTAAAATTCTCATATAAGCAGTAAGAAAGCCGGTGAATAAATAACCGGAATTAAAGCTTTCTGAGACAATGATGTCGACGACAGGCATCCAGATATCGAACTCACGAAAAAAACTGTCTGAAGTCAAGATGTATTTCTATGTCCCGTAAATTGTAAGTGTATATAAACACATTCTTTTGTGGTTATTTCTATTTAATTAATTAAATTCACTCGATTCAGTTCAGTACTCTATTAACTCCCGATTTGATCACGCAGCGCGGCATACCTTTTGTTCCATGGTCATCTCGGTAGACTATGGCCTTTTCATATTAAAATGAGCTTCAAAGGTGTTAAACTGTTTGGAGACTTTGTTTGTGGTTGATAATTGCACGAGATTATGCAAAAAATACGACGAGATGGCATCGTGCTGCCAGTCGCGTAGCAACCATAGTTACTTTGTGAGCTCTCAGGGCAGACACACTGCTTCACGCCAATCAAAACATAACACGCCAGCAGTTTCATAAACATGTCTTTCCTTGACGAACGTGTAAAAGACGGTATGACTGACCGTAAACCATTGAGTAAAACCAGACAGTATCGATAAAAGACTTTCAACTTTGGTTCAAACACACTCATTATATATTCATAAAAATATTAGAGGAATTTTTAAAACGTTTTCGCCAGCACGTCAATTCCGCTCAGCACCACACGACAACAACAACACAAACTTTGCCGAACATACTTTCCCTTAACAATTGGCGAAAATCCGAAAATTACCGAAGTATGGTCGGCACTCTTCGGAAAAGAGAGGCGAGAGCAACCTAAGGCGAGGCGAACATGGATGGATTGCGTAACCGCTTCACGCCTCGAACAATACCCGTTGCTAGTCTGTTTCTATATTTGTCTGTGGTAAAAACTACACGATTCTTCAAAGTTGGACATTATGAGACATCCTTAGCTTAGCCGGCTTGTCGCTCTTTCTTAATCAATCAATCAATCAATCAATCAATCAATCAGCGAACACATCAAGTGATCTGCTGGCATACTGTACAGTATCTTCACTTCCATCACGAAAAGGCATGCGTGATTGTTCAATGCGTCATTTACAAAAGATGAACCCTCTGCGAAGTGTAAAATATACGAGACATTATGAGAAACTGTGTACCAGAATATCATGACGATTTTTGAATGAGTGGGTGTTCAACTTTTTCCATATTGTTTATTTTTATATGCATTATCTCAAAGTATCAAGGGCACGTTGCGGATGAGCTTCCGGCCACAGCTCACCGGATACTTATCCCACGTACTCACCATTGAAACAGAATTTAACTAATACTAATACGTATCAACAGTTTTAACTATTTGATATTCTTTGGATGTTCATTGCTTGTACAGTGTTTTCCCCGCAGACATGATAGTTGCACATATATGAGCTCCAAGAAACAACAGTACTCGAATTGTTGCGCACCATTAAGTATCTAATAATCTAGTGGCTTGCTTGTTGGAAAGCTTGTTATAGACTGAATCACTCTTCTGTGTAATTTCCATTAATTAATGTTTTTAAGCGTGTCCAGCAATCGCCAAAAATACTAAATTACTGCCATAGTACAGTGAGCAACATTCTTACTGTGACGCATTCGAAGACATCCAACTGTACATATCTATAAAGCCATTCCATCCGGCAGACACAATGATGATTATCTTGCAGTTGTTTTGCTTTCTGTTTCTTGGAAGTCTGTCGACTGTTAAAGCTCAAGGTGAGTTCGCATGTATAGTCTACCCAAAGTTGCGGCTGACAGATTATATGAACATACTCTATCAGCCTGTGTTCTACTTATAAATACTAGAAGTAGAGAACCATTTAAAATGACAAAAAAATCATAGTATAGTTTGGTATTGTCGTCTCAAAGATGTCTTTTATTAATTTTAATGTACAGCATTCCATATTAATATGTCATGGTTTACTTTTAGCACCGTCTTATCAATTTTGCGATATTGTTTGCGTTAGCCGCTTTCCATTCAAATGCAGATATGAAATACACGCTCTGACAATGGTAGATCTCCACTCTATATCATCATCAAACTTGGTCTACTCAGTACGAGAGAACATTCATACCACTTTACCGTCACTGTTTTTTTATGTACAATTCAAGTGTTATGAATCAGTCTATTTCAATTCGAGCACTTTGCCGTTTCATAACTAACACTCATGCAGATACCAATATTCAGCTTACGTAACGTGTAAAAACCTATCGCAACAACGTTTATGGGTGCAGTGTATTAGCGTATGTGTTTGATGCTGATGTCCGTAAACCAAAATGGTCAGAATAATTGCGTTGGTTTTATTGAGTTCAATAATAATGCAGACTGACGGAGACAAAGACATTCCTAAGATCGCATTTCAAATTACTGATTGTTTGAGAAAACAACTTCCCCGTCCATGTCTATCGAACTGTCGCGCATTCTGCATTTCTTGAGGAAAATAAATGATGACTTCTTAATGTATTTTTATTGAAATTGCTTTTTGCTTATTTTAATGTGCTCTATCATATGTTAAGCCGACTGCTGACAATAGTTTTATGCAAATTTCTTTTTCATGACATACTAGTGATTCATCATTTTTTCAGTTATTTGACAAAATCTGTCCATGTCTTACTTATGTCAGTACAGCTAGAGATATTTGACGCACCTTTTCTGCTTTTGGGTACACTGTCTTAGATAGTATTTGTCATCTTTCCCGAATAGAAAAAGACCAAAGGGCATACAACTGCCTGTAACCTGATAAGCACGGTTAGAGCAGTGCATTTAGCAGAATAGTGTAGTAATATTGTTGCGGAATGATTTGTAGGAATATTCAATACTTTACATGACCAAAACAAACTGTAATTGAAAAATGAGCAACATTTCTTTGAGAATATTATAGCAAACAGATGGGATACTAGGGCAGATGGCTAAGCTTTGAGGAACCCGTTCAAGTATAATAGCAGATAAGCCATCGACGAATTTACCTAACGAAGTTTAGTTTGCGTTTAAAAGATTGCGATTCAAACACCAGCATCCTATGACTGCTCTACATCTCCCTTCAAATATACTCCAGTTGGCCATGTCATCACTGGTGAACTTGGTTGAACATCATCACCTTCGTAAGATATTATCTTGTGGACCCAAGTTCAGAGAACCTCGCAGGATCAACTGGAACCATAATGTTAAGATCATTATGGACTCTGTAGAAGGATATGCCAGGAAATGGGCTAAAAGGGAGGATGTAGAGTCGGACAAACTGTCAGAATGGGTCAAATCTGTGAGGAAAATAGTTCATGGCCGTATTGATCGACTAAGATCACTCACATGTTTGCAGAAGACCCTATTCTGTATTTAAAGATCCTGATGCTGTTAAGTGTTTGAATGATATCCATGACAAATATGTTGTTGTTCCTGCTGATAAAGCTGCCAATAACATTGTTTTTGTCTGTAAGAAGTATTATTTTGAATGTCTTATAGACGAACTTGGTGTAACTAAGACCTCCACCAACTCCACTACAGACAATCAATGTTCAGCAAATCTGAAATTTTGGCAAACCATAAGTCATTCATGTATAATTTTAATATTACAACAAAGGATGACCATAATAAGTTGTCTAGCTTATACTGGATACCAAAGCTCCACAAAACACCTTACAAAGCTAGGTTTATCGCAGGATCTTCAAAATGTTCAACAACAGAGTTATCAAAGATACTGACTTCTGTTCTTTGTACTGTTAAACGGGGACTTCGAGCATACTGAGATGTTGTCTTTTCTCGGAGTGGTATAAATCAAATGTGGATATTAAAAAATTCGAAGGAACTCTTGGAAAATTTGAAATCAAGATCTGTTTCAAAAATAACATCTATTAAAACTTTCGATTTTTCCACATTGTATACCACAATACCACATAATAAATTGAAAGAATGCTTGAAAAACATCATCAACCAAGCATTTTTCTACAAAAACGGTTCACGCCGTTACAAATATGTAGTATTAGGGTATAATTCTACATATTTTGTTAAAAATGTTACTAACGCTAAATTGTTTTAAACCGAGAAAGACATTATCAGCATGCTTGATTTCCTCATCGACAACATATTTGTAGAATTTGGAGGACACATTTTCCAACAGTGTATAGAAATTCCTACGGGCACTAACTGTGCTCCCTTGCTTGCAGACTTATTTCTGTTCTCATACGAGGCAGAATTTATCCAGAACTTAATCAAACAGAAAAAGGTCTCTGTAGCTCGAACTTTCTATCTAACGTATAGATACATAGACGATGTTATTTTAATGAATAGCTCTGAATTCAGTAAATATCTCCTATGATTTATCCTACAGAATTGGAGATTAAAGAAACTACAGAAACGGCCTTTTCTGCTTCATATCTGGACATTTTACTTGAATTTGACTCTAATGGTCTCCTTTCTACTAGGCTATATGACCAAATTGATGATTTCAACTTTAGTTTCTTCAATTTTCCACACCTCATAAGTATTATTCCACTCTCACCAGATTATGGGGTATACATTTCCCAGCTTATTTGATATGCTAGAGCATGCAGTTCATATGGTGATTTTGTAGAGAGACATGGCCATCTCTCTTACATACTGTTAAATCAAGGTTACACCAGAGCAGGACTTGTCTCTACATTCAAACGCTTTTTTGGCAGGTATCGCAAGCTGGTAGGTAAATACAATATCTCTCTTCGACAAATGATCACTGATAGTATCGGTGACATTGGGCCTTAGATAGTGACCACTACCTACCTGACTTATAGATTGATATATGGCGGGTGCCACATGTGGGGCATGATGCGCTTACTATTTTCGAAACACCTGACATCACTTATTGGTCTTCTGGTCAGAGGTTCATATATCTTTCTTTCATGAATATGACTTTGTTGGTGTACCGTCTATTTACTCTCTGTTCTGTGCTGTTTTGTGTCTATGATTATTGTAGGTAAACTTTGATATATTAAGCACTAACATTAATATGTTGCGTATAAAACCGTTACACGTTGTAGATAAACTTTAAAATATTGCTCACAAGCGCTTATATGGTATAAAACGTGTATATGTTGTACGTAAATGGTAATATATTAAGCGCAAGCATTAATATGTTGTGTATAAAACGTTTATATTTCGTAGGTAAACTTAATACATTAAGCGCAAACGTTTATATGTTGTGTGTAAAATGTGTATATGTTGTAGGTTAACGGAAATATATTTAGCACAAACGTTGATATGTTGTGTATAAAACATCTATATGTTGTAGTAAACTTTAATATATGAAGCGTTTTTATATCTGATTCAACATATTATCGTTTGCACTGAACGTATTAAATTTTACCTA
The DNA here is from genome assembly GCF_041260155.1 of Ptychodera flava. Taxonomy (NCBI): domain Eukaryota; kingdom Metazoa; phylum Hemichordata; class Enteropneusta; family Ptychoderidae; genus Ptychodera; species Ptychodera flava. Next base: position 6,324,338 of record NC_091938.1, read on the forward strand.
CAACTTATAAATGATTTATGCACAGCATTTTAACGTTCGCACTCAATATATTGAAGAGCAGAAGGTAGTGTCGGCGTTCCATAGTTTTTGCTACTTTCCTTTCCCTGGCTAGACTTGTCCCATACCAAAGTTACATACCTGATCGCCGCGAGCACGGTCAGTAGTGAAAGTTGTAAAACGAATCAACCGCTTTGAGACGCTGTACATATATATATATATATATATATATATATATATATATATATATATATATATATATATATATATATATTATATATATATATATATGTATATGTGACCCCTTCCGTCGGTTCGGTTGTGTTCGTCGATGTTGTCTAGCATTGCGTTGTGTATTTTTCCAAACCCTGTAGGGTGTCACTTTCATACACTGACTGACTCGTAGACATGGTTAAACACTGTAACTGTAATGCCTTTATTGCTTTTCAGTCAGCGGCTCCATCTGTCAATGGCAGTACCTACTCAAGGCAGCCATGTTAGCAAAGAGAGAATTACAATACTTATTTAAATAAGTTGACAAAATAACTGTATCAAAAATATCATTCTAATTTCAATCAAAACTTACAATCTCTCTTCAAAAACGCATATCACGGCAAACAGAATCATATCGCGGTACGTTTCACAGTAACTGTACTGACGCTATCAGAATGAATGGTTTCCAAACTCGTCAAAACTGTTTGCAGAAATTCTAGAAAAGCAGAGGATATTACTTAGGTTACTGAGCATCAACGTGCAAGGCTTAAAGCTGCGAAAGTTCAAATAGCTGACGGCAGCAATGACAAATATGACAAACAACAGCTCGACCGTAGCACTACAATGCAACAAGTGACTATCAATAACAAATCCATATATATATATATATATATATATATATATATATATATATATATATATATATATATAATATATATATATATATATATATATATATATATATATATATATATATATATATATATATATATATATATATATATATATATATATATATATATATATATATATAATATAAATATAAGCTTACATGTATATGTTTGATAACAATGTATTCATACCTACGACGGCCATACCTGTGAAAGAAGGCTTGCAGAACCAATGATGGCAATCTAGAAAAAGTGATGATAAACAAGTTGAAGGAATTCTTACCAATGCTAATTTCAACGTTTTTTAGCTCACGTTATTACACATGTGAGCTTATGTCGCAGCGATGTCTGTCTGTCTGTCTGTCTGTCTTTCTGTCTGTCTGTCTGTCTGTCTGTCCGTCTACCTGTGGGTCCTATATTACAAAAACGGATCATTCGACCAGAAATCTAGTACATAGATTTAGTTTGCAAATGGCAGAAACTGGTTAGTTTTTTGGTTAGTGTGGCTTGCTTACTTTTTGCTTATTTGCATAAGTAATGATTTTAGAAAAAATGAATATACATTGAGAACGACTTCGCGCAGTTTGATTAGAATTACTACAAATATTGATCACAACAAGATATATCAGCTGTGAAAGGTATCAAGGCCGATAGGACGATAGCGCAAGTCACACGGCAGATCTGTTTGGCTGACTAAGGAGGGGAAGGGGCGGCAGAGGAGTCGGTCAAGGTCGGAGACGGCGCGGTGTGCTCGCTGTCGTCGGGATTTCATTTGGACGTTGATAATAGACGTAAGGTGATGAAGATGGCATCGAATAATACGGATAAGGTGTATAATACTGGAAAACACGATGACAGCAATTTGTACAGAGCTGCCTGCTGCGGTGTTTGTGTGTTTATGCTGTCCCAGTTGTGTTGCAGCTACCAACTCAATTGACCAAGTAAGTTAGTGAAGATGCACGCGTGATACTGGGCCGTTCAAGCTCTCTCTGTACAGGAGTTACCCTGTTTTTTTTTTCTCGAATTCATCGTTAAAAACATTTTGTTACAAAAGGATACAAGTTCAATCTTTTGTTTGATTTGTGAGATTGGTCAGTGTTCTGTGTGAAAAACGTCAGTGGCTGCGTTTATTTTCTTGCACGGCGCAACAGAGAATCCACGCTGAGTCTGATTTTCGCTGTATTTGTTGTTTCTTTCTTTGTTGTTAGTAGTAGTCTCACAGTTTAAAATCTTTTCCTTGAACAGGCTGTCACTTCACCAGTTATCCTACAGGTTGCAAATCAAGTTAGACATATGAAGGTACTGTTTGTGGTAAAAAGTTCACACCACTTTGAAAAACAAAGGTTATCGCCAAAAGCACGGCCACTACATTTTGTCAAAGAACGCACGTGCTACATTTCAAAGTTATTGACCTCATACACCGTGTTAATTCTGGTTATGTTATTTCGTTGTTATATAGCCTATACGTGTCGATGAAATAAACGTTATCACACTGGCAGTCGAGTCCATTTCTCATGTTTATAAATCATTTAAATACATTGATAATCTGTGGTTGTTTTTCCGTTAAAGGTTCTCGTTTCACTGCAACACTGGTAAACGAGAAACTTCTACTGCAGTTGAGAGGTCAAAACTTGGTCAGTATTGAAGTGAAGTATCACAAATCATGCCACCAAAGTTATGTCAGATGTGTCACTTATTCATACCAGAAGAAAACAGAGGAAGAAAGTGGTGTCATGTATGCACCATCCTTCAAAACGTTTTGTGATGAAGTAGTACAGAGGAGACTTATAGATAACAATGAAGTTGTTCCAATCAATGTGTTGAGAAATATCTTCATTAAATTGATCAATGACATTGAAGATATTGATGCATCGTCATACAAAAACATGTATTTAAAAAAAGACTCAAACGACGATTTAGTGATAAAATCAAGTTTCTTCGACCACACATGCAAAATTGTGAAATGGTAATGGCTCACAAAGAATCAGATTCAGATAGCCGGATCCTGAACATTACTCATACAGATTCTGAAAGCGAAGAAGATGAAGCAGAGTCACAGTCATTGGCAGCACACTCAAACAGTCAGCAGCATGAAATGCTTGAGATGATTCACTCTGCCATGAATATTCATGCCACTCTAGAGAAAGCTCAAGGTGTTGCAGAGTGGCCTCCTCGGGCAGAAGATCTAACAGTCCAGAGAAGTAGAGATATTGTACCCACCAAACTGTTTAATTTCCTGGCATGGTGTACTGGCCTATCACAGGACTTTCACTCACAAGATCGTGTTGATGTCCAAGCTGATGTTGAGAACAAATTGTTATCAATTTGTCAGGACATGATGTTCTTGTCTTCTCAAGGACGAAAACTCACCCCTAAACATCTATCTCTTGGTATGGCAGTTCGTCAGGTGACTGGATCTTCATCATCGATAGGATTGCTGAATGGTTTAAGGCACTGTGTTTCACACTCACTAGTGTTAGAGTATAACATTGACGAAAACAAACAAGGCTGTCCTGGCTCATCATCTTCAATCCACCTTTCCAGATGCAGTTGTGGACCATAATCTCGAAGGAAAGTGTGCTGTTCTAGTCGATGCCATGGCCTTAATACAGATGCAAAGTAAAGTGAAAGCTACCTTTGGAGAATTTGCAGCCAGCATATTTTACCAGTTGAGAGCAATCGCGTCAAAGTATGGCGCCACAAGAATAGACTTTGTCATTGATCAGTACAGAGAACCATTCACAAAGAATGAAGAAAGAAAACGTCGAGCCACCACTGGTAACTTCAATGAGATTCGCATCACACGTCCATCCCTGAACATGCCAAGGCAATTAAAAAGTTCCTTGCCTCTGGTAAGAATAAGGAATCTCTCCTACTCTTTCTGTTTGAATCATGAAAAGAATATGAAACAGAGTGCCTACAGGGTATCACCATGTATGTCACCAAGGGTGAGCTTTGCTACAGATTGCGTTCGGCAAATGGTGTCATTGATGTATCTGAAGTACCAGAATTGCAATGCGACCATGAAGAGGCTGACACACGACTACTACTTCATGCTGAACATGCATCACGTGTTGGGGAGGCAGACAACATTTTCATTCGCAGTCCTGATACAGATGTCTTCATGTTAGCTGTGAGTTGTGCTCACTAATTACAGGGCCAGCTGATATTACATCAACCAGCAAAAATGGTCAGATAATACACATCAACAAGGTAGTAGAAGCATTGGGAGACAGAACTGCACAAGCTCTTGTTGGTCTTCATGTATACTCAGTTTTTGACAATATAAGTGCTTTCAAAGGCAAGGGTAAAAAGAAGATGGCAAATATGTTGCTGGCTAATGATAACTGTAAAAGTACATTCCAAGAACTTAGGGCAGCATGGACACTTTCTGATGGACTGTTTACACAAATAGAATCATTTGTGTGTGATGTGTATGGCTAAATTAAGTGCAGCGATGTGAATGAAGCAAGATACAATTGCTTTCGTCTTGGTTCACAAAATGATTGTGCCCTCCCTCCTAACAGAGACAGTCTGAAATTGCATACACAGCGTGCAAACTACCAAACAGCAATCTACAGGCGATGTTTGCAGGCCAAAATGGATGCACCAAGCCCACATGGACATCATGTAAGACTCAGAGTTATCAATCCAGTGGATGGCAGATTCTGTCACAATTTTGTAAGCTGTAAATGCAAGAAGTCTGGATACTTGTCACGATGTTCTTGTAGAGAGGTGGAGCTGCTATGCACAGAGTTATGTCAATGTGTTTCATGTTAAAACTCACAGAACGATGAAGAAAGTGGACTAAGAGATGACAGCGCTTCAGACATTAACGTGACAATTAATGAACTGACAGATTGCCTTTGAAAAATAAAACCACATTCGATATTAATTTTACTGTCTTTGATGATCTTCAATTAATGTGAACTGGTTAAATGGTTAAATTCTATGGCCATTATCTGGCAAGTGACAAAGAAATAAATTGTCATCAGAAAAGTAATGAGCATTTCATGTTTTTGCACAGGAAAAGAACTGATTTTTAGTTCTGCAGACCCGGTACAGGAACTCCATCAATGAATATCACATTGAATGCATTGGCATGACCATCTTAATTGTGAAAGAAAAATCACTTTTTTGTCAGAAAAACATGTTTATGTGAAAAATTCTGAAAAGAAAATCACCTGCTAACAATTTTAAATAGACAATTCGATGATTATACTTAAAACGTGTTGATCATGCCTTTCTTGGAAGATTAATCCGTTGAGTGAACTAGTAGACGGTAAATGGTCTGAATTCAAGACAACGTCAAATGAGCACCATAACTTGTTGTGCTTAGCATTGAAAAGTCCTGTTGTGTGTACCGTTACTGTAAAATTTAAAAGAAAACAGTTTCACAGTATTCTACAACAGATTAAAAAAGATGTGATGTTCTTCTCAATTTTAAATAGATGAAATTATTGTTAATTTAACCTATCGCTGTTCTATCAAGGAATGGGTTTATGGTCTAACAAATGTTATAAAATTATCAAATTAATGCATCGTATACTTAATTAAACATATGCCGCAAATTTTTGTTACTTTCGGTTTTGTCAGGAGACGTTAACGTAGTATGCGCCTTGAAAGTAAAAGACTTAACCCTTTGCTCAAACTTTCCTTAAGGAATCTTTCAACCGTTCACTTTCAAAAGCAACAATAACCGAAAATGCTCACATGTTTCAGTATAAATTGCAGTTGCCTGTGAATTTAATCGTTTGCCACTTGTTTGCAACTTCATTGAAGGTGTTATGATCAACATCATGAACAATATTCCCCACAAATTAATTCCAAGGTCATCCAGTATATAAATATGTAAGTAGCTGAAATAAAGATTACCAATTTCTTTGACAGTTGTCATTGTATTACCACTTTATATAGCAAGAGTAATTGCCTTTGGTAAAGTCGTTCAAGCTGCATATGCCAAACTATGAAAGGTCATTTGACATATACAAATTTTAAATTAGCTGACATAAAAATGCAAAATATTCATCTGCGTTTTTGCAGCCGGAAGAAAACTAAAAAGTGGCATTTTCTTGAGCGTGTGCCCGCGTGTTGCCTGTTTGGTGTCCACTTACACAGTGAAGGCCGCCATAGCTTCTCGTCATTTTAAAGAGAGGCTCCGCCTATCATCAATGTACATAGCATTTTTCGCAAACTTTGATCATCTTAATCAAGTTATATATTCCTAATTAGGAAAGTTCATTAAATATGCAAATTAGAACTTGACTGAATTAAAAATGCTTTATGACTTTCAGTAATGTTGTATCATAGTATCTTCAATGAACATAGTAACTTTCGTCAATTTTGGTCAAGTCAATCAAGATATGTAACCCTAATCAGGAAAGTTCATTAAATATGCAAATTGGAAATTGACTGAAGTAAAAATGCTTAATGACTTTCAATAATGTAGTATCATGGTATCTTCCATGTACGTAGAAAGTTTCGTCAACGTTGTTCATGGCAATCAAGATATATATCCCCAATTAGGAAAGTTCATTAAATATGCAAATTAGGAATTGGCTGTAGAACAAAATGCGTAATGACTTTTCAGTAATGTTGTATCATAGTATCTTCAATATATATACCAAGTTTCGCCAATTTTGTCAAGTCAATTCAGATATTTATCCCTAATAAGGAAAGTTCATCAAATATGAAAATTAGCTGTGAACTTTCATGTCACACCTTTATGTCTCTCATGGTAGATAAATCGTAGTGTGATCAACATTTTAACAAATATCATCCTATTTTTCGCGGCCGTTCTCATTGTATATCTGTTTTTTCTAACATCATTAATTATGAAAATGAGCATGACATATGCAAGCCACATTCATCAAATACTAATCAGTTCTTGTTATTGTCAAACAGAATCTATGTATCAAATTTGAGTCTGATTTGATGAGCGGTTCTTGAGATATCGGGCCAACAGACAGACAGACAGACAGACATCGCTGCGACATTAGCTCGTGTGCTAGCACGTGAGCTAAAAATCAGGGTTCACCGTGCAAATTTCAGTACTAAAGAAACAAATTAACCAAGATTTATATCGATATTTGAAATTAGAAATGGCCACCCCCCCTTGTGTTAACTCTATAACAAAAATAAAATTCTCGATTTCAATAAACTGAGACAGTTTTTCTTTCTCCAAGGGCTTCAAAATGAGCCCCCACAAGTGGAAGATATAAAAAAACTGGAAAAGTTTGAGAGTCCGAATATCTGTCCCCGAGACGCATTCTACCTTAACATGTTCTTAGATATTAAATATGCCTCACATTAGCCAGGTTTAATCTATGTTTATTTCGCACACCGAAAAAACATAATAGCTTTTTTGAAAGGCCTACACGCAAAGCAAGTTGGTCAATGGTGCTGAAAAAATGTTCGATTTTTTCTTTCTTTCTTTCTTTCCTGATTTAGTTTTTGGGAAACATTCTTATAATGAGAATCAGTCAGTGGTTTTACAATGGAGAGAGCCTTCAAAAGCAGCCAACGTTGATTTTTAACAATATGATATCAATGTTGCCCTGGCCAAGACCATTGGGAAAGGAAGCCATGGTGAGGTCCTTCTCAGGGGCGCCTTGTTAAAAGGCGCAACCACCAGGAGCGCGATTGCCGTCGCGTTCCTATAGAAATAACGGGCGACGCGCTGACCATTAATGTTTATATATGGGCAAGGGTGAGAAGAAAGCCTAAAATTAACAGCCGAGCCCGTTAATTTGGCTTTTCTCTCGCCCGCGCTCACAAATAAACGTTAATGGTCAGGATGGATCTGTTATTTCCATTATATTATCAACGAATCCAAGAAAACCGTCACAATTTGCGAAAATTTCACAAGCGAACGACAACTTGGCCCTAGAACTGAGCAATACGTCACGCGCGCTGTAAAAAATTGGCAAATCCGGAGATGTTTTCCGAAAAAAGTATCTCAACTTGGCCCACAACTGCTCCATTTATTTTGTGATTGATTATGATTTACGTTTAAGCTGTAAAGTTACGATACTTTGAGTTGTTAATCTTATTATTCATATTGAAGGGCATGTACACAAACCATTACTGTGTATGTATTACATTTAAACACTAATGTTTGTGTGTTTCAGATTGTCAAAATGGTTGGTTATTTGATGCATGTGACCACATGTGTTATAAATTCCACAATGCAAATATGAGTCAACCAGACGCGAAACAGTATTGTGACGATTTTGGATCGCGCCTGGTTGTTATTGGTACGCAGGAAAAATCTGTCAGAATAAATCATCTAAGACCAAAAACGAATGTTAGATATTGGATTGGTCTGGAACGGGTAAGTATAATTATCTTTATCTTGAGTGAACTTTGACTTGCATGCATTGCCGTACTCAAGAAAATCCTACTTTGATTGGATAATTATAACAGCTCCCAAATGAAGTATTCCCATGATACTTATTAATTCTCTTTCAGGAAAGATCAAACTGTCTGGCAAAAAAGTAAGAATAAATAGAACAAAAGAACTTTTAAATTATTTTAGTACTATCTCATAGTTTTGATTTCCTTCATGTTCATGACCCATCTGCTTCTGTGGGCTGGACGAATAATTTGTACGTTCGGTTGGTAATTGCATGTCACCTTCTGTCACAAATACCAATGTTGTGAAATCGGGAGGGGTTTCCTAAATTAATCAATCTCTTTAATTTAGATATCAACCGTGTAAGTGTCACTATCATGATTAATACAAAAACTGTTGTGTTTTTAAGCAATTCGATGTATGCCGACTGTCATTGACCGACTAGTCCTTCTGCATAAGGCGCACAGAAGCTTTTACAAATGTATAGCGCCATTCAAGATATTGATTTTCACACTAATAAGATTGAATGAAGGTTGATCATCTCTGATAATTAAGTGTTGTACCTTTTCCTATGAAGTATCACAACGCTCTTGAAATGGTATATGTAACACGATTGGAACTAAATTGGGATAATTGGATTGGCAGAATTTCTCAAGAATTTTAGAAATTTCTCTAATTTACACCATTTTTTCTAACCATCTTTAAAATTTTATACACAATTTACGATGCTGTTGAAATCTTATGAGTAAGAATCAGTGCATGATAGTATCTATGCAATATTGTTCAAAACATATGAACAATATTCACATTTGAATGAAAATATGAGAGTTTGTCTGTAGTTTCTTCATTACTGAAAGACTAGTAATAATGTCAGTTTGTCATTTTTCCTCGGCCAAAATGAAGCTTTTCGATTGATTTACAGTTAAGTCAGTCAGGGTCTTTTAAAATGTGCCCTGACTCAATTTTATGTTTATGAAGCCTTAAATTCATGAAAAAGTCAGGGGCATTTCAAAAGTGCCCTGACTCAAAATTCGTCAATTAGAGAAATTTTAAGCATTTTGTCTCGTTTCTTCAGTACATTTACACAAAAATGAACTTATTTTCATAAAAATGAATCCGATGAAATAGGTATGCAATAATCGTTGTGTTTTCGTTGTTTTGTCCGATGAGAACAATATTTCAAATTTTACACTATTCTATCTTTTTGTAAAATTTCAGCTGTAAAAATTTCGATTTCGTTATTTTTTCCTAATAATTACTCTCATCCAATTTTCCCAAATTAGTTCCAATCGTGTTATGTAGAATATAAAAAATTATCATGTTTACCTTATAACAATAAAATTGTAGAGACGATAGAGATATTGAGCGTCTAAAGATATCGAATTATATTTCAGCAAATATGTTTACAAGTTCCATATGCTCGTTCATACCAAATGCATGGTATTAAAAGTTTTTTGATGACGATGAAATTCATGACACTATTTTAGGAGAAAATTTTGTCGTGTGAATTATTTTCCATGAGATCTTTACAGTATGTCACGCTCGTGGTGCAAATGACTATGCTGACATTTTTGCAAGATCTACGATAGATCTGTCATTGAATTTCGAATTTGACGTCCTTCACTGTTTTTCTTGGCTAATGCAATCTCATGTGTAAGACAACATGTTTTTTTTATCACAAAAGTTCATAGAGTTTAGTATTAAAGAACAGCTTCACTTAGATCAGAAGGTTTGTGAGAGAATACTTGAATATCGTAAATAGCTTTCAGCAAATCTTTATTTGAAATTTGAGCAACTTTACGATATATACTTTTTAAGACGACTTGCTTTAGGTAGAGATGAATTTTGTTTGATCAGCGGAAGCATCTACTTAAAAACTTCATGTGAGCAGACTTTACCTTTTATGGGAAAACAGTAACTTTGCTCTTCCTAGGGACAAATAATTAAAATCTTCCACAGCCGATCCGTATATATTTACGTTATTTATTGCTGTTGTCAAAGTAGTCCACATTGTGTCGACTAAAATTTCTATTTGTATAATGTGTGACAGATTGACGCTAATCGGTTCGGATGGATATACGGCTTCACAAGTTCTTATAGAAATTGGAATGACGATCAACCTAATCTCTCTAATACTGAAAATTGTGTGTATTTGCATGAACATGGTAAATGGAATGACATTCCATGTACCCGGGATTATTTCCCTATATGCGAAATCGCCGCAGGTTAGTAGCAGGTATTTTTATTTAACTTTTTAGTGAATTATGCACATTAAAATAATTGATTGCAGCTGAAGGCGACCAAAACCGTATCATAATGAATTCCCCTGAAAAATTGAAGAATCAAAATATAGGACTTATTATGTGAAATTCAAAATTGAGAATTCAAACTTCGGAAAATGAAGCTTGTCGAACACGTACAACAGACACAGGATACATCAGCTCTGACGGCGACAGGAATTATCGTGTTATGTAATACCATGGCAACATCAACTTATTACGTTCATGATGAGGCACAGTAATGGCGCTCTATTTAGTACATATAGCCTTACTTCTCGGTTTACTTACCGACTCTGCGCGCGACCTGCATCAAGAGACTAAAATGTGCACTGCCGACACAACTTTTGTACCGCTTGATAACACATGCGATCATAGGCAAACTGTCATAATTTACTATTGTAAAAATGAGTAGATGAGGCTAATAAAACCAAAAGGCCTGCAAAACGAAATTCTCGACAGCAAACATCGGACATTTTAATAAGTATGATTAGATATCAACTATAAAGTCACCCAATAACACAAAGTGAACTGCTTGACGGACGTAAAGTCTGTGTTCAACATTTTGCTTGCGCCTGAGGTGCCTCATCATAGCGGAAGCCAAACAGGAACCCTATTCCTTTGTACAATTAATACATGACAAGCCACTGACTTGAACAGGCATTAAACTATGTGAACGAGGCAGATAGTATACGCATGTTATATTCAAATCATAGAAATATGATGCTAGTGATAATCAGTATTATTTCCACAATTATTTAAGTACTCTAAAAGGAGGCATTTTGACTAGATGAACATTTTGAAAATCACTTGAAATTTTGAAAATGTTAGAAAAGTTTGAAATAAGGTGTACTGTCCAAGAACAAGCCCTGACCCAATTATAGTCGATCATACCCTTACGGAGCACATTTATCATAAATGATGATCGCAAGGATATTTTACGTGCACGAATAATATAAAATAAGTCAATTTCTCGTTCTAATTTCAATGAAAATGTGTACATGCAAAACATCAAAGACAGAAAGCAGCCAAAAGTACTGACATATTTATTATATTAAGGTTTCAACAACGGTTACTTATGATCATTACTGTCTTTTCCTCTCCGCGAATTTAGCAGCCAATGAAAGTACACCTACAGCAGACTCAAGTACAGCTCTCAGTGAGTCGGGATGTACATCTACAATATCCTCTCCCACAACAGAGCCTGCTTCAGGTAAGTTGTGATCTGTTCGTAGGTTTCTAATAAATCAGGGAACCGACTCGGACTCTTTAACCGAAATATATCTTCCGCTTCACTCAAAGATAATTTACCAAACACATAAATAGACGCCCATAACAGACTCTGCTAGAACATTTTCTGAACCATTCCTTCATTTCCTTAATCTGGTTTTCGTTAATCAACTTAAAAGACGCAAATGACAAACTCTGCCAGAAACTGTAAAGAGCCTGTCTCTACAACAGGAAGGACCGTTGGGCCTGGACCATCTACAACAACAGGAACAACTCTTGGTAATTTAACAAAAATCTGATTTCTTTCTATAAATTTATCCTCTTCTGTCGATCGTCAAGGATGTCCACCAGACTATGGCATACATAATTTATTTTTTCATTTCTGTCAAAAGATATCACTACAGTATAACGTGAAATGAAACCGACCATTTTAAACAGATTTTAGCACATTATTAAGCTTCCAATGAGCTGTTAACTTTGATTAACACGTTTCTATTTGTCATGCATTGGCGACTGGTATTTTATTGGTATTTCACTCTTTTATTTCAATTTCTTTCACGCCATTGAATAAGAGAAAAATGTTTAAAGGGGTAGTTCTCGATCCCTGGTTCTCGCACTAGTTGTTGTTAATATTGGGTATTTGCATGGTGTTAGCCCATTGTTTTCCTTTGAAATGTTCACCATGTTGGCCAATTTGCTTAAAGATAAAGCCTGCCCCTTTTATTGTAAATGTTTTCGACAGAGTAAGTTTGTATTGTAGATAGCTATGTCTCAAAAGCCTTAAAGAGTCAAACTGTTTTCTTTTATCTCTTGTAGTCTCTAGTATCCAACGAAAAGAGACCAATTACAGAATCTGTTAAAACTCTTGATTAATCCCACTCTCTAACAGGTAGCAGAGTGATAGTTGAATCCTCCATCTCGGAAAAAGTAGTGTCTATCTGCGAGGCTGCAGCTAGTTCTGGTTTCTGTAATTAATTCAGGAAAGCTTATTTACTTCAACCCTTAACCTCGTCTTCGAAGTAACTGATCAAACGAGCCATCTCTTTCATCTTACTCTCACTTAATTTAGCATTTTCTCAAAAGCCGCCCTGTACAGACTCTGTGACAACTCTTGATAAACTTCTGTCTACAGCAGGACCTGGAGTACAATTATTGTGTTTTGAATGATCCACCAATCAAAACTATTCCTGTTTTAGTAGTGAGTGAATCGAAAGTAAAAGATTTACACGTTGCTCAAACTGTCGATAGGAAACGATTCAAACGTTCTCGTTCAAAATTGGAAATAAAAGTCAAAAAGCTACTGCGCACAGTTTACCAGGATTTCAATCAAAATGGCTGCTGTTCATGAGGATAAGTATTTCTGATTTTTACGAAAACACCAAGACAAATAAAACTTCATTTTATCCACAAAACAACATGCCTGTCTGCAAAGGTTATTCAAAGTATGTAGCACAATGACCTAATCTCGTGCGAGAAATCCGAAAATTGTTTCATGAAGACTTTGAATAAGTATTCCATATCGTGTTGTCACTGCCATGTAATGTAGAATTCAGTATAACAACAACAATGACAAACTCTGCTGCAACCAACGACGAACCTGTCTCTGCCAAAGACATTAAAACTACCGCATCCTCAAGAACAACAGAAAATCCTCCTTCTAAGCTATACAGTTAAGAGTACTGATTTATTTTCGTTGATCAAACGACTTCTTAGTCTAGTCTAATTTTGTCGATTTCATAAAAGATTTTCAGATGTTTACAGAGTGGGTTTTGCAATCGCAGTTATACAAGCGACGTACAAACAGTTGACATTGGAGCATTGTATATGTAAATACCAATGAGAACCTAATTATTAATCATAACTTAGTTGGAACCGTCATAAAATACAATATCGCTATTTACCTGCCAATGTATGAGTATCACAACAACATACTCTATAGATAATTAGATTTCTGAAAGTTATCAAATTATTGCACGCTTTTGAATCTGACACAGTATAGCCAACGAAGCATCTGAACATAAAACAAATGCTCATCACCAAGGGGATGCACTGTTTAAGGAAAGATACATTTTATTTATTATCTATGTATATGTCGCAATCAGGTTTCATGATTTTTATCATCTCTTAAAAGAATAAGTTTTCGTTGTCACACATATTTTCCCATGGATATTTCTGCAGATACCTGTATAACAAAAATTGGAAAACGGAAAATCACTATCAGCCCCCAGAGTTCATTGATTGTTGTCGGTCGACCTGGTCTGACATCGAATGCAGCAAATACCTATATGACGTGTTCAAATGGATCGTGGCAGTCTGACTTACCAGTTTTCACAGGTCAGTAACATTTGACGTGTCTTAACGGTTTTAAAATACACCAAATCCCACACTGCAAACATCTTACTGTTCGCACGAAACACATGGTGTACCTCAATACTGGTAGTGTGCACAGGGCATGACGGTGACGACAAGCGCACGACATCAATTGATATCGCAACTTGTAGTGTAAACAATCAAAATGGCAACCTCTTTGTGCTCCTCACGAAGATCCGGTGCAATTGAAATCGAGAGAGTATTGAAGCAGAGGAGGGTTAGGATTAGTAAGGTTTGTAATAACATATTGCACCTTAAAATCTTCTTCTCATGCGACTTTATTTGAATCCCGGTATTTTTTCTCATAGTGTTCATAGATGTGCGGCAGAACTGTTGCTCGTTATGTTGGCTTCTGCGGAAAGACGTCAAAAGGTTTATGAATGAAGCCTGTTTACACAAATATTTCCGTATTTATGTGCAGTGGAATAAAGTAAATGTCAGATTTTTCCTATCATTTGTAAAATTCTGGGCATTGGTATGCGATAGATCAATAATAACTGAATATCACCTGTTCCTTCCATCGTATTAGTATTCATGTCATATGTTCTGCACCCGACACGAGACGAAACCGAATGACACTCATGCTAATACGACAAAGGAACAGTCGATATTGGGTAATAACACCTAAGTATAATGAACTTCAGATTACTATACATTTAAATCTCTGAACGTCAGCTTGAGAGAGATGCAAGATTGTGTTATTTTTCCATGAAGGGAAGACCGTGGATGAAGGCCTCTAATCTGCCACCTCTTCCAAATTTGAACAATTTTGATTTTAAAGTATACAACATGGTTAAGAATTACTTGCAAAGGTACTCTACGAACAATGTTCTGTCGATGTCGAGTGGCATAAAGGAGGAGGTCATCACTTAGAAAGATAACACAAATATCCCCATGCCATCGTTGAATCCATATCCACCAATGCCGGAAATTACTATCACTACAGAAGGCGTGAGTAAACTTTCAAAGCAAATGAGTCCTAATCAAGCAGGTTGGCCGGACTTGATACCAGCTCGAGTCCTTAAAGACTCAGGAATCGCTCAATTTTTGAAACTTTTATTTCAAAAATGCTTGATATCCAGGCTCGTTCAAAGAACTGGAAGACAGCAATGTCTCTTCCATGTTTAAAAAGTGAAAGATTCCTAGTAATTATAGACTAATTTGCATTAAAGTTCCATTAGCTGTATCTTCTTGCGATTTTTCCGTTAGTTTTGATTGAAATGATCACTGGCTCATGTTGAATAGCCTGTCAAATAACAGAGAATCGCATATTATTCGGAAACATTACGTGCCCTACAACTAAATAACATGTGATTTTACAACGAAATTTTCAATTTTTGTCCGGACAGAAATACAAACTCTGTTGACACGCGGATTGCAACGTAGGCATTCCTCTGCACCTGCGCGAGCCATTTACAGCGATTTCAAAATAAATATTTATTACTTATGCCGGTACTTACGTCGTAGTCCATTGTCCGAGCACGTTGCGTAGCCAGATCTCTTTGCAATCCACGACGCAACGTTGTTTTGATCCCGCAATAAACGTGAACTTGTACATCTGGCGTGATCGCGGCGTCAACATTATCTGCGTTCTCGCCGAGCATGCCAGACGTCAACAAACGAGCTCGGAAGGGCAACACGTTTGAACAAAAATTAGCAGTTTTATGTGGCTATAACATCACTAATCATGTTTGTTTCTTCGTAAACAACATTTTGCAACAAATATGAGCCTCCAACATGAAATTTTCCGAGGTAAAAAATGGTAAAAAGTTACAAATAATGGCCCTTTAACAAGTCTATGTTGTGAAATTCAGCAGCATATTGTGAGTAATATCATGAGGCATTTAAACCAACATCTAATACTTACTGATTGTCAGCATGGCTTCAAAGCGAAGCGTAGTTGTGAAAGACAACCTCTCTCTTTATTGCATTAATTATCAGCATCTCTTGACAGAGGTAAACAACATGACCTTGCTGTCTTCGACTTTAGTAAGGCCTTTGATAGGGTTCCTCATGAACGACTTCTTCGTAAGTTTGGATTTCACGGCATTAGCGGTAAAACACATTGAAATGGATACGCTCCTTTTTGGCTGACAGAACTCAACAAGTGATTGTGGCTGGGACAACATAAGATACAGTACCTGTTGTGAGGGGTGCTCCTCAGGGCAATGTACTTGGTCCTATACTGTTTTTACTGTTTATAAATGACCTCCCTCAATGTGCTCAGTCTAAAACGCGTCTCTTTGCTGACAACTGTGTTGTGTTTAGAGAGGTAAAATCAGACCGAGATTGTGAGGCACTGCAAAATGACCTCCGTCAATTAGAGATCTGGGAAAACACCTGGGTTATGTCGATTCATCCGGAAAAATGAAGCATCATTCGGATCACGAGATCAAAATCACCAATAGATCTCAATATCATTTCAAGGGTCATAGTCTAAAAACTGAAAGGTATGTAAAATACTTAGGGGTTGATTTAACCTCAAACCTTTCATGGGACACACACATTGACATGATAGTTAAAATAGCCAATAGTACTCTCGTTTTTTTAAGGATAAACTTATGAATAACTAACTCTGTTACCAACACGTTGGCTTATTTCATCCTAGTTCCGCCGAATTTAGAATACTATTCGTCAGTGTGGAATCCCCACACGAAAACTCTCACTAACAAAATTGAAATAGTGCAACGAAGGGCAGCCCGATTTGTTTCAAACAGGCGTATAAATACAAGTAGTGTTACATCTATGCTGAAAAAGTTACAGCGGGAATCACTTCAGTCCAGAAGACTAAAGTGCCAGCTACTATGCTGTATAAGATAATCAATAATCGGGAAGACATTCCAGATTCCGACTATCTTTCATTTGCACCAGGCCGTACGCGAGCCAAGCACCGTTACAAGAGCCGGCAATTTAAGGTTGCAACTTCTATCAACAAATATCGCTTTTTCCAAAATACTGTTTGTCTCTGGAATGCTTTGCCGGTTGTCGTTGTCGAGGCCCCTAGTTTGGCATCAAACAGGGCTTATCAATAGTAGAAATCTACGTTTTTGGGTTGAATATCAAGTTTTTGGGCCACCACTTCAAGTAGATTTTAATAAAACTTGAAGCTTTGCCGGTTGGGTACATTTCTGATACAAGCCCTTGGTCGCAACTGTAGCCGGATTGGTTCAAAGCTGAAAGGTCGAAGGAAAGCATGGCTCTGTATGGTTGTTTGGTTGGTCGATCCTAGCGCTGTGCCACCGGGTAATAGTCAAAGGTGACTGCACTGGTGTATTTGAAATTTAACTTCCACTTCATGTTGAATGTTCAAGGTTTGCAAGATTTCGTACTCGTCTTAAAACGCTTACTTTCGTGTCAGCGCGCAGGAAAGCATTATTCCGCTTGATTTTGAATGACCTATGGATATCATAATCTGAAAACTAGCATAAGGAGTCTGATGCAAAATGTTGGATATTTATTGCTTCGTATTTTGTTCAAGGGTACGGATCAGGAATTCACCTCATCTACATACATACATGTAATACCAGTCCCTTAAACATCTGTAGAAACTCTGAACACAATTCAAGTATTAGAGTAATCTTGTTTTGTTTATTCTTTCCTGTGACAGACATAAATGAATGTGCTGAGGATAAACACGTTTGTTCCCCCTACACAACAAACAGAGAATGTACCGACATTACCGGTAGTTATAGATGTACGTGCCAAGATGGGTTTCTTCGCCTAAGCGACACATTGTGTGTGCCATCACCTCTGATGGCAAAACACTGCAAGCTAGATGGTAAGGGAGCAGTCCTTTATTTAGATTGCGGTCTTCCAATTCTCAACGATTTTTGAAAGGTTTCTCATTCTTCATGATGCTCAAAGATATGCACTCGTCAGTTCGTGTTTGGAATTATTTGTCTAAAGTGGTTGATACGTTTTGTCAAGAAATCTTAACCCTTCAGAAATCCCATTCGTTAATGTACCAAAACGTTTGCTTAGTCGTCACAGAAAGTAATTGCAATGAAGAAACCGATCCCAAAATCAACACTCTTTGGAAATCAACGCCGTCAAACTGTAGTACAGACTGGGTACCATGTCCAGCTGGCTTCTTAGGTAATTTTAATGAACTGTTTTTTTGTGATAAGTTGACTATTAGATCACTGTAAAAAACGACAGATAACGAGACTTATGCACCTGTAAACACATGCGCATTTATACATTGAATGCACATGCCCATCTTCCTCCATATCGTCTTTGTGAGGATGTCAAACCTTAGTTAACAAAGGGTATCATTTCACCGTAGCGAAAAAGGTTGAATTTGCATAAACCACAGTTGATAGGACATTTTGTATAACATTATCATATTTGTAACAGGAGAAATGATGCGATTCTGTGATGCGAATGCTAATTGGTGGCCCGTGTATACAACTGAATGTAAATCACAGCAGCTTCTTGAATTGAATGATGAGGTTAGTATTCTTCGATTAGCATCTTTAGTAAGTGTCATTATTCAAGGCATTTTGCGTGACCCGATCCCGTGCACGTGTGCGTATACATGCACCCACGTGTGAACGCATGCATGCACATCTCTGACCACAGATGATAATTTGTCATAATGTTGGTGACGTAGAATTGATAATACTTTATTTACTACAAAGATATGATTACGTAAATAATACTAAAAAGAAAAATTGTGGGAATAGGTCCTTATTATGAGGGGCTACTCACCAAATGAACCAGTTTTTGCTGTACTGAACCATTGTAGATTATATAAAGTAGCCGTAGTTGCGAAAATTTTCAAAATTTTAAGAATTTTCGAAAGTTCCGTCTTCGCTGTCAATAAGTTTGATTTGATGTTCACTATAATTTGAAAGAGCACAGTATTCCTATAAAGCAGAGTTGCAACGGAATTCTGTTTATCCATTTAACTTGCCGGAAGAAATGTAGCTTCATTTTCATTTTGATATTTGTCATAACATAAAATTTTCAGGTAAATGATACAATTGATGTTTCTGAAGCAGTAAAGCTATTCGAAGATATTGCTGAAAAACTGGTTGATAGCCTATCAGGGGACTTGTTGCTTTCTATGAAAATAATATCTGACATAATTGACAAAAAGCCACTTTCATCAAAAGGAAGGCAACATGAGAGAAAGAGATACATAAAGGTACAGAAATCCTTCCATCTCTCTCTCTGTGTCTCTCTGTCTTTGTGTCTGTCTCCCCCTCTTTGCTCTTCTATTAAAGGTCAGCCAAAAATATAAATAGTTATATATCATTTATATCATTGTTAAGTGTAATGAAGTAAGACAAAAGGTAAAAGAAAATCCAAAGTAAATAAAATCTATAAATTCAGAAATCAGCAAAGTATAAGCCCACTGCCTGGTCCAATATTTTTGGTTTCATGCATCGCTTTCAAGGTCTTCCAGTGTTCAATCCTTTTAAAAGGAATGGAATGCAGAGATCAAGAATATCTGTTTATCACTGAACTAAAGGCATGCACACTCGAAATGCCATTCTATATAGCCTTTTTCTGATTTATTTCCCAGTCGATGGTTGAATTGGCAAGCAAGTTATTGGATGGCGATAAGAAAGAAAAGTGGTCTCAAATTCATGAGGTGAGATGTGTTATTACTTCAAATATTAAATTAATTTCGTGATCATTCCTGTCAGAAAAGTTTAAATGCTGTATTAGTGTCACTTGATAGACTTTTGTGATTCGCATAAAGTCGGATGACCAGAGGTATTCTCCTATGGTTATTAGACGATTGAAAGATATACATGAACCAAAAAAACCATAATATGACAATTTTGAATATACTTGTTGTAGCTTGAAGCTGATCGTTTGCGTACTACGTAATTTCACACAGTTTCAATTTTCCATGCTCGCTTTACAGACAAGAGGTACCAACGCCGGATCGATTAAATTGATCGAGTTACTGGAAATATTCAGCAACGATATATATGGCTACGTGACTCAGTACAATGAAAATATTAGGGTGTCTACCAAGAACATTGGTAGGTGGCGCTTTACAAATTATGAATTCAATAGATCAGGGTGGTTTCGGTCAAATCAAGATATTTTTGATGTATGCAGTTGCAGTGAAGATGAATTTAGGGACACGTTTGTGATTTTTTCCTCTGGCATCTTTATCATCGTACAACTTATTTCGTTCCAGTACATGGTCAACCACCCGGTTAATTAATGTTCTCAATTAACAATAAATTTCATGCAAGTAATGATTCAGCAATCGTTTTAATCGGATATGCCTAAGCACATTGTATTATTCGGGAAACCTACTGCATGGACATGGCAAAGGCGTTATCTATACATACGGTATACCTAACAACATGTTTGAGTAAAACGTCCGATACAACTTGAAACGTGAATTTTATTCTTTCGTACAGGATTTGAAGCAAATGTCCCAAGAGGTGATGACAACAGTTTTGTATTTCCAAGCAAACCCAACTCGTCACGCAAGAAGAGATCACCAAGTGTCTGGTACAAAGTTGACGAAGGGGGTAGCAAGGTCATCATACAACGAGAGAATTTGATGACAAATAACCTAGGTAAGAAAATCGTGTAGAATAAGATTTAGTATCACTTGCTAATGTTTTTATATCGGAGCACCATGAAAATGGAACATAAAACTTAAATAACGGGTGGAAAAAAATGAAGCTCTTCAGCATGGCCTTTTTACAAGTTTCAAAATAATCAGCTTGCGGGTACACGTTGATTCCCTAATTGAGTTTCTGTGAATACGCAGTCGAGAAATTGCCTGTTCCGCTGCTGTGGCTGTTACAGGTAACTTGCATTATGTAAAAACGTTCATAAAAGTTCGTGAGTTAGAAAGTCCTTCTTATCATCTGCTGTCGCTCATTGCCATCAAATTGCTACTTTATGAACAGGTGGCCTCGTCGCATTACAATACTGATCTGATAAAGAAAAAACCCTGTTTAAACTTTGCTATTACATAAAATATTGATAATATCTCCAAAATCGAGTGTTCGAAGGATCTCCCTACCATTGTCCGTAATCACGTAAAATCACGTAAAACTCGTGCCCTTTACGATCAGTTTGATCGAGTCATGAATGAAATAACTAAATGATCCGCACGAGGAAAAGTCAGGTGTGTTATCTGACTACTAAAGAAACTGCCACTTTTCAAATCGACAGGCAACGCAACGGTCATTGCTTTTACGTACAAGAATCCGAAGAACATAATTCCTCCTGGAATGAAGAAACAGTAAGTCTTAAAAAACAATTGATTTTTATCCAGTTCAACGTTATAGTGAGGTTAAATAAATTTGCAAACTCACCGCAGCACAGTCACCGTATAAGTACATTACAATATCACTTACTGGCCTCATTAATCATTTTACTATTTCATTCTGACGGTCAATAAATAAATGGAGCAAAATTTTTGAATATTTCGGTTGAGATTCATGTTTCACACACGACTGTAAATAGCACCAAGAGATCAGATTAATAATAAGACGTTATTACCCCAAGTCGTACCTGTGTCGTATGAGTGTCATTGATTTTTACAGCAGAACTTAAGTTCTGACGTGACAAAGGATCAAGCGATATCCGGTAAAACAGAATTTTAACAAGTACTCAAGGCATGCCAGTTTTATGAAACGTGCACTCTCTACATGCAGAATCAACTTTTATTCATATATATATGTAGATATATATACATATATTTATATATATATATATATATATATATACATATATATATATATATATATATATATATATATATATATATATATATATTCGTTCGTTGATCGTATTTTACAAGATGAGAGAGTTCCAAAGTTATAATAGATACAGACATAGAGAAAGATAGATAGAGTGGCAACGGGTATTGTTTAAGGCGTGAAGCGGTTACGTAACCCATCCATGGTCGCCTCGCCTCAGGTTGCTCTCGCCTCTCTTTTCCGAAGAGTGCCGACCATGAATCCTTCGGTAATTTTCGGATTTTCGACAATTGTTAAGCGAAAGTATGTTCGGCAAAGTTTGTGTTGTTGTTGTCGTGTGGTGCTGAGCAGAATTGACATGCTGGCGAAAACGGGAGTGTTTTGAGCTTCAGGAAAATGAGTTTTACCGTTTTAAAAATTCCTCTCATATTTTTATGAATATATAATGAGTGTATTTGAACCAAATTTGAAAGTCTTTTATCGATACTGTCTGGTTTTACTCAATGGTTTACGGTCAGTCATACCGTCTTTTACACGTGCGTCAAGGAAGGACATGTTTATGAAACTGCTGGCGTGTTATGTTTTGATTGGCGTGAAGCAGTGTTTCTGGCCTGAGAGCTCACAAAGTGACTATGGTTGCTACGCGACTGGCAGTACGATGCCATCTCGCCGTATTTTTCGCATAATCTCGTATAATTATCAACCACAAACAAAGCCTCCAAAAAGTTTAACACCTTTGAAGCTCATTTAATATGAAAAGCCAATAGTCTACCGAGACGACCATGGAACAAAAGGCATGCAAGTGTTGCCACTCTGTCTATATGTTTCTCTGTGATACAGAGTATAACAATTCTTGCGATTTGTGTGGTGCAGATGGAAAGTGTCAAAATACAATAAATAAACAAGATGACGTGCCTCTTAGGAGAACAGAGTCCACCTGGATTTCAATATTTGGTACATTATCACCCAACGGCCTCTACATTCTAAGCTAAGGGAGCGTTCAGATATTATGGCCGGGGGGGGGTTGGCCGGCAAATTCTTCCTGCACATCAGTCAAAATAAGTGAAACCCCCTACCCAATGCACCAAAAACTTGATTAAGCCCCTTTTAAGATGACAAAAGTTTCATGACACCCCCACATTAGTTGAGTAAAGCTGCTCACAAATACACCTCTGGAGGGAGGAGGCGATAGAATCCCCCCAAAAAAAGATGCTAAGATTTTTCAAATGACCCTCCTTACAAACTCACAAGGTGTAAATGTTCAATTTTCCCCTTCTGACTTGCCATAATTTTGAAAATTACCAGTCAAAGGGATTGGACAGAAATTACAGGCGAATTGCAATATTTTTGCGCAAGCGTGTGTTTAAAAAAAAATGATATTTTGATTTAATTGATAATCAGCTGTTGGTAATGTTGATTCACTATACATGGTAGTCCTTGAGAAAAGTATGAAATACTTTTTCGATACAAAACTATATCTATGGATTTTTAAATATTTGATAAATTACATAAAAGTGCTTAATTGGAAAAGGGTTGTTGCAAATGGTATTTGAACAAAAAAATTGAGTTTAGAATTTCACCAAAAATGTTCATCCACTATACAAATTGTAACTAATTTTTTCCAATGAAAAACTTGTTGTACTTGTGCATATACAGACGTTGAATAATTAACATAACTGTACTTGATTAGAAGATAATGTTTAAAGTTGCATATTATGTGTTCAAGAAATCTGATTTTGGAATTTCACTGAAAATGTCCATCCACTTTACATTGGAGTCTGTGAGGAAACTATGAATAATTTTGTCAAAAATACAAAAAATAGGTAAATCCTTGTATTTATGTACTCTCCATTATTAATATTAATGTACTTGATTAGACTACGGTGGTTACAAATGGATATGTGTGCAAGCAATCGGATTTTAAAATTTCACCGAAATGTGGATTCACCATACAATGCTAGACTAAATTGATTTGTGCTTTTATAGGTGTTATATAATTGATACAAATGTACTTGATTCTAATACGGTATTTGAAAGTTCAAATGTTGACAACAATTAGGATATTTGAATTTCATCTAAAAGTATGATTTCACTTTTCATGGTACTAGTAGTCTACAGGTAACTGTTAAATAATTTCCATGACAAAACTTGCTATATCTCTAATATGTAAGTAATAAGAATTGTTCATTGCCCTCAGTGAGCTCGATTAACAATAAGACAAGCCTCAGAGGTGCCTTGTCAAGATGTTCATGTGACAGATAATTATACCTTTGTTCAGATTTTCAGTTAAATGACTTCAGAGAATGAAATCATGCAGCGAATCATTTTTATCTCCCAGAATATTTCTGAACACTGAAACTGCTTTTTGATGGTACGGGTACTTATGAAAATTTAGTGACCCCCTTTGCAGTTTTCAAATTTAAGGTGAACCCCTGGATTTTGCCGGCCCGAACCCGGCCGTAATAATTGAACGCTCCCTAATGGTGCCCAATAAACAATATACATAACAAATGCTCACAGCACCCTCAGATAGGCACTTTAAGTGACCATTAGCGCCAATTGTCAATTGCTATGATCCAGAATAGACCCCCGAGAAAATCAATTTTCTCAGGGGCCTATGGATCCACTTTCTTCCTAGACAAGGCAGACAGTGGGTGCGAACAATTACCGCTACAAAGAAAGTACAGAAAGTAAACTCTCCTGTGATTTCGGTCAACATTTATGATGGCAAAGATAGCATCCGAGGAAGAAGGCTCCAAGAACCAATCACCTTCGTTCTGTACCACAAACAGGTAAGGTATCATAGTAATTTGTAACATACCTCGTCCACACTGAATCGCTCGGTCATGTTTCCTCACTTTAAGGTCACGTGGTAAGCATCACGTTCGCGCTTATGTAGGCAAAAAGAGCCCGTTACCGCTTCAGTTTCAACAACGATTAACAGGATGTTTTTAAGTGTTATCCACGAATGCGCACATTCTAGAGGAAAGCATTGTCTTCCGCGACCGAGACTAGTAAGAGCTGGGATTATAACAGAGAAATTTCAGATCATTTTAGTGAGAAATCTGGATGAGATGTGCTACAAAACACACATTGACTAGGTGTATTCATATAACAGCTTACTTTTTCCCCTCGGGTCTGAGAGTCCTTAAAAACAGTTAGTCCGTTCGGTCACGGCCTCGTGAAACAGACTGATGGCAAATTCTAGGCTCTCCCGCAACAAACGTTTGTTGTTACCTTCATGGCAAGTCAGTATGTGTACACTATCAGACTTGTACGTTACAGAATCTCATGTTGTCCCACTCTTAGTACACTTTATCTAAAGTATTTCAAAGAACAATTCGATTTAGAATACGCCAACCCGAAAAATTAGCACATTAGTGCCTTTTTTCTGTGTCTTTCAGAAAACAGGCCACCATAGACAAATAGCATTGATCTTACTTTCAGGTTATTACTAAATGACTGCACGCGACCGACATCGGACAACGCTGCCTGAAATTCGGACAAAATTTGATGTTGTATGCGCTGTTGTTACAGCTTGTTGTCTGAGCCATAAACTGATACGAATTAGTGTGGCTTTAAGTAGCCACTGACAGGTTTTATTTTAGTAGTTTATGCGGCAAATGCTGACAAACATTTATTTATGCAAATTAATGAAAGAAAAAAATACGTCAATTGCGATCGGCGTTAACGTGCAGTACTAAAAGTGACCTGAATAAGGCTAATTTCGATTTGTAATATCCTGAAACAGGTGCGTCTCAAAGAAACCACATCACTGGATATCGCTACACAAAATCAAACCACAAAGGAACTAAATATACCTCTTCCACTCTTTTGTTTCATATTTTAGCCCGGGTACGATGCCAAGTGTCTATCAATGGTGCATGGCGATCCTACAGGGTACGTTTTACAGATTCTATTGTTTTCTTTCTAGCGCTAAAAGCAATGGTGCATACCAAGGCTACTGAACCTGATGATTAACCATTGATAGCATGTTTGTGAAATAACATGACATAAATTTCACTGACTGTTGTGTACTTAAACATTTCAACGGAAGAAAATTGAATTGTGCTGATAATATTTTATAAATAAGAAGAGTCTTGAAAGATGCATGACATGCTAGACCATGACAATGGAAAATCCTCATTGTGATCGAAATCCAATGGATAGACCTTTAACACCAATATGTTAAGCGAATATTGTATTTGAAAATTTTTTTCTACGCAAGTGTGTGGGACCAAATGAACTGTCAAAATTTGGACGACATAGCCACTGGTTTCACAGAGTGTAGGTGCGACCATGCTGGAAGTGTCGCACTCGTCATGACGATTGGCACAGAACCTGTGGTAAGAGGAACGTTAATAATTGTTCTCATTATAACTTTCTTTCAAGTACTTTATGTAATCCTTTTCATTTTCGTGATATGTTTTGTCGTACATCTCTAACATCTTGTATAAGCCAATATTTGTAAGTTCGTGCGATAAAACCTACTTTTGGTGAGACTTTGTTACTGTTAACCATGCCTTGTAGAAGTAAAATTTACAAAATTTAGTTAATGATTTGTTTTTCGTTGTAATTTAGCCTTTCCTAGATTCAGCCTTGAGAACGATAATCGTGATAGGGAACAGCGTGGGGGCGTTCTTGTCAGTTTTCACTTTTATAGCACTTTTTCTGAGAAGGTAGGGTCGGACGTTTGTTTAATTTGTAATTATTTTTTATCCTAATTGCATATTTAGGTGCATGTGTGAATACATGTATATGAATGTATTATGTTTGTACATTTGTCTATGCTATATATATATATATATATATATATATATATATATATATATATATATATATATATTTATATATATATATATATAATATTATACATATGTATTATTTTTTTTAGAAAAACATAATGTAGACAAAAGGAAAAAAATATATGCATGTACATGAATGTATGATGTTTGCATGTTTGTACGTATATATATATACGTATATAATATATAATATATATATATATATATATATATATGTGTGTGTGTGTGTGTGTGTGTGTGTGTGTGTGTGTCTAAATGGATGCATGCATGAATGTATACCATTAAATTAATTATTCTGACAAAATTGTAATTTTTGCACCGTTCGTCTAACTTACGTATCTTTTGTACTGAGGATAACAACGGATCACTACTTTGTCTGTGGGAATGTTTCCCTGTCACTCTCACTGTATTCAATCGTGGTGGTGGTGGCTTTGAATGTGAACAAAGAAACGGTAACTATAATCAATTATGCCACCCCTGTATCATATCGGAATAATCTGTACTATGAGTACAAACCAATATTACCGTTTTTCATATAGTTTCAGCACTGTTATTACGTTTACTGATGCAGGCTGATCAGCAAATGTGCAAACATAATTTCAGGTATAATTTGCGTTTAACCAAAAATAGAGTGAAAGAAGATTGATGTTAATCATGAACCGGTGTCCTACAAAAGTTTAAAACTAATGTCTGTCGCTAACAATACACAAAGTCAGCTGTTACTTACTCTGTCAAATCCAACAAATTTCCGCGTTTGTCAAAATGCTACTTTCAAGTAAGACATGAATCGGTTGTCTTGATGTGTGCATGGCAAATGTATCTGATTATGTTGATAACATTTTTTTCTTCGGACAGTATTATACGTCTATGAAACGAATAGCCAGCTGTATGGTATGAGGTTCGATTAATTATTAAGTCTCCCATAGGTTACAGCTATCCTTCTTCTTGATGGTATTCGTGCACTAGAACAGTGGGCATTTCTCTATTTAATTTTCAGGTTTCATGCCGCGTATCGGCTATACTTAATCACTACATCCTGACCAGTTGCTGTGTCTGGGTTTTCAACTTTTGTCTACAGCATTACCTCAAGCTGCGATTTTGCGTGCACAAGAACACCTATGCGAAGTACGTTTCACCAATCATATGAATAATCATTGATCTTGGCCGACACTAATGGCAACAAATGTTAAAGACAATGGCGACGTCATGCTTTTATAAGTTTATGCATCTCTTAATTGTTCAGGAAGTCTCACATTAATTTTAAACGTAATCATATTTTCTGTTATCGCATCAACTCTCCAAACATTATTTCTATCGAATATTATATATATATATATATATATATATATATATATATATATATATATATATATATATATTATATATATATATATATATATATATATATATATATATTACAAATAAGAGACACGAAAGAAACGTGAGCTGCTAAGCAGTAGACACTTTAGAGAGTAGTCTTGTCCGACAAACGTTGTCATCATAGTATGTCCACATTCATTGGAAATCGTAGCTTTGGATTGGCATTAAATACTAATACACAATAGGGTACATTCCACGAAGTCAGCTTAAAACGTACAAAGTGGATCTCTTCTGTCTATGTTTGAACCAAATTTATCTTTCAGGGCCTTTTACGTCATTCATGGATGGATTGTGCCCTTGTTATTTGTTGTACCTTCTGCTTTGCATTGGTCGGCCAGCTATATCCGATCACAGAAGTAAGATATATGTCTTGTTCATTACACATTATCTGTTTTAAACAGGCTTGTCAATCTTTATCGGAATGCATCCTTTACAGAACAGTATGACTATCTGTAATGTTATAGGTTCATTGGATTTTGGCGTTATATGTTTGCTCTATCTTTAGGAAATTTTACGAATGGATACTAATGTATGACAAAACGGGCATTGTATCAAATTCAAAATGTGTATTACCCTATCTTTTTCATCGCTCATACTTATATCGTATGTTGTTTTTTTCTTCCAAGCTGTTTGGTGCCGGACAACACGGAACACTTTATGGCAATAGCTATTCCAGCTGCCTGCCTGACTCTGGTACGGCTATTAAAAGTGTTCACATTGTTTTCTTATTGTTGTTATTATTCCCTGCCTTGTGAATGACAATTCTGTGTGATTACGACATATTAAAAGCAGTGATAACACTGAATTCCCGAGAAATTTAAAATTCCACGATAATGGTCGTTATCTAGGTGTATTTTATGGCAAGGAACAAACTCTGATACAGCGTCTTGCCCTCCAAATCTGTATACATAATTTAAAGACGCAGCGACGGGCACTGAAAAAGGAAATTAAGTTGAACATTTAAAACCTCAGATGTTAGTTATCTGATTTTAGGCTCTTTTCTGTGACGTCAGCAAATCCTTCTGGGTACGTTTAAAAAACAGACTAATTACTATAAAAATAAAGGTTTTTACACTGAAACTTCGATAAGCTGCTAAGATAGTAGCTAGTATTTAAATCTTCAAGTGCCACTGAATCTGGTGTCTGAAAAGCGGTTATCTATATATGTGTGAAACAAGAAACACTTAAAGTTGAACTCTGTCAAACAACTGCGAATTTCTCCTGCGGGAGAAAATGTATTTCGCAAGAAAAAGTTTGTTGAAACATTTTCGCTAAAAATTCAAGACCAGATGGTGCATTAAATCACGACCTCAAACAATTTTAATTATAATAGTTAAGCAATAAAGCACACCCAGCGATGGTATACCACGAGATTTTGACCAGTTCACGACATATATATGCACGATCGATAGCGAGTGCATATATGAAGTGAACTGGCCAAAATAGAGTGGTGTACCGTCGCTGGGTGTGATTTATTGCTATTATATCATAACAGTATATTTAAATTCTGGCGTGGAACGTCAAAAACGGACTTTTACTCCAGCTGAGAACTCGCGCGCATGCCAGCCATGGCATTTCACCAATATACCATGGTTGTTATCGCGTCTCGACCAATCAGATCGCAGCATTTCCGCCATCAATAGACTGGTATGATATAATATAGTATACAGTATACGAAAACGAAGATAAAAAAGCTGCTCAGCCACCCGAAGTATTCGATGTTTCAAAATTTCTTCGCATTGCAAAATATTTATATTGAAAAAACTAAATCTTTTTATTTGATGTGGACGATGTAACACAATATGCCATCCATGTTTCAAAAAACAAATGTAATGAACGTAATTCTTGCGCAGCATGCATACTTTTGTACCCAATCACACGGAACACTGTATGATTCCCTCATACTGCATATCCATACAACCTGCTGATGGTGAACATGAACGGGTTAATGATGTAATACTCTTATTACATTTAGCATTTAAACCTACGTTTTTTACTTTCCAGGCAAGCTTCATTTTGATCATACTCATGTCGTGCAAATTTGACCACCTGGTTTTTACCTATGGATCTGGTTTGTGGTACTTATTGAGGTGTGTTTCAATACTCTTTTCCTGCAGTAACTGTAATTGTAGTAGAATTTGAAGAAAGACACGAAGTCATATACATAATTTCAAATATAATACCAGGACGAAGACCAATTGAAAGCGACATACGTATACTGAACAGGCAAAATTTTGTAAAAATACGACTGTTGCGTACACACAATTGGAACTATTTTGTGATTATAAGATGAACAGTAAAAGTCACAGAATGTGCTCTCTAAGAGAGGGTTTACTCAAAGCATTTAGTAATTATCAATTTTTCTAGTGAAAACATCAAAACTGTAATTATTGAATTAAATGTTAAAGTAGTATTAAAAAAATTGTTGTATTTAAAGCCATCTGCTTTTCAAAATTGTAAATTTATCCTTTTTGACAATTTTTAAAGGATAATTCATCTCATGATACACATTTTTGAAATGTCAAGATTAGAGGTCAAAACTTGATTATTGCTGTATTGTTTAGAGGACCTGGATGCATTTGAAGGTTTCGGGATCATATCTGATTGGTTCTTTACTATTTCAAAATGCCTCTCTAGGCCAGTCCTTAAAAATGTTTAGGGGTCATATCTAAGTGGTCCCTTAAAAAGATTAAGGGACACATCAGGGTGGTCCCCGAAAGTTTCAAGGACTCATCTGGGTGGTCCCTGAAAGTTTCAAGGTCACATTAGGATAGTCCTTGAAAAATTCAGGGGCACCTCAGGTTGGTCCCTGAAAGTTTCAAGGACTCATCCGGGTGGTCCCTGAAAGTTTCAAGGACTCATCCGGGTGGTCCCTGGAAGTTTCAAGGTCACATCAGAGTGGTCTCTAAAAGATCCAGGGACACATCAGGGTGGTCCCTGAATGTTTCAAGGACTCGTCTTGCAATGGCGGTTTTGAAACATTCAATGTCACATTAGGATAGTCCTTGAAAGATTTGGGGATACCTCAGGTTGGTCTCTGAAAGTTTCAAGGACTCATAGTCTTAGTCATGTTGTCACAGTTGCTGACATCGTTGTCGAGATCGGGAACAGCACTGTCAGTGTCACTCCACAAAAGACCGTGGTAACAGACATCAAATTCGTCGGAGATATCCAGTATTCCGTTGCTTTCCATGTAGTCCTGTCATTAAATAATTGGGGTAATGGACGTCCTACATTCAGAATCGGCAACCTTTCCCGACGAAGGAATTAGTGCAGTAGTCAAAATCCATTCGAACATCACGCTGTTTACACACTCGACTTGAAACAATGCAGAGCCTCACAACAATGTGACCCGTGACCTTTACTATGTAAATTAGCAAGGACCATATTAGTTGGTGTACGATTCAGTGTCTCGCTTAATGAGAAACGTATCATTGACTACATCTCCAAATTAATCATGAAGACTGTAACATACAACCACAGTATTTTAAATGGTTGGAAAACTTTACAGCATAAAAGAGCTACATGTACCTTACCCGGGACCTTACACAATCGCGCACAATCCTAGGTGCCCCTGTAGGTTAAAATGGAGTGTGCCATCATGAATTGATTATTTGCAAATAATTAATTGTTTACTGTTCAGACCAGCGGCGCGTCGGCTAGCAACAGCATACTTCAATGAGCTAGTAAATTACCTTTGATCGTCAAGACTGCTCGTCTAAGTCGACTGTAGGTTCAGCCACTGCCAAGTTTATCACATTTATGCCGGAAGAACATGCCTTGTAGATAACGTCGCGTGATAAATATGCAAAGACGTGTTTTTGAGCCTACCGACCAGTCACACATGGGAGCAATGAGGACGCTGTGTTTAGCCATTACATAATCTTAACTTCGACCGTCATGAATATTGGCGCTGTATGTGCAGGAAGTTGGACCAATTCGTCTGCCTGTCAGCTTTATCAAGTAATGCTTGTGAATGCACAAGCTGACGAGCGAAGGTCACATCAGGATAGTCCTTGAAAGGTTCAGGGTCTCATCTGGGTGGTCCCTGAAAGTTTCAAGGACTCATCCGGGTGGTCCCTGAAAGTTTCGAGGTCACACCAGGATAGTCCTTGAACGATTCAGGGTCACATCTGGGTGGTCCCTGAAAGTTTCAAGGACTCATCTGGGTGGTCCCTGAAAGTTTTAAGGACTCATCTGGGTGGTCCCTGAAAGTTTCAATGTCACATCAGGATAGTCCTTGAAAGATTCAGGGTCACATCTGGGTGGTCCCTAAAAGTTTCAAGGACTCATCTGGGTGGTCCCTGAAATTTTCAAGGTCATGTCAGTGTGGTCTCTAAAAGATTTAGGGTCTCCTCGGAGTGGTCCCTGAAAGCTGCAAAGACATCTCTTCATAGTCCCTAAAAATTCCAGACAAAAACTGTTGGTTTTTTCCCGTTAATATTTAAAGGTTTCAACAGACAGATGATATTGATTACATTTCTTTGCATCTACCAAAAACAGTTCATTTTTAATAGAGGGGCTGAAATAGTTCAGTGATTTTTTAAAATTTTCCAGCATTAATTAGCACACGCACAAGAAAAGGGTAGTTTTATCAAATTTACCAGGTCTCATTTCCTTGTATGTGAAATAAATAAATGTACAATTTTCCTAACATCTACCAAATCATTTGAAAGAGAGATCACCAAAAGAAACATACATTAGAGCAGAACTGATTTGGGTAGAGGTAGAAGGCCATTTTACCATCGAAAATTTAAAACTTTATCATGCATCGTTCGGTAAGAAAAGCAAATGCCTACAAATCAACCTTGGAAAGGGAATTTGTCTTTTCACTTAAACCTAAACAAAATTGACAAATCAATAAAATTTAATGGGTTCTCCTTTCCTGAGAGTGCGAAAAGCTAGACCACAGGGGGCTGTCTACATGTCCGTCCCCAGGGGTGGGTAGGTGTTTCGTATATCGCTAAAAAGCACTGCCCTTGACAATCTTGCGTATACGTTTTATCAACATGCTGCGTCTATTATCAGATGAGTTTGAGTGCCTAATTAGCCAAAGTAATCAAGGGTAAATTACTAATCTGTAGACGCTCTCACCAGATTATCACCGGATTAAATATGACAAAGTCAATAACGAACGCACCACTGGTGCGTTCGTTGTTGACTTTGTCATATTTAATCCGGTGATAATCTGGTGAGAGCGTCTACAGATTAGTAATTTACCCTTGATTACTTTGGCTAATTAGGCACTCAAACTCATCAGATAATAGACGCAGCATGTTGATAAACGTATACGCAAGATTGTCAAGGGCAGTGCTAAGTTAAGACCGAAACACCAAAGGTTGGTAGAATATATCTTTATTAGCGATATAACGAAACACCTACCCACCCCTGGGGACGGACATGTAGACAGCCCCCTGTGGCTAGACAAAAATGTCAAATTTGTTAGAGATGTATTTGATGATTGTGCAATTATCATTAATTTATAAAATTTGCCTTCGTCTTCACACAAAAACACTGTTAGATTGATGATTTTTAAATAGATTACAACAAAATGCTCAAGATCTTATAATCACAAAATAGTTCCAATTGTGTTGTACGTAAAGATGCCGATAACACAATACGGAAACATATATTACTGGCATGTAAAACTTTGACTTTTACGTGATCGATATTGAAGCAAATCAATATGTGATGAATGAATTTACTATAAATAATTTCATCTTCGTGCACTAATTTTGTTAGCGACGTGAAATAAGGAATTAACCTTTATATTAATAGGGATGAGTTCTGTCGCATAAGCTTGATAGTGCCAACGTTCGCTGTAACCTGGATTATTGGTTTACAAGATGTCACAGGAAATATGTACTACGGATACACCTTCGCCTTTGCAAGTTTTGTTGTTGTAAGTACACGTTATGTTTGATTTCAGAGTTTACAATACATGTTCTGTGTAACAGAAACGTGCTCAAAAGAATCGAAAAAAATCCGTTCCTTCTAAGAAACGTTTTCATTGACAAGATACCGTAACGCAGACAATGTCAACGATAATTTTATTCATTCAAATAAACAAATGATTTTACCAACATTAAATTTCTCTATGACAAACCATACCGTCCCACGTCGTGTGTTATTCAAATTTAGTCGTCTTATACATTCTTAAGTATACACATTTAAATCTAGAGTTAACGCATTTGTATTTTTTATTTTAAATGACAAGGGCTCGGTCTACTATCTCGCCTTCTTTGCGACGTACAAAGTTGTGAGTACCATAAATGCATAATACACTTTTCTCAAGCTTGAGCACAAGAGTTATATTAGATTTCGGTGCGTCGAGGATAGAGTTTCGAAAATTAACAATTCTGCAATTCTCTACCGCTGTATAGTTTTTTGGCTTGATAATGAAAGTTGAAGAGGAAATTAAATTTACTTGGTATTGTTTATTGGGGATATCAAAAATAATTTTTACAAAAGAGTTGAATTCAAATACCAATAAATTCGAGAAAATTTTCATCTTCAAGCCAAAACTTTCAACCTTCACGCCTGATTTGGACGATTGGTTGCTTAACAAAATGTACTTCATTTACAACACTTCAAAATTTGTTTGTTTAACATAATGATAGTCAACATCAAAACCTAGACAATCAGAAAATATTGGAGAAGAAGTGAGCAACCCTTTGTGGTTTTAGGAGGGAGAGACAGTCCTGTCTTATGGATGCCTTGCAAGTAAGATGTATTAGACTTATTGCATAATGTGATTGGCGGATGGCCTTGAGGACAACAGGTGAAGTTACGTGTTCTTGCTTTAAGGTTTTGAGATCAATCCGATCGCGTTTTTATGGTAATGGTGACGACAATCCAGATGAGATATCCTTTAGTCCTTATGGAAGTGACGACGAAGAAGACAAATGCATCGACACATTTCCCACAAGACGCCGTCCAAGCAGCAACGTGCCCACAAGTAGTAAGGCATCGGTCTGTGTCCTGCAAATGCAGGGCCTGTCGCGGTGCACTACTCCTGGAAAAGTTACCATTACAAAACGCAGATCTGTGGGTTGTTCCTCGACACGTATCAGTGGGCAGGCACCTGTTAATCGTGATGTAACCCCTGTGCCGGAAGAATCCAGCGAAGAAGACGATGTGGATCAAGTTGAAGGGCTTACGTTGTTTTACAAACCCGCAAACTAGCTGCAGTGCATTGTTCGCTAGTTCGAACAAGAGTGCTGCTCTGTGTGAGATTATTTTAAGACGAGTAGGTGTAGTTCACAGGGATTTCTTGACAACGCCTATGAATTACGTTCAACATTAGCGCAGAAGTTCGTGTTCATTTTCACACGGCCACAAAATCAGAAAGTAAATAAGCATAGTTTTGCCCTTACACAGATTATATGTACAACCTTTTTCTGAATTACAATCATAGACATGGCTCAAATTCGTGTTATCAAGTTATTTTTGTTTTTCAAAAGTAACTTACGAGACACATTTTTGTCTTATGAATCGTTTACCGTTCAATTGCTTCAGAACATGATGTACACGAAACTTACAAGAGTTGAGAATGTTCGTGATTTGCACCATCAATCTGAGTAGTGAATGGCAACTCCATGAAGTATCTATTCATGGTTTAACAAATTAAATGAATCAATCAATCGACAATATCGTTCGTGTGAAATTATATGTCTTGCAACGCACAATGCACCATTTATGATACAAAACAGGTCAACAATTTCGATTGCATCAACACAAAAGATAGAATGCGCTTCGGGAACAAATATTCGAACTCTCATACTTTTACAATATTTTTTTGCCAGCTACATGTGGGGGTCATTTTGAAGTGTGTGGAGAAAATAAAGTTTTTACCTTTTCAATTTTGCGAATATCGGAAACTTTAAACACGATCGGAACTAAATTGGGATAATTGGATTGGCATAATTTCTCAAAAATTTGAGAAATTTGTTAAATATTACCCTGTATTTGCTAACCATATTTAAAATTGTATCAGAAATTTGCGATGTTACACAAATTTTATGAGTAAGAATCATTGCATGACCGTATTTAATGCAATATTTTTCAATACGTATTATCAATATTCATATTTGAATGAAAATGTGTAAACTTGTCTGTACTTTCTTTGTTACTGAAATACTAGTTCTAATCCCGAATTGTTACTTTGCCGTAACCAAAATGAAGTTTTTCGATCGATTTAGAATTTTAGTCAGTCAGGGCCACTTCAAAAGTGCCTTGACTACATTTAGTGTTTGTTAAGTCTAGTTGACGACAAAAGTCAGGGACATTATTTCAAAAGTGCCCGGACTCAAAAGTCACAAGTTAGAGATATTTTATCAGTTTTTCTAATTTCTTTTATGACATTAACATAAAAATAAAACGTTTTCATAGAAATGAATACGAATTAAGAGATATACAATTATCGATGTATTTTTGTTGTTTTGTTCGATGAAAACATTTTAATGTTTTACAGTATTCTATCATTTTGCAGAATTTAAGCTGTACAATTCGATTTTATTAAACTTTTCTTATAATTACTCCCATCCAATTATCCCAATTTAGTTCCAATCGTGATTTTTATTTTCTCCATAGAGATAACACATGGATGGCGGCTATTTTGAACTTGAAATATCGGCAAATATTGAGTAATTTGTTTCTGTTGTAACAAAATTTGCATAATTACCTCCGATTTTTGAGTTTGAAAGCGAATGTTTAAAAGTTTGCTGTTCATTTTCGTGGCTCGAATAAAATTAGGTGAACAAGATCTTGCTCATTGCAGATCGCTATCTCTATATTCACAGTGCACAAGGTTTCGTTTGCACAAACAATAATTGCACAATGAATTCAGTGCAGAAGATGATAAATATACAGTAATATTTGGAGTATTTGCAGTGGATGGATTGCATGGTTTTTGTAAAACTACTGACTTTTATTTCGCGTTCATTCCTTATATCGTATATGTCTCCTCAGAACTTTCTTCTAACAGGATCATAACAAAGCACTTTAGTGTCTAATTTTATTTACTTTTATTTAAAACGAAGTTAGTGTTTTGGGCATATAAGATTTATCTCCAGCACACTATGTGTCAAACTGCATTGTGTCGTGTGTCCATGGATTACAAAGCCTGGTATGAAATGCTGCCGTGTTATCACTGACTATTACCATCCGATTAACCAAACGTAGCAAGGTTGCACACGTGATGCAATGCCGATGTGTACTTTTCACTAGTTTGAAGCATTTCTTTACCGTATAAGTTTTTATACCTCATTTATCCAAGTTTTACACATTTATCTGTACACTTAGATCACTTGTGACGAATTTTTTTTGTTTTAAGTATTGTACATTTTCGCTGTTCAGTTCTTTAGAACACGTTTTGTGTAGTTAAAACTTACGATATTATCGCAAATATTTCATGATTTAATCAATTATAAGAAATTAAGGTAGAATGCGCCTCGGGGACATTTGCATTTCTCATATTTTTACGATTCTTTTCCCATCTACCAATCGTAGTGTTCCTTTTAAAGCTCTTGGAGTAAGAAATGTTCTAGCCGTTTTAGATTTTTGAAAATCGAAAATTGTAGAGTTAACATAGGATGTGAATTTTGAATTCAATTTATTGCTTGATATTTGGCAGTTTGTTTCTCTAGTACCAGACTTTTTACGATTGCCCCTGAATTTAATTCCTGAATCGGTAAACAACGGTTGAAAGTTCCATTGAGGAAAGTAAGAGCAAATCATAGTCTTTTACTTCTTAGGCGCATACTACCTTAATCAATCATAATGATGATCATGTAGAATTGTATTGAGGTCTGCTTTGCACGATACATCCACCAAAGTGGGTAAAGAATTTTGCAATGACACAATTTGTCACATCTTTCAACCAGATTAAGGCCAAAATGCAAGAAATTCAAATTGATAGGTATTCAGATCGAACATTTTGACACGCAGCAGGTTACAACACGCGTACTTGGTGAAAGATCTGTCGCTAGAGGACGCACTGCGCTACCCTCCTCTCAGGTAAGCGTAGAGAGCGCCCTCGATGGCCGGATCTTTCAGTCTTACTTGGCTGTGGCAAAAGGAGCGATGCGGGCGACAAAAGGTACGGACAACGCTGACAGTTTTCAAAGCAATTTTTTGACATTTACGCTGTTCATGAAAAAGATTACTTTTTTCATGTGCTCAACCATCAAAACTAGTTCCAATTTAGCTATCCTGTTATCTCAATCATTGTGTCTCGATACTGAGCTTCTATGTTTAATAGTTGAGGAGGCCGTTTTCAGTAGCACTTGTGAATGCGAGAGAATTTTTGCTACAGCCACCTTGAGCCCCAGCCCAATCAGAATGTCGTATCAGTGTGACTGGTGCGCTGTTCGAACATGTACATAAGAGAGATTAAGATTCCTTACGAGAACGGAACGTTTACGGATACGTCATCACATTCTGCGCGCCGTTCCATGTTTTGATGACGTCATCCGTTAATCTGTCGTCTGCCAGTCGTTTGTGTACGTGAAACAGGTAAGTTTCTCGTAATCGATTTCCGAGAACAATTTGCGAGTTTGTTTTCACACCAATGACAATTAGAATGTTTATGCGTGAACCCTTTTATATCACTGCACGCGTCTATTTATATCCAGACAGTGCTCACCCAAGTTTATCATTTGTGTCCATTTATACACTGATCTAATCATGAAATGAAGCCTGATTCCATTGTTCATTTCCAGATAATCTATCTCAAGATGAATGGGAAAAGGACAGTGTTCCGCTGGACAGTTCAGCAGGGTGTCGATTTGCTAAGGGAGGTCGTAGCTAACAGGCCAGAGACAACAGCTGAGTGGTTGGCAATCGCCAACCACTTGATGGCTCACTGGGAGTTGACCAGTGAAAAACATATAACAGCCAGAGCGGTTAGAGAACACACAGAACTGCTGCTACAGAAATACAAAGAAAATGATAGAAAAGCACTAAAAAGGTAAGTGAATCAGTGGAGTGAAAAAAATGTTTGACAATTGTATTAGTGATGGACCATTTTATACCCTTGGAGGGGGTCTGGTACATTTGTGGAAAAAAAATTCCAGTAGACATCAATTTAAAAAAATCAGCTGCAGATGGCTTGACGTAAAGGCAAGTTGACAAGTTGAAAAAAAACATTGGAGCTCATGTGGAAAAATAATGCCACCTCCTCCATCTTCAAGAACCCCCCACCCCCACCCCCGTCCTACAATATCAAATGGTCCAGGCCTTACTGGTATACTTTCATTGAAACCAAAATTGTCACACTCTGTCTTAAGGTTCTGTCTAACCTGTGTGGTGGAGGTCAATCTGATCAAGAATGATATAAAAATGTGCAAATTTAAACATAAGAGTGAAGAACAATGTTAAAGCTAACAGGGCAAATAAAATTGCCTGTTTTTTTTTTTATTTTCCATTGGCAGTTTATTTTGTTTGTTGACAGTTAGTATGGTTTTTATTGAAATTTAATGATTCAATTCAAAACTTGAACTCATTTGCCAATAGCCTAATAATAATTGGCATTACATATGTTGAGAAATAAAATGCTGGTTGCTTATCGATGTTGTATATGTAGTTGGAATTAGATCAGTAAACTGTCTTTAATAAAAGAAAAGAATACTGGAAATAATCAGAAGATATGAGTGTGTCCTTTAACCTAACACTGATATGATAGATGCAGCCATGTTTAGAATGTTGTGTGCATATTTCTCCATGTATTCATAGGTCTGGTACAGAAGAACAGTATGATGAAATTCATCAGTTGTGTCAGGAGGTGACATCATACATAGAAAGTAATTCTGCTCTAAAAACTAATGATGCCGTGGCTTCAAAGAAGAAGTTTGAGCAGAGAAAACAGGCCACAGCTGTGAGAGAAGCTGCCATGAAAAGGATGACACTAGACAATGATGATGAAAATGAAGGTACATGTACTAATAACCACATGCACTGTTGCGTTTTTGTACATCAAAGACTGAGCAGCAATTAACATTGCAAATAGACAAATGTAAATCTGATGAGTCTTTGAATTTTCAGGTTATATTACTGTTTCATAATAAATGGTGTCAATTTTTTTGAAAATTTCAGAAATTTTGAAACTTTCATTTATTTTGGTTAATTGAAAAGTTAGGCCAAAGTAAGTCGGCTCTTTGTTTTGTGTAAACATACATGTAGGATTTAGATGATTTCATAAAAAAAATTAAAAATAAAATGGTGCTCCCCTTAATCAACATTCTAATATGAATATCTAAAAACATATTTTTTTTGCTGATTACTTGCAGGGTCAACATCTCATGCTGACAAGAAGCGTCGTCAGTCACGTACATCAAAGGTAGATTTGATCAGTTACCTAAAGACAAAACATGAGACAGAACTGAAATATAAGCAGGACGCCTTGGAGGTCGAGAAACGTCGACTTGCACTACAAGAAAAACAACTGGAACTTCAAATGAAAATGCTTGAACAGTTGGCTAAAAGAAATTAACCCTTTTGAGTGTTGTATTTTTTCCCACCAAAATTTTAGTGCAACTTTTTACAATTTATGATGAACTTCTCTGTATTCATGATAATTTTGAAGCAAATGAACTCAACATTACATTGGCAACAGTTTTTTATCAAAATTTTGACAAAAAATGTAACAAATATTGACTTAGGTATATTTTATAAGGGTGACAAAAATTGACTTTGGCGCTCAAAGGGTTAAATTTTTATGTGATTTGAAATTTTACTACAAATGCTGATAATTATATTGAAATTAAAAGATACCTTACCTATTTAATATTAATAATTATTGGAATATCCATGCTTTGTGTTTGCTTTCAATTAAAAACAAAATTTTAAAGTTATTTGATGCACATCTGTCTTTTAAGTGATTTGTTCTTGTTTAACTAGTTTAAGGCCTAGTAACGGATTTTTTATTATTTTTTTTTGTATTTTCATCAAACTGTCCCATTCCCAAAAGCATAATGAAATGCCCAGTCTTTAGAATCTCAACACAGCCCATATACTAGTATCAAGCATATGTGAATTTACATGCAAATATCAGTAAGGTCATATAAAGATCATGATCTGGCCATTCAAAGCTACTGTAACTCTTAATTCTGGCCAATTTCTCGGTGCTTTTGTTTTGGGTCTCAACTGTGATTGTGTTGAGAAACTAAGTGGAATATGTGTTTTATCACAGATGTGTTTTATGATTACACCTAGCTATCTACCTTCCCTACATCTTCAGCTTCATTCCCTTAGCCAATCAGCTCTTCTACCCATGACTGTTATCAATCCTCCTTCCCAGCCAATCAGCAAAGTCTGCACACGACACTACATCATCAAGCCTTTGTCTCATCGCTCCCATTCATTCATTCATTCTTTCATTCATTCATTCATTCAGCCGCTGGGTTCATGTCTGGGCTGACACAGTTTACCTGTCCCCCAGGACCCCCTCCCCCAAGCTCGTATCACCACCGCGGTTATCCCTTGGGCACGATACACCCCGTCTTCGTTCCATTCATGTTTCCACCCGGGCTCGCACAGTTTACCTGTCCCTTAGGACACCCCCAAATTGTATCACCACCGCGGTGATCCCTTGGGTGCAAGAACCCCTCTGCTAACATCATTTTAAATTCCTTCCTTCCTTTTGGGGTCACTTCAGTCATACATCCTTCGTTTGGGCTTTGGATTCCATCCTGACCTCCATTTCTCGGCAATTCCTCTCTTTTCCCACATTTTGGCCTCTCAGGATGGATTCATCATCAAGGTCATTCAGACCTTGACCCCATAACCAAAACACATATTTGGAGAGTGGTCAGTTTTTTTGTTGTGGGTGGGTGGGTGGGTGGGGGATATTTGTTGGGTTCATGGGGTCACAGTGTTTCCAATATTGGTGGTGGTGGTGGAGGGGGGGGTCACTGTGTGTTGGAAATGCTCGGGAGGTTGTCAGTGTGTTTTTGATTGCTAGGAATCGGGGTAGGTCAAATTTTAATAAATACCCCCACCCATCAACCCCAGTCAAAAACTGAGCTTTCCCTTGGACAGACAGACAGAAAGACAGACAAACTTACCAGCAGTCTTCATGAAAAAAGATCACAAATTAATAATTTGTTTTAAATTCAATTTTATTACAATGTATCAACTATGGTCAATCTAAACCATCACAATTTTCTATAAAGTATAAATTCTAACAAACTTTCTAAAAATTCTTAAGACCAAAATGAATTTACTTGTAAACTTCTTTATTAATTTATTTAATAGACAGAAAATTGTTCTCCTAATGAATTGAAATCTACACTATTATCTTAAAACAGACATACAAAGAAATCTTCAATGGCAATCTTATTTAAATATCTTGAAACCTATTTTTATTAAAATTTCTTGGAATCTTCCAAAATACGCTTCTTCCCTATAACCCCAAACACGTTTGACATTTTATTTATGAACAAGATAATTTTCAAGAGTAGGAGGTTCAAGGTCAAAAGAATTACCTGTTTCACTCCCATATAAACATGTGTGGCAATTGGATAAAATGGTTGCAACAAGGAAATACACCCCAACTGGTTGTAAATAAGTTTCTGATTTTTCTTAAAATCAACAAACGCAAACAAAGATGCTATTTTCCCAAATCCCCATTCAACACAAACACGTACTTCTGACATAGCTTTATTAAAATTCTTTTGTTGCTCATTTAAATTTGCCCCCTTAAATGGCCCCATTAATTCAGGACGAAGAGGATATGCTGGATC
Source organism: Ptychodera flava (assembly GCF_041260155.1). Taxonomy (NCBI): domain Eukaryota; kingdom Metazoa; phylum Hemichordata; class Enteropneusta; family Ptychoderidae; genus Ptychodera; species Ptychodera flava. The sequence continues at coordinate 6,367,063 of NC_091938.1, forward strand.
TCCATAGACACACAGCACTTCACCTCGGTCTTGCATCTGCTCCAACTGTGGCAAAACTCCACTCTCCCCAAGCATGAAGGCATCGTGTCGACTTCCCTCTATAGGACCATACATATGAGCGACAAGTCCGTTAGGGGTTAGCATTGACTGCAAAGAAATTAAACACAAACTTTTTTTCAGTGAAACCATAATCAACTCTTGACGCATGCCAAGCATATGCACATAATTTTAGGATTTTTTTTTAGAAAACAGAGCATATTTGAACTGAACAACCCCTCAGTATGTACTGTTCTCTGACTCAGAATTTACCAAAATTACCAAAATCGGACCAATATTGGGCAGTAAGTGGCCAAAAGCATTGAACCATTTTTGATTTATGCAAATTAGGCGGTTTTCCACTCCTCGGATTTTGGAAGACTTTTGATATGTTTTTCAATGGGTTTTTCTGAGGTGAGTAGTGAAAAAATGAATTCTGTTGCAATTTGTGGTGGGTCATTTCATAATTTGACTGGACTACTACCTGAGTTTGAAAAGGCTGACCACAGCTGAGTCTGTGCGAACGATTCTGTCAAGAAACAGTCTTGTCGACGACACCCTAGCGTAGCTTGACGACTACGAAGACTGGGCTTCCTCCGATGGCTTCAGGTTGCACGCTGCACATCCATGGGCTAGTGGGATCTCATCACATCTGCGTCCGATCGCAGAGATATTTGATCGATCGGGAAATACCCCACTATGACTCACTGCTATCATTACATCCGCTGGGCGCAAAATGAATTTTCCGTCTTCCACTGAGTAGGACGTTGCAGAGCAAACACACATGCAAGTCGCTATACGACGGTCGTCAAAATGATCTGCAATCGTTACTTGAATTTTACTATCTTATTATGATGACACAATTGATATTTCCCACTACCCGACTCCATTTTCCGCGTATTTAAGTAAACGTGCCCCCTCAAGCTAGTATCTGGAATTCAAAAAATTGCTACTCTTTCACTTTTGCTTTAAAGCGAGCTTTGAAAACCCCTCCTCCGGTTGTCACGGTGAAAGACCGGCTATTGATGGTGATGAAGTCATACGCAATGAAGTAAAACGCCCGCTATCGGGTTTAAAGGTTGAATGCGCTTTGGTGACAGTTATTTTGGCTCTCAAGTTTTTTGAAATCTTTTCTGATTTACAAATTTTGTGGACTAATTTTAAAGCTTTTGTCGTAAGAAAACTTTTCATCGTCTTAATTTTTCGAAAATCGGAAATATCATTCCTCCTTCCCCACACACTTAACACAGGGGTGGCGGCCATCTTGAATTTCAAGCTTGGTAAAAGTGTGGTAATTTGTTTCTCAAGTGCCGAATTTTGCACAGCGACCGTTGATTTTTATTTCTGATTTTGAAATCTTCATGTAAAAAGTTTGAGCAAAAGTTTAATAAGTCTTTCATTTTCGAGGCGCATCCTACCTTAGAAGAAATCCTGGCAATCGCCAACATGAGCGCGATAGTGACATTCACTTGATCGTAATGAGTTAAAAATGCCGTTCTCAACTAAAGAAACTAGTTTCGCAATTATAAACAATTGTGACACCCAGAGACGGTCACAGACATCGAACACTGTGCCTTTACATTTTGTAGATATAAATTTTTTCACCTTATCGTCATAGTAGTGATAGTCATCGACTTTTGAAACTGGCAAGAATTAACCGTTTGACCTCATCAACTTCAAACTTGTATCACATTTCAAACGGAGCGATCTGATTTAAATACCTAATCACTTTTCAAAGGAACACTCGTCTCAACCTTGAAGAAAATACCTTTAACTTTATTATTATTTTTTGAGCGTTTGTTCCGTCCATGAACTTCAAAATCAAATAGGATCAAATCAAATTTCGTTTTGCAAATATAGTAACCATTTTAAGAGTGCCCTGAAACACATACTTTTTAGAATTCGCTCATTTTTGCCCTAAATTTTCAGACTGCTTTCAAAAAGCTAGAGACCGATTGGCTTCTCCGCGCTATTTTCTAACTTCCTGTCACGATCACTGTTTCTACATAAAACAAGATCTATTTTACTTTCACACCAAATTTAAATAATTTATTTAGATAATGTATAACAATACTACAATGTAAATTTTATTTCATAGATATTCCCATATGACTGTGCATATCATAGCATGCGCACAATGTGCTGTTTTACCTGTCAGACAAGTTTGTTAACGCCCTTACATGGTAAAATCAGAATATGTGTGTAAGTTGAAAATATTCATTATACGAGTTGGAATGATAGAAAACGCATGTTTCTGACATTCCTGGCCACTGAGGGTGTGGGATCGACGGCGCGCGAAAAACCGATCCCACGCTCCCAGTAATCGTCCCACGCTGTGCTGTATATATTACACGAGCTCTGGTTGAATAATAAACGGCCTTTCGTTCCACTTGCAAAATATTATCCAATGGCGTGATGAGTAGCACACTTACCGGAACTACAAAGTAAGCAGGTCACAATACTGTGGCAGAGGACACAATTTTTGATAACGGCGCAACGTTTCTGGTGACCGACTAATACAAAAGACTGTCGAAGTTTTCAAATAACTATTGAACAAAGGCCACTTAGCTAATTGATAGCAAAACAATATTGGTCCACAGAGCATCACCATATAGAAAACGGTTAAAACTATTATGATGATTAATGAGTGATTTACAGTATGCAATCAGTTTCATTCCTTTTTTGTAAATAATATTACAATGTTAATGATCGATCTTTTAATGATCTTGTGATAGTCACGCCTAAATAATTGTATGAATTGATTTCTTTCAATATTAAATCACCTAATTTCCAAACTGTATCTTTTGTATGCAATTTCCTTCCAAAGTACACAATTTGTACATACTTGTATCGAAAAGAGTATAACACAGTTCTCCATAAAAGTATTTGTTGTCGGTCTTTACAGTTACCAATACTACCATAGCACTTGTTGTCTACATTATTAATTTTTAAGCAAACTGAGGCTGTTACCCCTGTAGATCATCGAAATGTACAGACAAAAATTAGCATACGTTAATTAGCCTGTACTGCAGTCAACCAGTGGAGGCCATAGCATCGTTTTGAAAAAGTAACTTCATATCTGTAAAACTTTCACCATATTAGCATATTTACCACATTTTTTGCTCACGTGTTTACACACGTGGGCATATGTCGCAGCGATGTCTGTCTGTCTGTCTGTCTGTCCGTCTGTGTGTCTGTGTGTCTGTCTGTTGGTCCATTATCTGAAAAACGGCTTATCAGATCAGAATCAAATCTGGTACATATATTCAGTTAGCAAATGGCAAGAACTGATTAGTTTTTGGTGGGTCTGGCTTGCATACTTTTTGCTCATTTGCATAATTAATGATTTTAGAAAAAATGGATATATATTAAAAATAACTACACAAAATTTGATGAGATTTGCTACAAATGTTGATCACACCAAGATATATCAGCAGTGGGAACCATTAAGGGTGACATGAAAGATAAATGCTAATTTGCATATTTAATGAACTTTCCTCCTAACTAGGGATATATGTCTGATTTGACTTGATCAAAATTAACCAAACTTGGTATGTATATTAAAGATACTATGATTTAATATTATTGAAAGTCATTAAGCGTTTTAATTTCAGCCAATTCCTAATTTGCATATTTCATGAACTTTGTTAATTAGGAATATATATTTGAAATGACTGGACCAAAGTTGATGAAACTTGCTACATGTATTGAAGCCACTATGATACAACATTTTTGAAAGTCATTAAACATTTTTGCTTCAGCCAATTCCGAATTTGCATATTTAATGAACTTTCCAAATTAGGGATATATATCTGAATTAACTTGATTGTAGTTGTTGAAACTTACTATATACATCAAAGATACTGTGATATAACATTATTGAAAGTCAAAAGACATTTTTACTTCAGCCAAAACCTAATTTTAATATTAAATGAATTTTCATAATTAGGTATATTTATCTTAATGGACTTGATCAAAATTGATGAAACTTACTATGTATATTAAAGACTCTATAATTCAATATTATTGAAAGTCATCAAGCATTTACTCTTCAGCCAATTCCTAATTTGCGTATTTAATGAACTTTCCTAATCAGAGATATATGTCTCCAATTGACTTGACCAAAGTTGACAAAATTTGCTACACATATTGGAGATACTAAAGCCACTTCCTAATTTACATATTTAATTAACTTTGCTTATTAGGGATATATACCGGGATTTACTTGATCAAAGTTGGCAAAACATGCATGTACATTGATGATTATACCAGGTACTAGATCAGAACAATATCGAAAGTCATTTCACATTTTCATGTCAGCTTATTTATAATTTGCATATCTAATGAGCTTTCACAGCTCGGCATATATGACTTGAAGGACTTGGCCAACGGTAATTACACTTGCTAGATAAAGTGGTGATACAATAAGAGCAGTAAAATTACTTTAATATTTTTATTTCAGCTAATTACACATTTGTATACTTCATGACCTTTTAGAATTAATCGGCGGTGATTATTGTTCATTATGTTGATCATAATAATTTCGATGAAGTTGCAAATATGTGGCAAAGGTTCAAATTTACACATAACTTCAATCACAGTCCGGACCGTGCTTCAATATATAATGAAACACGTGAGCATTTACAGTTCATATCTGGTGTTATGCAAGGAATCGCTATCAGTTGTTGAAATGTGGCCCTTTATCATGGCACCAGTGTCTGCGGACATGTCAGAGCCTGGTAGTTTCAAAGATCATTGGTCCATTCACAAATCTACTGCCCAATTTGATGCATCTAGATGTATCCAAAAGAAATGATCCGCAGACAGTGGACGCCATTGAATCACATGACTGCGCGTTGACTTCCTGTAATTAACATTTTGAATACTTAATGAATGTATGCATTGAAATCATATTCTTGTCAAAGGTACTGTGAGCCGCCTGCGTACAGACGCTAGCTGCAGAACTGTTTTAAATCAACATGGACAGTGGACAGTTTTCCTTGGTGGACTTTGTGTCACAAAAAGGTCACTTTAAAAAGTCTAGATATTCACCAATATTCAGCCTACGTACCGAGTAGATGATCAAGTACACAAATCTTGGCAAACCCAGTTTTAACTTCAAGAGGGAGAAGGCGTCAGTTTGACATTTCGAACCGAACTGTAACATTACTTTCATTTTAGAATGACCTTGTGGGAAACTAGAAATAACGAACTATGTGACTCTCCTGAATTCAATTTGTTGACCAGTACTAAATGAATCATAAACTATTCAACGCTAACAATTTTAATAAACATTTTGACCACTATGACATAAAGAAACCAACAAAAAAACAAACAAAATGACAAGAAGCCGAGCTAATTTCGTGTGTACTTAACGCCATTAAAGCTGAACGTACCTCATGTGACTTCCAACGCACCTTTCACGTAGGTTTAGCATACACATGACGAATACGATACTGCTCTATAGTGTAAATCAGAGCTCCGCTGCTAGTCTAGCAGAGCTTTAAGAGTGCACACGGAGTCTAGACTTCGCGGAAATGGAGTAAAGGGAACTTCAGGAAAATGGGTCAATACTTTCTTACAAAGAGTTCAACCTTTGAAGAGAGGGTCACTTGGGCATGTGATTAGCCATATATGGAAGAGCCACCCACGTTCGTGGAAATTTCCGAAAGTAACGGAAGTAAAGGGGTTCGCTTATCGCGTTTTATTTGCCATAATCCTTTTTTATTTTGGACGGACGGTAAGTTTCCTGTAGTTTAAAACCCGAGAAGACTCGGAGTCCATTCAAGGATTACTATACTGAGCTTGAAACTAAAAAAGCGACTGTTTCAGTCCCAACCACAAGTTCCTATGGATGCATTCAAAAATACTGGGTGGGGGCTGGAGGGGTTCGAGGGGGACTTGAAAGTTTTTCTTGGTGGTTGAGTGGAGATTTGATAAGTTTGCACTTGGTATGGGGGATCTGAAAATATTTTTGTACCCTGTTTGTTTTTAATTTTCTGATTCCACAGTTTGCTAAGTTGAAAAAAATAGATAAAAATACTGCCAAAATTAGCAAAGGTGATACAGCCTCAGAATATGCTACTGAATTCATAATAGATAATATTAATAACATGAACAATAGGCCTAACTAAAACATAAATAGAATAAAAAATAATATGCAATTCACTGCAATTAACACAAATATCTATGCGGTCTAACACTTGCCTATATAAATTCAATCTGTTTTAGGTTTCGTGTATGTGGTTCTGTCATTTTCGATTCTGTTGTTTAACAGATTCATATCTCATATGAGATTTCTATTTTATATTTCATATTTTAACTTGTTTGTAACTGGCTGCAAACTGGCGTTGTTGACAATAATAAAAAACAAAATAACAGAATTACCACCTTTAAATTATCTAAGTACATAAGTGCTTGAAATGCAAGTTTTTTGTCCGCGATTTCTACCAAGTAAAGGTCAGAGTATCCAAATATATGCAACATGATATCCACAAGTACCTGTAACCCTGACCTTTCTCTTTGACTCTTACAGCAATGTATGCATCCAGGTACAAGATAAGCAAAATTCTCAGACAACTGTTATGTATTGAAAATTCTGCATTACTACAGATACTATAAAACCGAGAGTGGTAGGCGCAGAGCTCTCTAAACAGCAAGACAGCTCTAGAAATAATGTACTCTCTTTGTTGACACCGATCTGTATCACAAGGTTCTGTCAAATCCTGAACACGGTCTATGACAGAGGTAAATACTTTGTTTGTTGCTGTGTAAGCATTGCTTTGTACTGGAACATTGAGTTATGCCTTGTGAAAAAAAATACGTCGCCAATGAAAATAAACATTTTTTTTACAGGCTGCTTTTGACAATTTGAATACATTGACTTTTCAGAATGGTTTGTAGAGTTTTTTAAAGAACATGTAACTGTTACAATGAACAAGCTACAAATTGTCAAAATCATCCTAACCAAAACATCAGAGAAACTAAACTTGATTGAAGCAATGAATGTCATGAAAAGAGAAATAATAATCAAACTCTGGATTATGGATTTCTGATTAACAAATAGAGACATTATATAAGTGCACAGAACACATATGAAGGCTCTATTGATAAACTGAATACTGAATATTTGAACATGATAAGTTGTAAAAAAATAGGTTAAGGTTGAAACAAACAGCGAAACTACTGAAAAAAAATGTTTCAACATTTTAGTTTAATGTTATTGGCTTCATAAATGATAGTGTGCGTATTGGGGGTGTTTTGTTTTGTTTTGTTTAATTTCTTGGCTTAATTTTATAAACTAAAGTAACTTTTTGCACGAAATTAACAAAACTAAATTAACAAATAAATTGAAGAATGTGAGTACTACAGTGGGTCCCGAGAGTCCCTGACTCGGATTCGAGTCAGTTGCCGACGGAACTGATATCTGTGGAAGGTTCGAAATTGTTTTCACACTATCCCCCATTTACTCTGCTGACGTGCTTGTTGTGTCTGGAAATATGCCAAACAAAAGTGTAAACTTGTGTTGACAAATTTCTCTTAATTGTGACGAGTTTTTATAACTGCTGTCATTCAGTCGTATAGCGACACCAATACATGAAATTGATAAGTGAGACGGTGGCCGTCACCCCTCTGTTCATCGACACGGCAAGAACACGCAGACAATTCCAAACGAAACTACCATTATGACGTGCACATATGCTGAAGCACTTGTGACATGAAGATTGTTCGTTATAGCGTTTTACTCCTGTGACGTGCCCGATTTTGTTTTCTTGTTGCTATAAAACTCATCGATTTTCGCTCTCATCACTCGAATGCAACGCATTTTATACAGCTTCCGTTTGTATATCTTGAATATCGGCTCATGGTCTAAAATGCATATATTCGTACTAGTGATCTTCATCAGTGTTTTAATAGAACGTAAATTTAATACTTCAAATTGTGTATCGTGTAAAAGAATATAATAGGTACCGTCTATACTGAAATAATTAACATGCGTTAAATGTATATTCAATAAACAGGTTTTTTTTTCAATCGATCATGCACAACTAAGGCGTAATTATGGTCCGGCTTTCAGTGTATCAAGCGTATTGTAATCTTTCATCTATTTTCATAAAGGTGAGATAGTTAATATATTTATAGCTTATTTTTACTCTGGTAGATCACGATAAATGAATTGTTGCCTCAGCAACCAGGCGTTTACAGATGATGCAGTTATTAAGATCCGTAAATAGATTTTCGAATATTTTTTTTATTTCTGCAGGTATTAGATTTAGAACTGAGGGACAAATGCATACATATCAGTCATAACCTACATGTCATGAGAATGATTAAAACTTTGATAGTCAGTGTGAGCGTTGGTCTTGAAACATTAAATTTCTTTTATCGAAGAATGGTGTGTTTGCAGTGACGCGGAAGAAGTAGGCATGGTGAAAACTGAACTGTAAATGTTCCATATCGTGCCACTCAGACTCATCATCCTGGCAATGGAAATTGTCAGATGGAGATGAGGACACAGACGGATTGTAAATCAAACTCATGGATGTGAACAGACAGAAAGTTCAATATATCAAGTATCGCATCCTCAACCCGCCTGATAATCGGAAAAATTTAATGCACAGACAGGCGAAGCCATGGTGTTTCTTCATATGGTGTAGCATGAACTTCAAGGACATGTCTTCCTGTCGTTCAGCAGAGCCTTAAATTCGTCAAAGTCTCATTTTGCAATATCCTCCATATCGTTTAAAATTATATATTAAATTTGAAAGAATGTAGCCAAGTTCATATCGTCATATGGGTGGTCTGTATTGATCGTTTAATTTTAATAAAGACGATCTTTTTCAAGGAATGGAGCTCCGTCGAGCACACTTTCATCCCTTAGCATTTTTGTTATGTTCTTTTGTTTGCTTTTATATTCTTCTGAATACTTCAATAGTTGTTTTTGAACTGGGTCTGGTATTTGAGCAACACAAAACCCTTTCTGATAGAAATGGAAAGCTATCTCTTGTTATAGAGGTCATTGACTTTGACGTCAATTCTGCATAAGGTTAATAATCAGGTTCAGACTTGCTAATTATGTGCGATGGCTTTACCATATGTGAGAAATCTAGCAAGTACATACTGTTCTCGTGTTTATGGTGTTGGCCATTGATACATGTTGGTACCTTGGCACAAAATACGTTATTATCAGGGAGAGACACTCATGACGAGTTTGCATTTCATTTGTATGTAAATAAGGATTGTACGAATTGAATTGTATATAGAAGGTGTCTTTGCGAACATAAGCGGGGACGAAGGGATAACATTTTGAGAAAAGGAACTATCTGATAATATGTAGCATCCGACATCCTCCTGCGTGGCGATTCCTCGAGGAAGATAATTGACAATGGTAATACTCTTGTTACTAGTCTCAATAAACTGCAGTGCTATAACCAGAACCATTTCTGACGGTCAGATACCGTGACGTCACACATTCTAGTGCTAAAATCTTAGCGAATGCTGTCACCAACGCAACCAGTCCCAACATATTTGAATCCGAATGGTCTCACCAATCATGCCAACTAACGAAATATTAGCATTTTCTGAAATTCTCATATAATAAATAATAATAATAATAATAAATAAATAATCGGAATTAAAGCTTTCTGACACAATGATGTCGACGACAAGCATCAAGATATCGAACTCACGAAAAAAACTGTCTGTCGTCACGATGTATTTCTATGTCCCGTAAATTGTAACTGTATATAAACACATTCTTTTGTGGTTATTTCTATTTAATTAATTAAATTCACTCGATTTAGTCCGGTACTCTATTAACTCCCGACTTGACCACGTTTCGTGAAATGATTAGCTTACGAACAATAAGTCAAAACTACACGACTCTTCAAAGTTGGACGTCATCATGAGACATCCTCAGCATAGCCTGCTTGTCGCTCTTTTCTTAATCAATCAATCAATAAGCGAACACATCAAGTGATCTGTTAGCATATCACGGAAACGCATGCGTGGTTGCTTAATGCGTCATGTAAAAAAGATGAACCCTCTGCGCAGTGTAAAATATGTCAGACATCATTGAGAAACTTTGTACCAGAATATCATGACGAGTTTGTATGAGTGGGTGTTCAACTTTTTCCATTTTTTTAATTCTTTATATGCATTATCTCAAAGTATCAACATCTATGAACAGGGCACCTTGCGGATAAGCTTCCGGTCACAGCTCGCCGGATACTTATCCCACGTAATCAACATTGAAACAGAATTTCACTAACGCTAATACATATCAACGTATTGTTCACTCACAGCTTGTGCCTCACGAGTTTTAACTGTTTAATATTCTTTGAATGTTCGTTTGTTTGTTCAGTGTTTTCCCCACAGTCATGATGACTGCACATATATGAGCTCGAAGAAACCACAGTACTCGAATAATAATCTAGTGGTTTGCATGCTGGAAAGCTTGTCGCAGACTGAATCACTCTTCTGTGTAATTTCCATTAATTGATGTTTTTAAGCGTTTCAAGCAATCGCCAAAAATACTAAATTACTACCATAGTACAGTGAACAACATTCTTACTGTGACGCATTCGAAGACATCCAACTGTACATATCTATAAAGCCATTCCATCCGGCATACACAATGATGATTACCTTGCAGTTGTTTTGCTGTCTGTTTCTTGGAAGTCTGTCGACTGTTAAGCTCAAGGTGAGTTTCGCGTGTATAGTCTACCCACAGTTGCGGCTGACAGATTATATGAACATACTCTATTAGCCTGTGTACTACTTATAAATACTAGAAGTAGAGAACCATTTAAAATGACAAAAAAATCTTAGTATAGTTTGGTATTGTCGTCTCAAAGATGTCTTTTATTTATTTTAATGTACAGCATTCCATATTAATATCTCTTGGTTTACTTTTTCACCGTCTTATCAATTTTGTGATGTTGTTTGCGTTAGCCGCTTCCATTCGAATGCAGATATGAAATACACTTAGGGAAGAGCTCATTTTCAAATAGGCGGTACCGCCAATACCTCCCGCGGTATACCTCTAACCCTGGAGGGACCAGCGGTAAGGCAGTTAGCAGCTTTTAATGAGCTTGCATGCATAATGAGACCGAGGAAAACCGCGCTACTTAGTACGTCATTATTAAACTATTGTTTTCGAGTCTTTCGATTTTGCGGAGAGCCATTACATTTGGAAACTGAGTGAACAGAGGAGAGTTGGCGTCATGCATGGCCACCTGGCAGTGTCTGACTTGTAATGTCAGTATCAGAATTCCCAAGAGTGCTGTTGCCGTTGAATGAGATAAGAAAGAAAAAAGTGATGGCAGCCTAAAGATGGAGGGATTTGCATGATTAATTGCCTATTCTCAAAGGGCTGGCACTCGACAGAATCGCACTGTGTACTGTTGTGTACTGAAGTCTCTTCGCGCCTTGGAAATGAAAGACTTAAACTTTTGTTCAAACTTTCCTCAATGAAACTTTCGTCAATTTCTTTTCAAAACCAAAAATAAAAATGAGCGCCGACGTGCAAATTTCAGTACTAGATAAACAAATTAACCAATATTTACCAATGTTTCATATTCAAAATAGCCGCTGTCCCCGTGTTATCTCTATGGGGATAATAAAATTCCCAATTTTTACAAAACTAAGCAGATAAAAATTATATTTACTTCAAAAGCTTCAAAATGAGCCTAACATGCGGTAGGCGTAACGAATATTGTAAAAGTTGGAGTGTTCAATTATCCGTCCCCAAGGGATACATTCTACCTGAATTGATATTGCGCAGTATATCAAACTAGCTGAATTACAAACTGACAAGAGACGGTTTGCGGCTTCCCGGCAGAAGGTACACCCTGATGTTGGCTTCCTTTCTTCAGGTCAAGTTTTTGATATCGTTAGTTCCTGAGACGAATTTAACAACGAACAAAAGTTCCTACTCCTAGACATTGGCAAAAGCATTTTGGCAACAAGCCTCTTAGACACCACGATGAGCTTCTGCAAGCTGCAGCTGTTGATTATCTTTATTGGAAGTTATTCAGTCACTCGGGGCCCTGCATCTTCTGGCTCTGAGGCGGTAAATGTCCAAGGTGAGTTCTGTACAAATTAGATGTTCAACATATCACACAAAATTGACTTTGAAATCAAAAGAATCTTAGCTGTTCTCAAAATGTAGAAGACAACCAGTGTTTTGTAGATAATATGACCTAAACTTACAGTACACAAAGCTACTCGCCGAACGAAACAGGACACAGAATGGCGGTACACATCGTACCCATTCGCCTGTGATGCATATTTGTTGTTTCATAACAATTCTATTTTCAGAGAATGTCTTATTCCCATGGCGGTGTCCATGTACTATCAACTCAACGGTATTTCTTCTACGTCTCTTTGTCAGCATATAATCGTATATAATTGTTAACGTGTACACTTTGTTATATCAACGAATCGAACGTACTAAATGTGGCAATGTTGCATACCGTGAACGTATAATGAAAAGTTCCAGTGTGACCAATCACATGACAGACGCTTTGTTCTCATCAATCGGTGACAAATTTCGCCCAACCAATATTTTTGACTTCTCAACAAAGAAAATCAAAGTTATGATATTTGGAATTATTAAATAGTTTCATCATCTAGATCGTCAGTTCTCTGGCCTATTTTCAAAGAGGACTCTTTCATTTTTATAAAAAAATTACACAGTTTTAAGGGTGGCGCATTATTGCTTACAGTATTGAAATTTCCCTCCTACAAAACTGTGACTGAAACACATGCTATTGCCTTTATTTCAATTTTCAGTGTACAATGTCCAATTTTTGTAAGATTGTGGTGAACTACGTATGTTTGCGGTGGGAAAGCTTCTGTGCAAAGCTACACAATACTTAAAATGGCAACTGATGTTATAGTTTAGATTGTGAGAGCTGGCCGACACGGGTTTTGGTGTCAGACTAGTCAGGACACGCTGCTTTGTTATGGAGTCCTAAGTCGTAAAGAACGCACAATTAAATTCGAAACGAACGATTTACACTACATTCCCTACTATCACAAAAATAGCTTCGATATGTTGCGCTGTAAGTTTACGCGGAAAAATTCCGGCATGGCCCTTCTCTTTTACCTGTTCCCGCATAAATCGTTTTATGTTTAAAATGTCTTAGCAGGAACAAAATATGTAAAATTATAGCCTTAGACTACCTACTTGTAATTGCGTGAAGCGTTCTTGTTGATAATGCTTCATTTATGTTTTTCAAGCGTTGTTTGAATTTATCGTGTGGTTGTATAGAAAAAAATCTAAAATTCTTTATTTATGTTATCTTTGAAAGTGATCTCTATTTCAAAAAAATACCAAAGAGTTCCTTAGGAATTTTTAATATCCATATTTGGTTTATGTCACACAAGAAAAGACAACATCACTGTATGTTTATAGTCCCCGTTTTATGGTATAGATGTTTGACTATTTAGCAATTGTGTTCTTTTGAACATTTTGACGATCCTACAATAAACCTAGCTCTGCATGATGTTTTATGGAGTTGAGGTATCTAGTATTGGTTATACAAGTCATTCTGAGCATCCTTGGTCTGATATTGTAATTCACCATAAATTGCATGTGATTAGCTACAATTCTACTTTGTTCTTAGATACTCAAAGTCTATTTATGAGACATTATAATAATATCCCTTACAAACAAATGCCATTTTGTTGGCAACTCTATCTGCAGGGACGATAGCATACTTATCATGGAGTTTAGTTAAACAATTCACAGCACCAGGATCTTTAAAGACAAATACAGGTCTACTGTAAAAACGATATTTTAGCCGCCTTATACGGCTACGCAGAAAAGTACGAATATATTTGACCAATTTAGACAATGTGACTAGTTCTATATCCTCCAATTTAGACTATTCAATAGCATAATCTTCAAATGAATCTATAGCTTTTTAAAATTATAAAGTTAATGTACTGTTGTTCTCTGAACTTGGGTCTTGTGAAAATGTCTTTCGGAGACTGCAATGGTCGATCAAGTCAAGATCGTCATTAACAGCATGGCCGATGGGGTCAAAAGATGCTGGTGTGGTTGAGTATTCAACTTCGTCAACTTTAAAGTGCCGCAATGCCCCATTTTAGTTGAATATCTTACATAAAATTGTCTTGATGTATTTACAAGTTGAATTTCATTATGTAGCGACATGATTCCAAGCTGTTACTTTATTGTTCCTGCAACCACTGTCAAAAAATGTGTATTTTTTTGCAAGTTGGAACAAGTGACGCGATAGAAAAGGGTTGAGAACATATAGTAACCATTTCTTGGAATATATAGCTCTAAATGTTTCTCGGTATGATGTTGAGTTCTCGATTTTCTTTGAAATATGAGAATTGTTTATGAAAATGCCGAGAAATTAAATTAATATTGTTTCAATAATGTTGTTGCAACGCACTGAAAAGATTTCGTTTTAGCGTAATTCAACGATTGGGACTAGTTTGGACTAATCGGATATTCATATTTTTCAAATTTCTCAAAAGTGTTAGCTGCCGCAATTTTATAAATTACTCATAAAAACAAGTGTGTAATTTAAAGAGAAAAGTAGATGTGGTTACACATGCAGATTAAAGCCACACTACTTCAACACCCAATTATCCCAAATTAGTTCTAATCGTGCTAGAACAAGATACAGCGTATGGGTGTTGTAATGAATATTTCAACACGTTTTCAAGCGAACATTATTTACTCTGTAAACTTGAACAGTGCAAGATAATGAAATGTCCGTGTACTTAGACTGCCAGAAGCTGATCGGGAACAAATATTTACGAACCAGAACGAATATGCTTGCTCTCTTCTTTACTGAAAAGGTCATGTTACATTTTCGAATAGAGGGGGAAATGTGATCGGGCGGCAAATGTACAGGGACTAGCACGTCTTAGTTTTCCTGGTGTTTTTTGTCAGGTGCCGCCAACTAAGCTGTTCGTGCAAAAAAGTGTTCGTGCGAAGTTTTTTAGCGGGCGGGCAAATTTCAAAAAATCTAATCTACGGGCGGGGAGAAAATATCGATATTTCATGTGGGCGGGGAAGAAATTTCATTACTTTCGGTGGGCGGGGGAGAAAATTTTTGACAGTGGGCACCGGAAAATACGTAGAGGGAGGGGAAAGCGGCGTGGTTGATAGAACTTTAGGAGAAATTAAGCGCCTAACTTAGAGGGGAGCAATGTTCCAAGTATACTGCTAACTACTGGCAAGGTTTTGTGTTGATCTGGGTTGCCTAGTGGGCATCTAGTTGGCAATGGGGAATTTTAGTAGTGGGGAGAGGGCAGTGGGGAGCTTGAATTGTTGTGGGGAGCGGGCAGACTGTAGATACCGGAGGGCAGTGGGCATCACAATTCAGTGGGAGGGCACATTTTCAGAGTATGCCAGTGGGAGGGCAGTTACGAACAGCTCTCACTTTCCCCTCCAAATTTTAGGTCAAGGTCAAAAATAAGAAAAATCGGTATATCAGACTTCAAAACATGTTTTGTGATGATTTTGCGAAATTCATGAAATTTACCAGTTGGCGGCACCTGTTTTGTGCAGATTAAATATCTGTATAAAAGTTGCCAACGTAATTTTTTGTGGCTGCAAGAATGCTTTCTTTCGCGTACATATTATGTCTACTAAATTTCACCCTGTCGGGGTAGTTGAAAGCACGTAATTTCACACTGCTTGTGTTATTTTTTCTATTGATGACGAGGAACGTCAACAAAAACGCAGCTAATTTAATTTAAAATGGCCAGAGGCCAGGAGAGACACAGTATCTATGTAACAACTAAACTTGTCAAATCGATGACAATTACCATTAACTTTAGATATTACAATTGTCGTTAGAAATGTTCCATTCCATGAAACAAGAACGAAAGTGACGACAGCCTAAAGATTGGGGAATATTTGATATGAAAGCACTATCATTTCTGAAGTTTCTCATGCGAGGTTGCCTGTATCTCAGAGGCTGGCATTCGATATAATCGCACTGTGTACTTTTGTGTTGCTTCAGGTTCTTCGCGGCTCGAACCTGTCTAATGTTCCATACCGTGAACGTATAATGAAAAGTTCCAGTTTGACCAATCACATGACAGACACTTTGTTCTCATCAATCTGTGACACGTTTCGGCGCACCAATATTTTTGACTTCTTAACAAAGAAAATCAAAGGTATGATGTTTGGGAATTATAAAATGGTTTCATCATCTAGATTGTCAGTTATATCGCCTATTTTCAAATGAGGACTTTTTAATTTCTATGAAAGTATTACACTGCTTTAAGGGTGGCGCAGTATTGCTAAAATAGCATTAAAATTTCCCTCCTACAAAACTGAGACTGAAACACTGCTATTGCCTTATTTCAATTTTCAGTGAGATTGTGGTGTACTACGTATGCTCGCGGTGGGAAAGCTTACTATATGTGCAAAGTGACACTATGCTTAAAATGGCAACTGATGTCACAGTTAAGATAATGAGAGCGGGCCGACACGGGTTTTGATGTTTGACGTCGAAGACGTGACAACTTATCTTTCCGGGGCCTGCTTCTGTCGGCTATAATAAACTTCAACCAAAATACATTATCCATCGCTGACAGGTTTATCAGTTGTCAGTCGTATTAACGCCTTTTCTTCCCGTCTATTACGAGATGATTGATTTGACACACAAGCTGCTTCTAGTAGTTGTTTATTACCTTAGTGATCTAAAACTGTTTATTACCTTTATGGTTAGTATCAAGATTGACTAGTCAGGACGCGCCGCTTTATTATCGAGTCCCAAGACATAACGAACACACAATTCAATTAATTTCAAACGAACACTTTACACGACAAACCCTACCATCACAAAAGTAGCTTTGATATGTTGCGTTGTAAGTTTACGCGGAAAAATTTCCGGAAGTGCACTTCTTTTTGACCTTTTCCCGCATAAATCGCTTTGTTTTTTGGGTTTTTTTTTGATATCCCGCAGCTGTGAGAAATATATCTCATCCATCAATAGTCTTCAAACTTCTACACATATTTTATATTATGGAAAAAACGTTTAGGTACAACATTCCAGAAGATTATATCATCAATGTAAATTGCAAACAAAAACGAATACTCAATTGTTGGTATGTGTAAATTAAAGGTGACCTACCAATCTCCACAATGGTACGTTTATACAAAATACATCAAATATGATTTGAAGCTAAAGGATATGGGACAGCGCAGTTGTATCGCACAAACACCGTTGTTTACGTTTTTGTTGGTGAAGTGTCGGAATTAATATTTCCGAGAAAAAAAATATTGCTTATATTCATCAATGTGCAATCCGCTTGCTATCGATCAAAGATGATCCGTGTGTTGTAATGATGTAAACTTTTGTTAAACAAGTGTTTACATGTAAACACAAACAACTGATCTGCATATACACGCAGACATTTAACCTCATATGCATTATCACATTGTATCAACTACTGGTTGGCCGGCAAACAATGCTTACAATGAAAATCTGAAGATAAGGGTACATTTTGCAAACGTCCTTATTGATAAGATTTAATATTTCGTTTTGTTACTGACCGAAACTTGAAGCGTACTCTCAATGCAAAATTCACGTTTGACTACTTTCTATAACCTGGCATAGTATCAGATCTCATGTCACAATCTACAGTCAGTTCAGTCAAGAGTTTGATCGCGTATTTTTATGTGCAAGCAACAGCATCGTTCATAAAGTGGAAAGGTACCAAGAAATAGATAGACAGGAATTTCATGTCTGATTTATTTCGGTAATTATAAAACAATGGGTGACACATAATTCGGTAATATATCTTGAGGTCAAAAGATTGGACCATGGCACATCTTGGACATGCTTTAAACTCACACAATGAACATTATGGCTGTAGTAGTCTCGATATCTGGAATAGGCAACTTCATATAAATACTTGTTGATCGTTTGTCAATCGCTTAAAAACAAAATATTAAATTTAGATTTTGCGGTCGAATCTTTACATTTCCATATTTCGTGTTATTAGTCAAGGTCCACTGCGGCCATACCGTCGACCAGGCTTGATCATATGATTTAATATTTATGGAGACAGCTGACCCATTTTCGCAGGAAAGTTCAAAATTATTAGTTGAAATTTCCTGAAACAGGCCGTCATTTCACCAGTCATCGTTACGGTACAGGTTGCAAATCAAAGTTACACATGTGAAGGTATATGTTTGGTGGTAATCAGTTCACACTGCTGAGAATTAGAAAAAACAAAGGTTATGGTTAAAAATGTCCGGTCCCTCTATTGTGTCAAAAGCACACCCGAAATACCATTTCAAAGTTAACGACAAATAAACCGCGATCATTCCGGGTTTGTTATTTCGTTGGACACGATAAAAATTTGTGCAAAGATATGTGATGAGAGGGTATATAGCCTACATGAAGATAGACGTATGATTATGAACGTCTAGCTTTTACCGCCATGGAACGACGATTGTTTGCCAGTTCAAATCACGATAAAAGATTGTCAATGACATGAACGCTATCACAATTGCAGTACAGTTCTTATGTTTATAAGTCACACTACTTTGAAAATTTATGGTTGATTATTTTGTGAGATGAGAATACACTTAGCCTATAAAGAAAATTCACCTTGCTAATGTTTGACAGAGAAACGTTACAAAATCGATGGCGTCATCAGGTTGGCAAGTAGGCTGTTGATCGCACACTACATGCTTCACTGCTAAACGGAAATAACACTGTTGCTGTGATGTTTGCTGCAGTTCTTGTCCATGATTCTTCTCCTATCGTCTATTGTATCACATAATCGTATTTGGGAGTGCGTGAAATTTTGCCCTTGTAGTTTTACAGTAACAGGGATTGACAACGAATACAATCCGCGCCGGGGAGGTACTCTAGATTATTTTCATATGGGGGTGTGCCGCTCAGTATAGCATATCTACGCATGTATATTCCAAAAATATGACCCATGATTGGATATTTATTTGTACAATTTTGGGAATTTTCATCTTTATTCTGTTACATGAAAAGGCTTTGCTAAAGTATGGGGCATTTGCTTTGTTATCGACCAATGTTTACGTTTTTTATGAAAAATCGAAACATGGACGTTTGGTGAAAATGTTATCCAATGGGGACGGCACATACCCGTTCACGTTTTCTGTGGGACATCCCCCTCGGGAATACAATATTATCATAAGGTATTATTTGTCCCAATATGCAAATTACCTCAGACAGAAATTCGTGGGGGCGAGAGGCAGTGTACTCCTCGATACGGCGACGCTGGTAATAAACTCTGATGACTTTTTCCAATGACTTTGCTGAAATAAATTTGCGTCCGAAAATTTAGCCGATAAGAACTAATGAAATGTTTCGGCGGGCGGGTTAAATGAATGAATGATCACACAAAAAGAATTGGCATACTTCGCTATACAACAAAAAGATAGAAGGTAAAATGGAAATTCGACAGTTGCAGCCTCACACACAAGAAGCACATTATCATTCGTTTCAAAATATAGAGTCGTGACAGCACTAGTTGGTGACCCGAATCAAAAATAAACATGCCAGGGGTAAAACAAATAATTACAGGGTTAAAACATTGCACACGAACTATTTTCAAGTGTTTGTAATAATGGATGAGCGGTATTTTAGCTAACGATTAGTTGCTTTAGAAATGTGTCGTTTGTTTCATTTATTATACTAATGCATTGTTGTGAATTATTGATGATATGGTCAAACAAACAGGCAGACACTTTTTCGCTGAAGTATTTGATGACCAGGTCTTAAAGGTGTTAATAATGCCTTTATTGGAAGGTTAGCCCGTTAAGTTAATTAGTAGACGGTAAATAGTTTGAATTTAAAGACAACATTTGATGCGCTCTGCAACATGTATGTTTGTTTTGTACTGAAGAGTACTGTTCTGTGCACGATTACAGTAAAATTAAAAAAAAAAAACAGTTTCACTTCCACTACAGAAAGAAAACAGGTGTGATATTCTTCCCACTTTTAAATGGATAAAATGCTTTGCTTGAATTTCATTTAACCTTTTGTTCTAATATAAAAAAGTACCTGTTCGCATATTTGTTCAAACAGTCCAATAATATATATTAGTTCAAACAGTCTAATATTGTTACTTCTGAAGGATTATCATGTGAAATTATTAGCCTCCTCGGTTGTCGTTTAGCTGACTCTTCATCAAAATTTCTCAGATAAATACGATATATCATTGTAAACAACATTTGCGTTTCGCTGTACTTTTCCGAAAAGGGATAATTTGTTCCCCATTCTACAAACTAGACACATGTTAATTAAATAGTTTTGAGGAGAAAAAAATTAGTGTTAAAATTGCAGAATCCTAATACAATTAATGTTGTGTTCCAAATGATCTTTGTTTCGATCGATGAAATTTATAAGCAATGCGGCATTTTACAATAGTTGAAGATCTCGTTTGAAGTTTTTGCAGAAATAAATGTGTGAGAATATCCAATTGTATCTGTAGATCCATGGAAACCGAACAGCTTCGCATCATGTCGATTGTTCCTTGTACTAACAGCCTGCTAGCAAAGCCCAATGTTAAATTAAATACTAACATGCGGCAATTCACCAATCAGAATGCTCAACTGAGCAATCTTTTTCTATTCATGAGACCCTTCGTGGCGATCATAAAGCGAATCGCAATAGTGGGGAGGGCATTAAAGCAAGAGTAAATTTTGTGGGGTTGAAAACACTGAACTGAGTTTATGAAATACCATATATATAATGCAAGAAAGTTGCGTATTATACGTAATAGAACTCCATGGCTTTTAGTGCAAAGGCCTATAGTTGTTATAAAAAAGAGCTAGGGCTTTATTATAAATTATATCATATCAGTATATTGATGGCGCAAATACAGCGATCTGATTGGTCGAGACGCGAAAAGAATCGTGGTATATTGGGATATACCACGGCTGGCATACGCGCGAGCTCTCAGCTTGAGCAAAAGTCCGTTTTTGACGTTCCACACCAGAATTTCAATATACTGTTATGCTATAATAGCAATAAATCACACCCACTCGATTTTGACCAGTTCACTCCATATATACACTCGCTATCGCTCGTGCATATATGTCGTGAACTGGTCAAAATCTCGTAGTATACCGTCGCTGGTTGTGCGTTATTGCTTAAATAAATTATTCAAATGAACTTAGATATTCACAGTTGAGTCAAAGAGTTTAATTTCAAAATTCACTTGCTTCCTTTTATGACCCGCAGTTGCAGCCCAGACCTTCAGCGTGAATTCACCAGCTTGTGACGAAGGCCGAGCCATTTTCGTCAATGAAGTTCAAATCAAAATGCCCACGCAAACTGCTAAAGTGCATTTTGGTATGTACTTCTCTCCGTCACGCTTACGGACTTCAACAAAGAAATACTGAGGCCAAAAATTTAGTTCGGTTGCACTTACCTAACTGAAGTCAAAGGGAACTTTGTGACATTGCGAAACCGAGACACCTTGGGAATTTCTGTTTTCAGCTCAGTCTTTCTAAACCTGAGTAGCCCATTTTGTGTTCGATTGTGTAGTTTTTGTTTCTCTCTGAAAAATGTCTTTCGATTGCAATCACTTGAAATCCCACAAGCGTATTACCCTCTTTGTGAACGGAATTTGAAGTGCTATCAATACAAATGAAATTGAGGCAACTTTACTCATCAAATCTACCATTATTAGCTACGATATGGTTAATGAGAGGGTCGGAATGCATAGCGACATACCGGTGAATCGATAGTGCTTAGACGCTCGCCATGCTACCTGGGTCCCCGAAAATGGTTTTATATTTGAGTGATTCATCCAAATGGTGTTCGGGGACCAAATTGGGGTTCCTCCGTCATGATTAGTCGCCCTCTCTTATATGTATCGCCTCCGTTTGCAAGGGAAATACCCAGAACACCAACTGACCATGCGACGGCGGCAGTGTTGGAATAACTGGGCGGATGTGAACTGCTACAGTGTAAAAATATTCATCGTTTGGGAAGACGACTGGGTGCAACCTCATACACATGTAGCACATCTGTGGCAAATTGCCTGGGGAGAGAGCATTAAGCTGATCAGAAACGAGATAGCAATACTGTTGCACTTTCCCGTTCATATATTTAGAAGACCTAAATTAGCTAATTTTCAATATTCAAATTTTAACACGGGATTTAAATACGTAAAATGCGTTAGCACAAAGACGGAATACGATGCCCTAGGGCTTTAATTCAATATTCCCTTAAAACCTATGGGTGACTTTAAAATCAAGGTTTAATAAATGTACTGAAATTGTTACATAAGTTGGCGAACGAGGCACCGAAACGAAAATATGCAAGTTTCGGGTGATAGATCTTTCTGAGTCCGATAAAATCCTCATACTCGGATATAATTTACGTTGACGTATGAAGTACCTGGTCATTGTTCTTCAAAGTTGCTGGGCTAGGACTTGACTTAATATAGAAAGAATTCATGGCGCCTTTATCAGTTTAAGCATCACAAAAAGGCTTCACATATCAAAGATTTCCCAATCATTTAGTGAAGGAAAAATGAAATTCTTATTCCTTAATTTCGCTCCTCATCGCAAAAGCTATTATACATGTGTTTTCACTTTACGGGTGTGCTTAGGGATTTAGTTGTCTCGCAATATAGGCAACAAAAACCACGTTCCGTGTTTATAAACTTTGCCCTCATGCTAAAATCCAGCTAAAGCAATGTCTTTCCAAGAAGGTCTTATTAAGTCACAGCAAATTTCTGTATACTTATATAATCTTTACTTATATAATCTTATCTGTTTGCAATAGCAATAGGAGTCAGAAGGTGATTACAAATTATGTAACATTAACTAAAAAAACTATGGGTTTAATGTTTTACGTATCGATGTTTTATATGTTGTTTCGCCATTACCGGAGCATAAAGTCATAGGTTTGTTTACAAACAAAGTATTCATCTCATTTACACTAGATGGTATCTGAAAATTCGGATAGTTTTCAATCGGATTCGAACCCACAACATGTATAGCCAGTATTTTAATGATTATACCTTGGGATCAAACATTTTGGATTACTTAATAACTTAATCATTAACCCATAAGTTCCCATTGTGTGTGAGTCACAGACCAACAAAAAAAGAAGCCGTAGTGAGATCCGTTTCTGCGGCACATTTTGAAAACTTTCGACTGTAATGGGTCAGATTCACCGTCACATTGCCATTCGTAAAGAGCGTGTAGTCTTGTTATGTTTCAGGTTGTCCAGATGGCTGGTTAATTGATACATCAGAGCAAATGTGTTATAAGTTCCTCGAGACACATAAAACTCAACTGGAGGCAAAACGTTATTGTGAATGTTTGAATTCAAGCCTGGTAATTATTGGATCGGAGGAAAAATCTGCAAGAATAAATCAACTAAGACCACAAAAGAATGCAAGATACTGGATTGGTCTGGAACGGGTAAGTATATATTCATCACTCAATATGTTTAGATAAATGACAGCAAGAACATGATCGTTTCATTATATAAAGTAGCTGTGGGAAATGTCTGTAAAACTACTAGTCTAAGAAAGATTTCTTTTAAACAGATAGATTTATCTTGCGGATTACTAGTATACTCTTCACATTCCTGATGCATTTCACAATAATATTTCAGTTGAGGACTTGGCAAAACGTTACATAACTTATATAACAGCAGAAAGCCATGATGATTATGAATGATCCAGTTGTAGAGTTAATCTAATAGTTACAATTTCCATAGAGAATTTATTAGTAGAGTGGTTCATTTTAGATAATCCTGTTTTCAATGTTTGAACGTACTAAATATGCTAGTCTAAAATTTTATCGATAAAATCATTTTTAGCAGGTTGCAGACATCGTAAAGGAATATACAATGCATGATCTGATCACGTAATTTTGAAATTTGGGTGCTACAAAATCGCCTATGTTCACTCAAAGTATGCAGGGAAAATTCATAGAAGATAACATAATCTTAAAAGTACGGATAAGTTGGTTATCATAGAAATGACAATATGTATGTAAGGAAGGAAAACATGGATGCCAGTATTTACTATTCTCTGACTGGAACAACGAATCCGCAGATTTATTGAAAATAAAATGTTAATTTTACACAGTCTTTGTATTATTGCGCGTGTGAAATATCCCAATCCAAGTGTGATTTTCCATCAACGACAAATGTATTAACATATATGAATCATATCGTTATGGTGATACCGAATACATCTCAAAATAAAAAATCGCAGGTACATACAAATACGACAGGTACCACTGTGGCAACTCGTGTCATATACTATTTAAATGTACAAAAATTCGAAGTATATTTTTATACTGAGTAATGATACCAATTATGAAACTTTTTAAAATAAAATATTGTAGTTTATTGTAATCTTTAAAGTATTGGAGATTGGTCACAATATGCTGTGAAGGAATGCCTCACACTCATTTGGAAATTCCCTAATATTTATGAGACATTCTATATTTGTCATAAATTGTAGGATTCTATAAATCCCTAAGCACAACGGTAAAGTGAAAACACATGTATAATAGCTTTTGTCTATTTTTGCGAGAGTGTAACAATCGCTCCTGGGCAATGCCACCCAGCAACCCAGACCTACAAATGAGCTGAGTACGACCCTTCTGCGTCTTTTAAGGAAGTGGCTTGTTGGAACTGTGCTTGTGTGACTTTCTTGTTTACAAATAGCTAGTGTATTTCGTGCACGACACCTAGATGTAAGAAGTCAACATAACTGGAAGGTTTACATTTTACGATATACATTGTGACAAACATGTTTATCTTTCATCAATGATCAACATACATATACGGTGTCTGCATGGGTCGCTCGAAGTCAATTTTAAGCGCTTCTGAAACGTCTCAGGTCGAATGCTGGAACAAAAATTACGGAGAAACGGTTCATAGCAGTCCTGGACAGCTTAGATTTGAGACGGTATTGCCGACCAGGCTTGAGCCGTTGTGCAGCTTATTTTCTGTCCACAACATGTAGTGAGAAGATACAATCCGTTTAAGTGACGCTATGGCTGCCAAAGCCCAAGTATCGCGTAGAGTATTGCTTTTTCCGTTCCATTATCGCTGTCGTGTCGCCACAATTTCGCCATCAAATCTGTCGCGTTTGCTTTTCTCTGACGTCTACGCATTCCTTCTTGATGTTTACTTCACCTCTAAGTAGCCTCCACATCGTTGCCAACATCGCTGCCTCATCGTGACATCACACCAGTATAAGCTGTGCAACAGCTGGTATATGGAGGCCCGTTTTGGTGAAAATTATCATTTTTAATGTGTTAAAATTAATTTTATGTAGTCTCGAATTAATTGTATCAGTTGTGGTAATTAATTTGTTTATTCTTTGAATTAATTTAACATATTTTAAATTATCTTACATGCTGGAATTGATATTATGTAGCATAGAATTAATTTTTACTGCTATTTTGAATTAATTTTCTATTTTTTTGTAACTAATTTAATCCGTTAAAATTAATTTTATATGTTAGAATCAATTTTCTGTAGTCTAGAATTACTTTTATCAGTATATGAAAATAATTTCCCATTTTTTATTCAATTTATCTTGCTGAAATGTTTTTGTAGTCTAGAATTAATTTTACTTGTACCTCGAATTAATTTAACATGGTGGTAGAATTAATTTTGTGTTATCGTAGAACTTGACAGCTAATCCCACAGTCCTTTGCGCGCTTGTTAGTCAATATGGCGGCAGATATGAACACTTCCCTCGCATAAAGAGAGAAAAGTGGGATTTGCGTAAGTTTAAAGGCGCAGTCTAAAAGAAATTCTTGTTTTACACTTTGCAAATGTTTCCATTTTGCGAGATGTACACTTAGTACTGATTTTTTCTTTGAACAAAATAAATAATAGGTAAAATGTGACTTTTTGTATAAATATGTGTTTGAATGATTTCTTAACTGCAGCACTCAATTATATAATTGGACTTAAATAAAATATCTCTGATTCCTCAATCATCAAATGTGATTGCATCAACATGAAGGTATAAAATATCCTTATGATAAGTGAGCAATTGCAAAAATAGCTTTGCAAAATAAAAAAAATCTTATCATATTCTTGAAAGAAATAGAATTGAGAAAATTAAGAGATATCAGTACTTAAGCACATTCGTTCGTACCAGTAGTAGTAAGTCATAGTGTGATTCAAAAGAAGAATTTTCGGCTACCTTAACTATGGAAACTACTCTATAAATCACTCCTATAAAATGCATGTTATCAACTCGAATGATTCTTTTGATCGGTGCCCCTCAAAATACCATAGTAAGTCTTGAGCCACCAATGATGAGACACCGTCATTTTATTTCACAAATTCACGTTCTACTTGATTTAATACTGGTCCTTGTGTCAATTTTATGTCGGCTATGCATTTTCAGTTAGGGATATTCCGTGTAAAAATGAAAATCACCTGTTTAAGAATATTGATAGAGATCAAGTTGATAGTATTAATGCCAATATTTCTAGAGGTTTAACAAAATATGCAGCCTAATGGTCATTAATATGATGTTGAGAAATGCACGGACAGATATTCTGGCAAGGGTAATTGCGAGTGGTCAGTTTTGTAAACAGTAAACAGATAGTGGCTATTTATGTACCCAGTGAACCATTTATAGCCAATTTAATTTGGCCATACGAGCAATTCAAAAATTAATTTATTTCGAAATTAAAAGCAAGAGGCATATTTTTACAGTAGATTATGGGGAGCGATAAAATTTAGAGTCAAAGTTACCAAACCAGGGGTGTGTCAAAAAAAAGGAAATTCAAAACGGAATCTGGAAGCTGTTGAGTTTAGTCGTCATTATTTAAAAGAATTTTAATCAAGAGTAGTAAGCTGTACCTATAAATCATTTCAGTGAAGAGTTCCATTCAAGCTACCTTTCCGAAGTGGGGACTAGAGTGTCACCTAAAAGTGCCGTGTGAATCAATACACATGCAGAGTAACTGAGGGACTGGGAAAATATTACAGGGGCGGGTGACTATTTTCCGTGCAAGAACTTTTAAAGGGTCATGCAATTTTGTACATACATTTTGGGTGGCCTACCATTATTTTGCAGGTATAAGAAGGCAAGATGTGGCCAACGAGATCCAAATGAGAGATTTAAGGTCCAAATTTTCAGAATTTTTTCCCATGACAAATGTTAAATATTTAAACGAATAATTATATGGTTATCATAATTCGAATATTAACAAGTTCAATTTTCACGAAAATGTTAGCGCATACGGGGTATTTTAGTCGAAACAAACACAAATAGTGTCCTTCTAATGGCCGATGTTTCTATGGCAATTATTTTGGGATCGAAAGCATAAGAGTTTTGTCAAATACATTGAAAAGGCTAAGAATGTCTCAAAAATTCACAATATTGGCCTGATTGGCCTTTTTATGTATAATATTTCAATCTTAACCATTTTGGAGCTAGAAATATCAGTTTTCCAAAACTATAAAAAAAAACTGCTCCGAAAATTTTACAATCAGATTGTCAACACTTGAAAAAAAACAATTTTAATCTCCACTTCTGTATCACTTCCTTCTATGGCAACCAATTGGAGGTTAAAAGTATCAATTTTGCCAATAAACTAAAAAATTGCTTACATTGCCACAAACTTCACAATGTTTGTTTTTCGAGTCGCAATAAAACAAAATGATCTTTCTTTACGAAATATGTTTCAATCATTTATGCAATAATGTTGTGGTTGAAAAGAGACGATTTTACACAGTCCCACAGCAAAACTTTGATTGCTGGAAAATGATAGTATCTTGGTTGAAAAATCAAATGCAATGTACTCTACTGTTCCACGTTTTTCAATGGAAACCATTTTGAACATTTGAAGTTGACAGTATCAATTTTTCCCAAATCCCATTAAAAGTTGCTTTGGTTGCTGAGCAATTTCTCAATATCTGGTGTTTAGTCATAACATACACAATTTTTTTGCCAGATATTTCCATGGTAACTATGTTGGGCCTGAAACAATTATTCCATTGACAATAGTTTAGAGTGTCAAAAATCATTTTAGGGACATCGTAAATTTAGTCAAATAAAAATATTATTGTTACTTTTCTTGCGGCCTGTATCAGCAGTCATTTCGGGCTGACTATAACCTTTTTTTCAAAACTCAGTGTCAATCAAAAATTACTTTGATTTTCGTGCAGAATTTACTCAAAGAGTATCTTCACTCTTAACAGATACAACTGTTGTTAAATTTCAAGCCAAATCAAGCTGGCACAAACGTTGTAGGTTTAGTCGTTCTCACATTTGGCTGTAATCCTCCAATTCAAACGGCGGTGAAGACTGCCATTAACCGGATTACAGCCAAAGGTGAGAACGAATTGATCAACACCAGGAAACTCCCGAAGAGAAATTTTGTCATGTACACCCTGATACCGTAACGAAAGATGGT
Organism: Ptychodera flava; assembly: GCF_041260155.1. Lineage (NCBI taxonomy): Eukaryota > Metazoa > Hemichordata > Enteropneusta > Ptychoderidae > Ptychodera > Ptychodera flava. The sequence continues at coordinate 6,395,516 of NC_091938.1, forward strand.
CACACTTGACGATGGCTATATTGTTGACACCTTGTCATGATTGACATGTTTAATTGATGCGCGTCACGCGTCACAGAATGATGGTATATTCTACGCGTGCCGACATAGGGAAACACGACACAACGATGAATGATACTCGTGAATGGATAAATTTCTGTGGCAAGCAAATGGCGTGAAAATCAACTCTATTGCACATTGTCTGCTTCTTTTTTTGTTATGTTATGCGTGGCGAATTACTTGGTACGTTTCTCAGTTGCTCGTTTTCCAACACGCGTTGGTCGGCAGCCGTAATATATATTAAGGGACTGGACATAAATTACAGGGGGGTGGGCGGGTTTTTTTGAAACAATTTTGGAATTTCACCAAAATGTTGATTCACTATACATTGTTGGCTATGAGGAAACTACAAATAACTCATAGGCTATCTGATTCTGAAAAAGTTGTTCGACCTGAAGCTTCCAGTCGTTAATGGCAAAAAATGAAAGTGCCAGGAGGTATTTTTTCTTTTTTCAGTATTCCATATTCTTCAATACGTGCACATGCAATTGCAGCTTTGATGCATGAAAAAAGGCGACCCTCCCCCATAGGCTTGCACAAAATTTTATGATCCTTCAAAACTGATTGCGCGAAAAATGGTGACCCACCCCCAACAAACACCGGCCCACCCCCTGTAATTTATGTCCAGTCCCTAAAGACGGTGTTTACTTCAGCACAGCAGGCCAGCATGTTTCGGAAAACAAGCGACTGAGGTACTTTATAATTGTGCGAGTCCATCATTAATTAATTTGTAAATGAACGTAATTATCATCGGGCAGTTTTTAACTCTGCTATCCAATTCAGATATTTACTGTCACTTTCTAACATGATGGATTTGGGTAATGCATCACCCATGGTAATATCAGCGGGGTCCGTGTTGGTCTCCCTTGCAGGTTCCACCCTGGCCAAAGTCAGAGCCTTCGCAGTGGTGCCTGGCGAACCTTTCGTCTCGTTTTCTGGGGTTGCAATGGATATATTCATGACCAATGGAACTCAGTTCTTATTTAGTAACAGATTGTAGTGCGAAGCATTTATATGGGCATTCCTTGATAATATGAACTCAAGAGGATACACAAGATAAATTAACATACTTTTGGCAGATAGTTGAATACGTAGAAAATGGGACTAGAGGCTACTGTTTTCGTTGATGTTCACCTGAAAGTGTTATTCACATGGTAGATCCGGCCGCCAGCCATCATAAGGTATAAAAAGGGAACATTAACAGTTTTTGCCACTTTCCATAATGATTTTACCGTGCGACTCACTTTTCGAAGATCTCTGTCCGCAAATTAATCATCGATGACGTGAACACCAAGGTTTATTTCCAAGGTTGGTTATCGAAGCATGATGACTGGTTTCCTTAACCTCGTACGCAAGATATAAACAAGAGCCTTACATCGCATCGCAAATAAATTGTATCTAACGAGAGTTGTACGTTTTCCAAAGTTTAAGCATTATTATATATATATATATATATATATATATATATATATATATATATATATATATATATATTTATTTATTTATTGTGATATAACCGAGGTTACGTTGGTATTGTTGGTATGTGGTAGCGTGTCGGGGCTGGCAAGGCTGGTACATCAATGATGAAGGGATGTAAAGACGACTGGAAACAGCGAGTACGATAAAATCTAAGATGCTACTTTATTAGACTAAAATCTAAGCTACGTACATAGAGTGCTGCTAAGCTGGAGACTGGCTTGAGTACACGTGGGCTAAGAGAGATATACATGCCCTCATGAATAGTAATGACAGCTCATGAATAATAATCACATGACACTACGTCACATTCCTTCCTCCTTATTTTGATGGAGACAGGGAGTCTACATCACTAGTATGGCAAAATAATTCAGAAAATCAGCAAAAATCAAAATGAAATAATACAATACTAATACTGCTCAATCTAAAAGAAAGTACATGACAAAAAAACTACTGACTAAGTCGGGTACAGCAACCTGGGCAAACACCATTACTATAAGGGTTGAAAATTCAACATGCATTGTTGAAAACAGTGTATATCAGGTCACTACAGCCCTTTCACTACATCATTCATGCACCTTCACTCCTCACTACCGTACATCCGAGCTCCATATTCGCGACAATGCGTCTGCATTTGTATTTTTGCTGCCCTTCTTGTACTCAATCTTAAATTGATGCTCTTGCAGTATTAATCTCCATCGCAACAACCTACGATTTTTACTGCACATTTTGTCTAACCAAACCAATGGATTGTGATCTGTAAACTATCTCCCATAGAAGTAAGGATTCAAAGCTTCCTCAGCCCAAACAATGGCTAAACACTCTCTTTCTATAGTAGGGTAATTTTCGGCTAATATACTGAACCGGATGTTCCTCTCCCTTGTCATCATAATGACACAAAATCGCACCAATGCCATGGTCAGACTCGTCTGTCTGCACCAGAAACGGCTTATTATAATCAGGAACCGCCAGAACTGGTGATGATGCTAAAGCATCTTTCAGCTTCTGGAAAGCATCCACACAGCTCTGAGTCCATTGAACATTGGCTGGGCTATTTGTATACGTCAGCTGAGTCAATTGAGTCGCAATGCCAGAGAAATGTTGGATAAATTTCCTGTAGTATCCTGCTAATCCTAAAAAATGATCTGACATCCCGCTTTGTCACTGGTGTTGGATAATTGACAACAGCATTAACCTTATCTGCCATGGGTTTTATTGTTCCACTTCCAGCACTTTAACCAATGAAAGAAACCTCACTGCCATCAAGATAGCATTTCGTTGGTCTAGCAGTTAGTTTAAAACTACGTAACCTCTCAAATATGCTGCGCAGGTGTTTAACATGATCTTCCCATGAATGTTTATGTGGACCCAAGTCATCCATATATGCTTTTTCTCTGGGCTGATTGAATGTCTTATCCATTAGCCTCTGAAAAGTGGCTGGCGCATTTTTCATCCCAAATGGCATAACAGTAAACTCATACAGTCCAAAAGGGTGATAAAGGCGGACTTTTCCCGAGCACGTTTGCTCAAGGGAACTTGCCAATATCCCTTTGTGAGATCGATCGTCGATATATAATTCGATCCGCCGATTTCCTCAATCAATTCATCTGTTCTAGGCATAGGATATGCGTCAGATACAGTTACCTGATTCAGTCTTTTATAGTTTACGCAAAATCGAATACCATCATGTTTTTTTTTACTAAAACGATACGCGAGGCATAGGGACTCTTTGATTCAGTAATAATTCCAGCTTTCAGCATCTTCTGCAGTTCCTCTTTAACTGTCTGTTTAGCTGCCTGTGGTAGACGATATGGCTTCTGACAAAGTGTCGTTTTGTCAGTAGTTATCACATCGTGTTCTAACTGATCAGTACAACCAGGTACATCAATTAAAACATCACTGTACTCTTGCAGTAAGCGTAACAGTTCTGCACGCTGATCCGCAGTTACCGAATCCGCAATTACTACATCTCTCCATGTCTCTGTGCTCTGATCCTCCAGTGTGTAGTACATAGAGTTTTCTATGTCCTTGTTGCACCCAGCATCAACAGTGTCAACAAAATACACTGGTTTATTTCTCTCTTTCCATGCTCTCAGCATGTTGATATGATAAACCCGCTTCGGTTTTCTATGGCCACCTCGCTCAATTTTGTAATCAACGTTTGAGACTTTCCTCACCACAGTGAATGATCCTTGCCACTGAGCACTCAACTTATGCGTAGAGGAAGGTAAGTGTACAAGTACTTTATCACCGTTCCTAAAAAATGTTTCCTTGCTCCCCTATCATACCACCTCTTTTGTCTTGCTTGGGCTTTTCCCATGTTCTTTTTGACAATTTTCTCATGTCGGCAAGCCTTTCTCACATCGTTATTATGTATTGCGCCAAGTTTTCCTCCTGTGAACTTTTCTCAGTCCACTGATCCTTGATCACAGTGAGTTGTCCCCTTATACTTCGACCATACATTAGCTCGAAAGGTGAGAAACCGGTACTTGCTTGCGGTACTTCTCTGTACGCAAAAAGAAGGTACGGAAAATATCGGTCCCACTCTTTTGGATCTTCTGCTACAAAATGTTGTAACATAGCCTTGAAAATACCATTAAACATCTCAGTTAATCCATTTCCTGCCATGTGATACGGGGAAGTTCGAATCTTTGAGATCTTCAACTTCACACACATATCAGTCATAAGATGTGACATGAAGTTTGTACCCTGGTCTGTCAAAATGTCACCAGGTAGTCCCATACAACTAAAAACTTCGATCAACGCCATCACAACCGTCTCGGCTTCCTGGTCTGATGACTAAAATAAACTTATTTCCGCGTTGACTTCTTTTCAAGGGATCCACAATATCCATTGTGATTAACTTAAACAGTATATTTATGATAGGCATCGAAACAAGAGGCGCCTTCTCGGACGCTCTCTGGCTCGCAGATTTTTGACATGGACTACAAGTCCTGTAGTATTCTGAAACATCCTTGAAAATGCCGGGCAAATAATAGTATTGTAGCAGCGTTTGTTCAGTCTTATCAATGCCAAGATGTCCTGACAGAGGTATGTCATGTGACACTCTTAACAATGCATTGCAACATTCCACCGGTACTACAATTTGTCTAACTTCACGCACCTTATTTGAAGAAAAATAAGGTGCGCCAGAAAAATCCAGTTTGATTTTCTGAAGATTGATTTGCATCTGCATGCTCTCGCACCTTTGCAAGAGTAGGATCGGCCGATTGAAGTTCTCTTAACTTGTACTGATCTTATCTTAATATTTCAGTATATTCCTGCTGACATTTTAATCCAGTGGCAATATTCTTGGACACTTTAGAAGTGACGTCATCACTTTACTCGTCATCACTGATGTCACTCAGATCTGATGAAGTCTCATCAAATGGCTTGTCAAGGGCTGATGCATCATGGGAGGTATCATCCGCTTTCCAATCGTTTAAATTGTCCTCATCAAACAATCTAGAGATACCCAGTGAATCATCGTGTTCGTCACATGACCCATTCACCTCTTGGATTTCATTGACCTTGTCAATGTGTTTCGAACCACTGTTACTTTCATTAGATGATTCTACTTCCTCATCGAAGTCATCATCACTTTGTTCCGCTTCACTGAGAGTCGGCAGTTCCTCAACAGGTATTGCTATCTCACCAGACGCCATTTCATTTCGCTTAACTATAGCCTCGCGCTCGTCCTGCGCTTTCTTTTGACGTCTTGTGACCACTAACGCACGGCGATCCTGCAAGGCAAGTGCGTCCTCACCTAGCAGAACGTCCTTGCGTATACCTTTCCATACCCCCATAGGTAAAGGTCCAGTGAAAATTTCACTTTCCATGTGGGCTTTGACAACGGGCGCCTTGTGCACTGTTTCGTCTGCAAAACTAATATTGAAAGTCTCTCCAGGCAAATAGTTAGATTGTTGTACGACCTCTGGCTTTACCAAGGTTTGACAACAACCCGTGTTCCTCTAAATACTCACTGGTTCATCGTCTAAACACCCAATGTAAGTATTTCTCCCAAGTAGATACTCATTACCAAATTCAGCCCAAATATCAGAGCCTTTGTCATCCTGACTTCTGATAAGGCCAACGACCTTTGTCTGTGCTGAACTTGCGTTTTTATGAGACTTTTGTTCAGGACAATTCCTTGCAAAATGACCAGTTTTCCCACAAGTATAACATGCAGCTGAGGGCTTTGTCTTGTTACCGCTCCGGGATGAGTTATCAGACTTTTTTCCCTCACCCTTTTGCTGCTTATTTTTATTGTTTGAACTTTTGAAACCCCGCTTCCGCTCAGTCTGATCAATAGCAGCGCCAGAATGAGCAGATTTATAAGTCTCACCAAGTTTTACCAACTCCTTATAGTTTTCAGGATCCCTTTCCTTCAACCATGTTTGCATTTGTTTGGGTACACCCTCAACTAATTGCTCAATTATGAATAGTTCACGTACCCATTCATATTTTTCGTCACCACTTAAGGACGGAACCCCACTTGTGTCCATCCAGCGGTCAAAACTATCGGCAACAATATCACCCAACTTACAGAATGTCTCCTCATCTGTATGTTTGCAAACTCTGAATTTAACTCTGTATGACTCGCTGGTGAGCTCATACTAACTAAGTATAGCAACTTTGAGCTTATCATAATCCAGGGCATCGTCTTCTTTCAACCTAGAATATGCCTCCTGGGCCTTACCAACAAGAGTCAGAGCTAATTTCTTTGGCCAAATCCGCTTAGGCCAACTGTACGTTCGAGCTAGCCTCTCAAATGTACGCAAATGTGTGTCAACATTGTCATCTTCTTTGAACTGAGGGAGCTTAGCAGTCCAATCATTAAACTCCCGATTTGCATCATGTGAATTTGCTTTCGCTCTTAAATCTAATTCTTTCATTTTAAAATCGTGTTCGCGCTGTTCTCTTTCTGCCTTTAGTTCTAGAAATGCTTTTCTTTTTCTTGCTCATGTTTTTGTTTTTCTGCATTTACATGCATGCGTTCTCTCTCTCTATATGCTGCGCGTGATTTGCCTGCTCTTGTTTATACAGATTCAATTTGAGCTGAAAAATTTCTTTTTGATGCAACAGGTTTTCAGCTAGTTCTCTTCCACTTAAACCACTTGTTGCCCCATAATCATCAATAGGCTTTTGTTTAATTGTCAGGCCTTGGCTTTTTGACCGAAATAACCGAGGTTACGATGGTATTGTCGGTTTTGTGGTAGCATGTCGGGGCCGGCAAGGCTGGTATACTGGGAAAGCTTACTTCAGCCTCCGTATCTGACATAATCATTCACTCACTACCACGCAGCTGTAGTAAAATATATGCACTAACCTGGTCACCCCTAGAATGCAATGGTATCAACCACCTTGTGCGTTGACCCCACCCAGTCAGTGTAAATTTCTGAATTGAATGCAACTGAATGATAGTATTTTCCACGGCTTCTTATCTTTTTTTTTCGTCGCTAATGAAAAGATACACAAGTGCATAATCACAGAAATGCAAATTTCCTGTCATACGATTTACACAGGTACTTAGTTAAGGGGCGTTCACACCAGAAAAACAAGCTATCTTTAGATAGTTAAGACTTTGTTTCAATAAGTGTTTATATTAGTACTTACAGTCTTTTGCATCAACAGGGTATGTCTTCCAACATATACGGAAAGATTTAAATACTGAAACAAAAAGATTGTGAAAATTATCTGCATACAGAAATTTTCAAGAAATTCAAAAGTCATAAAAAAGCAAGTCCGGTTGCTTCCATGACAGTGTCCTTGGCAAGTTTCAATTAAGTTCACTTCATACAAAAGTTCTTTTGCCTTCTTTAATTGTCCCCATCTTCTGTGAACTGGCTTATGGTTGACTTCTCCACCAGGTTGACAGTGCTCACAATCCAACTTCCCGTCTTTGGTTTACAGCTCCGTACACACGGCAACGTCTGAACCAGTTATAAGTTGATCAGCAAATTCAGTTAAACTGGGCTATCTCAGGTACCGGAGATTTTGCTATGCTGGTCCACACCAATGCATACATAAAATGACAACAGTTTCTCCCTGCAGATAACTCTCCAAAGTTCCAGCAGATATTTAACTTGCTGCTTGTAGCAAAGTCAGGTTACAACAACCCCAGAAGCGTTCGTTCTGAGTCTCTCAGCTTTTAGTAGCACACAGTTATTTGCCAAAGTTCCGAAGGTGTCTTACACACGGCTTATAAGTACTCACAGGTGAAGCTTTGTTACAACCAGGTTTCCTCCAAGTCCGTCTTAAGAATTTAAGTTAGAATCCCATAAGCTGCCACCAATATGATATGACCGAGGTCACATTGGTATTGTCGGTTATTTGGTAGCTTGTCGGGCCGGCAAGGCTGGTATTCCAATGATGAAGGGATGTAAAGACGACTGGAAACAGCGAGCACGATAAAATCTAAGATGCTACTTTATTACACTAAGCTCTAAGCTATGTACATAGAGTGACGCTAAGCTGGAGACTGGCTTGAGTACACGTGGGCTAAGAGAGATATACATGCCCTCATCAATAGTAATGATAGCTCATGAATAATAATCACATGACACTACGTCACATTTATATATATATATATATATATATATATATATATATATATATATATATATATATATATATAAGTATATATATATATATAAATGTGACGTAGTGTCATGTGATTATTATTCATATATATATATATATATATATATATATATATATATATATATATATATATATATATATATATACATATATACATATCATATAAGTCAGAAATAGCCCTATTAGAGACATGATTCTAGTAAATTTTAGTGATTTCCTCACCTAAAAAACAAACCTCTTGAACGATACTGTGCTTTAAAATTTATGGGGCATGTGTACCAACAGTAGCCAGATCAACCATTTCACACCTGATTGAGTGCACTCTTGTTGTCATTATAAAGTTACTCTGACTCTTACCATTCCCCCTGTGCAAGTTTGTAAACACGCTTGTTAATTTTAAAAAAGACAGGGTGTTTATGGGATAGGAAACATTGTCTACACTTCTGTATTATCATTGCAATGAATTTCTAGCAACAGAGTTTGTGCTAAGGGGTTTTCTCATGTTTCTTGTTATATGTTTTGACGTCAACCATTTGGGGGCTAGCAGTATTGGGGTTTGCCAAATAAATATTAGAGAAACTTGGTTTGCTTGGTCAACTGCATTGATATCTTGGTTATGGGTACAAAAATATCCTTGAAATTGCGATATATAATTTCATTACATATCTACCATCAAGAACAATGATTTCTGATTGCCCTAAAAAGCTGTGTTGAATATGCATCCATAACATAGACTGTTTCCAGGCATCATATTGTAGTTCGTTTTTATTCATTAACACAATCGATAAAAACAAACATGGCCGTCTGGCAGCCATGTTAGATTATATTGCATAAATAATTTACGTCCAAATGTAAGTTACAGTGCGTTGTCCAGGTGTCAAATTTGAAAGACATGTGGCAAAACCTGTCTGAGTATTGGCTTTGGACAAAATATACTGGAAACAAGATGGCCGTCATGTTGCCATATCGGATTGTGTTACAAAAAATCGACGTGGATATGTATGACATTAGAAATTATGGTTGTACCCTGTTTGAATGCAATCGCTCGCAGCATCACTCAGAAGTGTGCGTGAACGGGCGCATTGACATCAAATACAGGATAGGAAATGGCTGTCAGCGGGCCATATTGTATCGTATCACAGAACAAATTAATGTGGAGCTTTCGTTGAAATAAGTTTAAATGAAATCGCCCTAGGCATCTTTCAAAAATTTGCGTGAATGGACAGATGGATGCACCACACACACGCAAACACACAGATAGACAGACAGACAGACAAACAAACACACGCACGGACATACGGTCATGACCAAACCTATAAGTAACATCCGTGGGGACTAAATATGTACTTGTGCACTTAGATATAAGTGCAAAGCATCGCATCATCTTTGTGCTAGGTGATATGCTGTGCTAGCCCTCTACAGTATGTACACCACAATACAAATTGTGTGAAAAATCCTGCTTAACTTTCTTACAATATTTGAACAAATACGGATTTCAGAAATAGTACATCGCTGAGTGTAACTTTTTGCATTGTAGTAAAAGTGGACAGCATTTCACAAAATTAACAGTCCAAAGAAGACATGTTGTAGTCTACTTTATTCAAGTTTTATGGCTAACTTTAAAATATATAATTACTGTTTCTGACAGTTTGAGAAACAAAACTAATATTAGACTCTATACCATGTGTCATCATGATGTGGATCAGAAACACAATGACAGTGAATTACAGCATATTCAAGATGAAATGTTGCATAGAACTATAGAAAATTACCTAATTACCTTTTTATATGGGATCGCCAAACAGCCTGAACACAATTGGAACTATTTTGTGATTATAAGATGAGCAGTAAAAGTCACAGAATGTGCTCTCTAAGAGAGGGTTTACTCAAAGCATTTAGTAATTATCAATTTTTCTAGTGAAAACATCACACCTGTAATTATTGAATTAATGTTAAAGTAGTATTGAAAAAATTGTAGTATTTAAAGCCATCTGCTTTTCGAAAATTGTAAATTTATCCTTTTTGACAATTTCTTAAGGATTATTCATCTCATTGATACACATTCTTGAAAATGTCAAGATTAGAGGTCAAAATTTGATGATTGCTGTATTGTTTAGAGGACCTGGATTCATTTGAAGGTTTCGGGATCATATCTGATTGGTTCTTTACTATTTCAAAGTGCCTCTCTAGGCCAGTCCTTAAAAATGTTTTGGGGTCATATCTAAGTGGTCCCTTAAAAAGATTAAGGGACACATCAGGGTGGTCCCTGAAAGTTTCAAGGACTCATCTGGGTGGTCCCTGAAAGTTTCCAGGTCACATTAGGATAGTCCTTGAAAATTCAAGGGCACCTCAAGTTGGTCCCTGAAACCTTCAAGGACTCATCCGGGTGGTCCCTGAAAGTTTCAAGGACTCATCCGGGTGGTCCCTGAAAGTTTCAAGGACTCATCCGGGTGGTCCGTGGAAGTTTCAAGGTCACATCAGAGTGGTCTCTAAAAGATCCAGGGACACATCAGGGTGGTCCCTGAATGTTTCAAGGACTCGTCTTGCAATGGCGGTTTTTGAAAGATTCAAGGTCACATTAGGATAGTCCTTGAATGATTCGGGGACACCTCAGGTTGGTCTCTGAAAGTTTCAAGGACTCATAGTCTTAGTCATGTTCACGCTACAATCACAGTTGCTGACATCATTGTCGAGATCGGGAACAGCACTGTCAGTGTCACTCCACAAAGGACCGTGGTAACAGACATCAAATTCGTCGGAGATATCCAGTATTCCGTTGCTTTCCATGTAGTCCTGTCATTAGATGATTGGGGTACTGGACGTCCTACATTCAGAATCGGCAACCTTTCCCGACGAAGGAATTAGTGCAGTAGTCAAAATCCATTCGAACATCACACTGTTTACACACTCGACTTGAAACAATGCAGAGCCTTACAACAATGTGACCCGTAACCTTTACTATGTAAATTAGCAAGGACTATATTAGTTGGTGTACGATTCAGTGTCTCGCTTAATCAGAATCATCGACTACATCTCCAAATTAATCATGAAGACTGTAACATACAACCATAGTATTTTAAATAGTGGGAAAACTTTACAGCATAATAGAGCAACATGTACCTTACCCGGGACCTTACACAATCGCACAATCCTAGATGCCCCTGTAGGTTAAAATGGAATGTGCCATCATGAACTGATTGTTTGCGAATAATTAATTGTTTATTGTTCAGACCATGACACGTCGGCTAGTGACAGCATACTTCAACCAGCGAGTAAATTACCATTAATCGTCAAGGACTGCTCGTCTAAGTCGACTGAAGGTTCAGCCACTGCCCAGTTTATCACATTTATGCCGGGAAGAACATGCCTTGTAGATCTCGTCGCGTGAAAAATATGCAAAGACGTGTTTGGAGCTGGCCGACCTGTCACACATGGGAGCGATGAGGACGCTGTGTTAAGCCATTACATAATCTTAACTTCGACCGACATGAATATTGACGCTGTATGTGCAGGAAGTTGGACCAAATCTTTTCAGTGATTCGTCTGCCTGTCAGCTTTACCAAGTAATGCTTGTGAATGCACACGCAGACGAGCGAAGGTCACATCAGGATAATCCTTGAAAGGTTCAGGGTCTCATCTGGGTGGTCCCTGAAAGTTTCAAGGACTCATCCGGGTGGTCCCTGAAAGTTTCGAGGTCACACCAGGATAGTCCTTGAACAATTCAGGGTCACATCTGGGTGGTCCCTGAAAGTTTCAAGGACTCATCTGGGTGGTCCCTGAAAGTTTCAATGTCACATCAGGATAGTCCTTGAAAGATTCAGGGTCACATCTGGGTGGTCCCTGAAAGTTTCAAGGACTCATCTGGGTGGTCCCTGAAAGTTTCAATGTCACATCAGGATAGTCCTTGAAAGATTCAGGGTCACATCTGGGTGGTCCCTAAAAGTTTCAAGGACTCATCTGGGTGGTCCCTGAAATTTTCCAGGTCATGTCAGTGTGGTCTCTAAAAGATTTAGGGTCTCCTCGGAGTGGTCCCTGAAAGCTGCAAAGACATCTCTGCACAGTCCCTAAAAATTCCAGACAAAAACTGTTGGTTTTTGCCGTTAATATTTTAAGGTTTCAACAGACAGATGATATTGATTACATTTTTTTGCATCTACCAAAAAGAGTTCATTTTATAGAAGGGCTGAAATAGTTCAGTGATTTTTTTAAATTTTCCAGCATTAATTAGCACACGCACAAGAAAAGGGTAGTTTTATCAAATTTACCAGGTCTCATTTCCTTGTATATGAAATAAATAAATGTACAAGTCATTTTCTTAACATCTACCAAATCATTTGAAAGAGAGATCACCAAAAAACATACACTACAGCAGAACTGATTTGGGTAGAGGTAGAAGGCCATTTTACCATCGAAAATTTAAAATTTTATCATGCATCGTTCGGTGAGAAAAGCAAATGCCTACAAATCAACCTTGGAAAGGGAATTTGTATTTTCACTTAAACCTAAACAAAATTGACAAATCAGTTACATTTACTGGGTTCTCCTTTCCTGAGAGTGCGAAAAGCTAGACAAAAATGTAAAATTTGTTCGAGATGTATTTGATGATTGTGCAATTATCAATAATTTATGAAATTTGCCCCGTCTTCACACAAAAACACTGTTAGATTGATGATTTTTAAATAGATTATAACAAAATGCTAAAGATCTTATAATCACAAAATAGTTCCAATTGTGTTCAGCGTAAAATAGATATAAAGGCACCATGTTATCGCTCGTAATCATACTAAGGAAGGTCTGTAGTTTAACGGAAAAAGAGAAACTTCTTGAGAATGTCTCGAATTTTTTACCGATGATGAGAAAACAACACAGACTGTTATTAACATAAGATACAAGATCAGCAAAAGGGAAAATAATCCGGTACACATTCAAGCTACCACAGAAACGATCAGAAAATATGCAAAGACTAAAGAGTACATTGATACAGAAGGGATGCAAAATGACAGTTGATCAATTCTGAGCAATGCTTTCCTTCAATTACATAACCAAACATCTGTGTTCCATTTTACCGAGATCTCGATCAAATTGACATGTTAAACTGTTGTTTTCCGGTCCATAATAAATAATAGGTTATAACCAAATTAGTCTCCTATTATACACTTGCTGGTGCGTTCGTTGTTGACTTTTTCAAAGTTAATACGGTGATAATCAGGTGACAGCGTCTGCAGATTAGTAACTTACCCTCATTTGCCTTGTGCATTAGGTAATCAAAGGCATCAGATAATAGCCGCAATATGGTAATAAAACTTAACGTCACATGATCACAGGACAAATAAATGACAAACATAGGAGAGAAAGACATTTTTGCGGAATCAGTTCTGAGATAGGACCAAAATACCCAAGGTTGATACCCAGTTTAAATCTGTGTTGGCAATATCAGTGGCCAATGTATTGAAATAAATAGACAATAGCATGAAGAAACCCGTATTGAGACAAGGACACCCCTACCCCACTCCCTGGGATGGAAATTTATGCTAGCCCCATGATTTAGAAATCGCTTGGGAACGTATGCATTAATTTTTCACACTAGTCAATAGCTCTTTGAAGAAGAACATCTTGCCATGTGCTCCAATTCCACAATTAGAACACGATAATTGGGCAAGATCAACGGATCGTCATAGCGTCTTTTTGCAAATCAGCCTTTTGTTGACGATGTGAATTTATCGGCTTAGCAGCTCAGAAAATTTCTAAAATCCGACAGTCACATCATTATATTTTAATATAATATCTACCCTTTTGTGTTATGCCACCAAGTGGAATTCGACCAGCCTGTATGGAAATCCTAATTTGTTGCACTGAAGGAAGAGCAGTTTTTTGGTACGTATGTGAAGGCCTCAAAGTGGTTCCTATCCTCAAAGTGGTTCCCATGTTTTCAGTTGACCTTGATTTCCTTGCAGTCTAATTAAATATTTATTCGTATCTTGATATAAAGTTGTAGAACTTTGTAACGTCCTCAGTACTGATCTGTTGTTCGAGTAGTTTTTGACAAATGCATTCGCTATTGTCATGTTTTTAATTCCCCATGCATTTTATCTTGCAAAACCATGCTGAACTGCGTGTCAATTTTTTTCCCATTGACTCAGAGGGCTTAATGAAAGCGTCATGGGATTGTACGCATGCGTCGTACAAGATATGTCCTTCATTGTCAATACAACCCTGTAGACCAGTACGCGCGCACCCGGAGTATGTCATGTGGTTGCAAGCCTGTCACACGAGTAGTCTGGTTCCCTGACCCATTTTCCCCGGTAGAGGGCGTGGGGAAATATAGGCTTAGGTACCGGCAAATGTAAACATGGACGCTATTGGGTTAAAATAAAACAAGCTGTGATTGGATGAAAGTAACACTTGTAACTTTTTCTCATGTTTCTTGGGTTTCGCACTTACAGGCCCACTTAACACCAACTTCTTGTTTGTACCACAAAGCCGTAGAGGTAGAAAGAAAGACTTTTTACCTCCATGATTTAGCCACTGTGATTTAGCACACCTCTTGACACTTTATAGAACGTCGACATGATGCCTGGCATTTTTCACGAAATTTGGACACCATTCCATTCATCGAAATCAATCGTCGTTCACAGTTCCAACAAAGTTTGCTTTCAATTAGCTGTGATATCAGCAGTACTTGTGGCGTGTATCGAACTTGCTCGGGTCATTGGGGTCACGCCACAGACGGCGATGACCTCAATGACCCTAGCGTGTTAGATACACGCCACAAGTACTGCTGCGATACCACAGCCAGCCTTCAATCACCTCTATTTCCCCGTACTGCTGGATTAATCCTTTCAGTTTATGTTTCTCGTCTCGTGTGCCAATGTTTTTGGTTCGGATACCAGTGTTCGATCATAATTCTGATCCAGTCGAATTTTAACCGGCGTTTTCATGGTAGCAGCCATATTTGTTGTAGCATGTTCTGTCAGGTGACTAACCTCCGCCATCTTGAACAAAATTCTGTTCAAGATGGCTACCCAGTACCTGACCCTATTTTTCCCCACACCCTCTACCGGGGAAAATTGGTCAGGGAACCAGACTATCACACGAGTACCAGTAGGACGTACGCCCTCTATGGGAATGTCAATTATTTTTCTGTTTTGGTAGAGCAATGGGGTGTGAATTTATCAGAATCTTTTTTTTTCTCTGATGGTGAAACAAGACAGGAACAACAGTGACACAGGATCATGTTTTACTTTCCAAGATTTTATTCATTTCAACAATTCAAGATTACAACAAGTAACAACACAATTTTACATAATCAAACTTTCTAATATTAACAAAGGATGAAGAGTGAATAAAATTAACGTTTTCCTGTGGCAAAAATCTTACTTAGGGAGTCGTCATTATTTACGACCTTGGGGAAGTCTGGGAAATTTCATGGTATTCTGAAATTTCGAGTAAACCCCCTGCCAACCCCAATGCATTTGAGTAACCCAGTCTCTTACACAGAAATGTTGACTGATCCCTCCCTCCCCCCCCAACTTAGACCAGTTAAATACCAAGACATGTATTTGTAACATTTACAAAACTACAGCAATAGTACAGACCTTTCATATCCTGCTAGAATATCATCGGTTACCTCATAACGGTTGAAAAAGATGAAACCGCCAAAAGGAAATTCAAAGTCACAATAAAGTGTATATACAAAAGCTCATGCTGTAACCACTATCCAACCATATAGTATTGTTTACCATACAGTATTGTTTACTTTGGATGGGTATCATGACAAGGTTTTCACTAAGATATCTGACAGGGCAGAATTTGAAAGTACAGGAGAATAGTCAGGAGGCTGGGGGCAGTGTCAGAGGAGTTGTACCCTCTCGTGTTGAAAATTTGAGGGATTGATGTGTGCAATAATGCAGTCTGGTGCAATATGAGAGATGTTATCAATCTGTGTAAAACTGTTAGAACACCCCACAGGGGAAAAGTGTGAGAGGCGTGTCCCCTCTGCCACGTCGGAAATTTTGAGAATTAATGTGTTCAATGATGCAGTCTGGTGCAATATTAGGTGTTTTCTGTTTGTTTTTACTTAGTAAAACTGTCAGAACACCCCAGGGGGAGAGGAAGTGACAGGGGGTCGCATTAAGAATTTTGAAAAATTCATGAAATGGTGCAATCTGAGAGGTATTTCAATTAATTTTGTACCAAAAATTGAGCAATCCCCTTCTTTCTCTCCGATTTTAAACAACCCCCTTGTAGCTTTCAATTTTTTGAGTGACTACCCTCACATTCCTCTGACCCTCCCCAAGGCCCTTATGTTAAATTACCCTAAAAGACCCATAAAAATATTCTTGATGGCCTTAGAACTAAATTTGTGAACATCATGTACAGTAAAAGTGGTCAACTTTGATGCAGTATTGCTGATGCATTTTATGGGGCTTGAACTCACAATATCTACAATACTAATTCGCCTAGCTTTGCAGTCAGTTAAAACCCCTATAAATAGGCGTTTCAACTAGCAGCGGCCTGGTGGCTCATGTAGCTGTACTGTGATAATATTCAAGATAATCCATAGAATAGCCTCAATCAGGCAGACAACAATTAGCAATAATAGCAATAATAATAAATATCAATTTCTGCAAGTCATTTAAAAATATACCACCAAGGGTACAGTATTGCTCCTATCTGACAAACAAAAAAAGGAATTCATTCCTATTTCCACTTATTCAAAATGCTATTGTGTTTGCAAAGAGTTTGAACTTTCAATTTTCATAGGCAGAATTCTGTTTTAACAGCCACTTTTCAATTTTGTAGATCAACAGTAAAAATTTGATGGTCCTTGCTTGAAATGTTAAGATTTACTCAGATTTAAGTTATACACAGATGAGCCAAGAATACAATGTGCAATATACACAACAAATAAATTGGTGAGAAGGAAACTTACAACAGCTCAATAAACTTGCAAATGTTGGACGTCAGAGAAAAATTGAAAGATTTAAATAACTTCCTAGTTGTACGAGTAGTATGTGTAACATTAAATGTGAAAACTTCTTGGTTTCAGATAAAAATGTGCAACTATATTTTGACAAGTACTGCAAGCAAAATATATTGTAAGTCAACATTGTCTACTTCAAGTTCAAATTCGAACCTTGGAAGGAGTAAATATATGTAGTGTACTGATCAAAAAACAATATGGTGTCAGAGGGATAGGTCGTCATCATTAATATCGTTGTTTATTCTGTTTGTGTGGTGAAGTGACCTTATATTATCATTCATCACTCATCTTATTCAATCTACACATGATTTCACTCAGCTTCCTTCATCTTTGTGAAGATTTACTTAATTAACTGATACCATGACAGGTTTTTTGTTTATGTAACAAAATGATTGGAACTGATAAAAAAAAACTGGAGTCTGTTTTAATGGTATGGTGCATCTTGCCATATGCCTGCTTGTAGATTGAAATCTCTCATCAGTGTATGGGGTTTCCTCCATGAAATATTTGCTAAAGTTGATCCACTACACAAAACATAGTCTCACAACTTTTTTCTAGATCATATTTCACTACAAATTGGCACCAAATAAAACTACATTATTTTCAGTGTCTTCAAAATTGATTTACAAGGTATTCAGGGTTGGAATAGGTCATTCAAGCTTGAAGACTAATATATTGGCTCCAAAAATAAAAAAATCTTGGGTTCCCCTAGTTTGAAAAATGATTTGGCGTAGGTAGTCTCCAGGGATTTTTATAAGAAAATACAAAGCTATTAGATAAACACCAATTAGGCACAAGCACTTTTTGACCAAAATTGACAAAAATAGCTCCACAAATACAAAATTTTGCATTTTCTCACTGTATAAAAATATCTGACTTAAGTCATCCTAAGGACGTGTATACTGAATATCAAAAAGTCTGACAAGGAGTTTTGAAGAAAAAAATAGATGTACAATGACAAAAATAATCTCAAAAATACAGAGTTGCATATCTTGGCACGATTTTACAAAATCTTATTGCTAAGGGACATGTGTAATAAATATTAATGTGTCTCATCAGAACGTTTGAATGATAGTTTTGGTTAAATATGACAATAATTGCCTTAAAATTTAAGTTTTAAAATATTTCATAACAATATGGACAAATGTCAATAAGGTTATCCCTGCAGAACAGTATATTTAGATTTCTGTGGCAAGACTAGAGTTTATTTGCTTCTTCAAGCATAACCATTCTTTTCCTTGACATAAGTTAAACTTCAGCCTCCTTCAACAACACAATTGTGATGTAGTCTACAACAAACCTGAGTGAGAAAAATAGAAATATACATACACTATTATTACATTTTTGTATATTTCTTTCACCCATGAAAACCTGTGGTAGATAATGTCATAAAATGTATGACATCATGATAGGGCTAGCCCATAAACTTGTGCACAGTAACATTGGAAATGTAATTCAATAGAATGTAATAGTTTAATGATTATATAAGTTCGGTGTGCAATAAAAAATATTTGTTAAAATACTCTTATTTAGCACTGGTATTGATGACCTCCACTGCTTATGCATGTGGCTCCTTGTTGAGTCTGATTACCTAGTATACTGTGCACAAGGATGCTGATGTTTAAAACAAGTCCTTACGACTGCTTTCCAATACCAGTGCAATCAAACATACAAATGCTATGCTGACAAGCAAAATATTGATTTTTTAGCAATATTTTTGTAGTAAAGTAACAACTTACAGTGGACAAATATAAATAATGAAAAAAATATCAAAAGTAAACAGTACAGGCCCTCTAAATTTTTGAGAGTTGTATACTTACTTACACATTATCCCAAAACAACGAACAGGATACAGCTCAAGTTGTAACTACAAAATGGTACACCAATGTGAGAAGCAACATATGAACATAATACCCTACTTACATTGACGTTTCTTTCACATTCCTCTTCCAAAACAAACTTTTTACCATCTGTTGTTAAGGCAGTGTCATAGCATTCAAAGATACTGTCAAAACAAACAAAAATCCATTATTAAATCAGAATGAATAGACACTGTTCACAGACGTTTCATATTAAAAATTAGTCTTTTTTAATACTCATTGTTTTCAACAGACATGCCATAAACCTTAAAAAGACACAGTTTACGTTTTACTTTGCATATAAAAATGACATCAGTCTTGCAATGGTTATATATAAGTGGAGCTGACAACAGTTGCCCTAAATGGGCAGTGACACATATGATTTGAATAACATATCACTTTTAAAATGGTCGTCATTTCCTTCTTTTGGCATGTTACATCTGAACATATTTTACAGTACATGATCCTCATACAAATTAAAATGCCTCTTATTCAAAGTGTAAGAACTGTATTGCCAATCAAAAAGTTTTGTTTAACAACATTTAAAAAAAATAATGTGAAAATTTAAGAAAGTTAGACCAAGTCAGTATGGGGTAAAATTGTTTGGAAATCTTGCAATTGGAAGAATAGTGAAGCCAGGAAATTGAGTGATTTGCAAACATTTGCAAAAATTAACACTTCAAGTAACCTACAACTGCTTGACAACCTTGAAGATGAACCCAAATAATAATATTTTAATCTCGGGTCAACAATTTCATTAAATTAAATGAATGTCTACAAAAAAGGGATTTTGGTGCAAAATACCCTAAGTTAATTTGGTGCAGCGCCCCTGAATTAGCAAGTTTCATACCATTGCAAAGTCTCTGTGCAACAAGGTGACACATTCTGACTCAGCATGATCTAACAGTAGATTCCTGCATAAAATTTTGATTTGAAAACTTGAATCACTTTGTAAAAGCATAAAAAGAGCAAAACCAAGGAGAAACTTAGATGTCAAAGCCTTATAGGGGTAAGAGAGATGTACCACATGACTCCGTTCAACCAGGTGACACCGTGACTCAGCATGATCTAACAGCAGATTCCTGCATAAAATTTCGATTTGAAAACATGAATCACATTTTAATAGCATAAAAAGAGCAAAACCAAGGAGAAACTTAGATGACAAAGCCTTATAAGAGAAAGAGAGATGTACCACATGACTCTGTGCAACCAGGTGACACATTGTGACTCAGCATACTGCTAAAGCAGACGATTGCATAAAATTTTGATTTTCAATCACTTTGGAATAGTATAAAAAGAGCAAAACAAATGAGGAAACTTAGAAGTCAAAGCCTTAGCACAGTAAGAGAGATGCACCAGAGTCTCTGTGCAACCAGGTGACACATTGTGACTCAGCATGTTCCAAACGCAGATCCTGCATATAATTTTGATAACACAAGTTAAATCAGTTAGTGATAGCATACAAAGATGCCCAGCCTTAGCACAGTAAGAGAGATGCACCGGAGTCTCCATGCAACCAGGTGACACATTGTGACTCAGCATGTTCCAAACGCAGATCCTGCATAAAATTGTGATAACACAAGTTAAATCAGTTGGTGATACCATACAAAGATGAAAACAATGAGAAAAGATGTCACAGCCTTAGCACAGTAAGAGAGATGCACCGGAGTCTCTGTGCAACCAGGTGACACATTGGGACTCAGCATGTTCCAAACGCAGATCCTGCATAAAATTTTGATAAGACAAGTTAAATCACTTAGTGATAGCATACAAAGATGAAAACCAATGAGAAAAGAAGTCAGAGCCTCAGCACAGTAAGAGAGATGCACCAGAGTCTCCATGCAACCAGGTGACACATTGTGACTCAGCATGTTCCAAACGCAGATTCTGCAAAACATGTTGATTAGATAAATCAAATCAGTTAGTGATCGCATACAAAGATGAAAACCAATGAGAAAAGAAGTCAAAGCCTTAGCACAGTAAGAGAGATGCACCGGAGTCTCCATGCAACCAGGTGACACATTGTGACTCAGCATGTTCCAAACGCAGATCCTGCATAAAATTGTGATAACACAAGTTAAATCAGTTGGTGATACCATACAAAGATGAAAACAATGAGAAAAGATGTCACAGCCTTAGCACAGTAAGAGAGATGCACCGGAGTCTCTGTGCAACCAGGTGACACATTGTGACTCAGCATGTTCCAAACGCAGATCCTGCATAAAATTTTGATAAGACAAGTTAAATCACTTAGTGATAGCATACAAAGATGAAAACCAATGAGAAAAGAAGTCAGAGCCTCAGCACAGTAAGAGAGATGCACCAGAGTCTCCATGCAACCAGGTGACACATTGTGACTCAGCATGTTCCAAACGCAGATTCTGCAAAACATGTTGATTAGATAAATCAAATCAGTTAGTGATCGCATACAAAGATGAAAACCAATGAGAAAAGAAGTCACAGCCTTAGCACAGTAAGAGAGATGCACTTGAGTCTCCGTGCAACCAGGTGACACATAGTGACTCAGCATGTTCCAAACGCAGATCCTGCATAAAATTTTGATTAGATAAATCAGTTAGTGATAGCATACAAAGATGAAAACCAATGAGAAAAGAAGTCAAAGCCAAATTAGCACAGTAAGAGAGATGCACCACACTATTGATATCCTGTCTCCGTGCAACCTGGTGACACATTGTGACTCAGCATGTTCCAAACGCAGATCCTGCATAAAATTTTGACTAGATAAATTAAATCAGTTAATGATAGCATACAAAGATGAAAACCAATGAGAAAACATAGAAGTCACAGCCTTAGCGCAGTAAGAAAGATGCATCGGAGTGTTTCCATGCAACCAGGTGACATATTGTGACTCAGCAAGCTTGAAATGCAGATCCTGCATAAAATGTTGATTAGACAAGCTACATCAATTCGTGATAGCATACAAAGATGAATACCGATGAGAAAACTTAGAATTACAGCCTTAGCAGAGTAAGAGAGATGTATCAGAGTCTCCGTGCAACCAGGTGACACATTGTGACTCAGGATGCTTGAAATGCAGATCCTGCAAAATTTGTGATTATACAAGTTAAATCAGTTGGTGATAGCATAAAGAGATAAAAATCAATGAAAAAATTTAGAAGTTACAGCCTTAGCAGAGTAGAGAGATGTACCGTAGTCTCCGTGCAACCAAGTGACACATGAATTATTTTTTCAAGCTTATACATCAAAACACATTGACAATAAAGACAAACATGTTTAACTGCCAACCTCCACAAGGTACTGAAGATTTTATGTGGGCTTGAATGTGTCTTTTTACTCTCCACTTGTATTTCGTAGGACTAAACATCTTCACTGGGCAAAGCTTGCAGGACATATCTGCTTCCCTGCAGTTTATAATGCTTTGAGCATTTTTTACAGTTGTTACTGAAGCATGCATCCTTTGAAGAGAAAAGTGATAATAATGATATAAATCAAGGCTAAACACCTTAATGCCTTTTAATAAGTAGATTTTGATGTGTTTCAAGACATCTCTTTGACTCTTTAGACATGCTGACAATTATTGCTGTCAACGATGGTAGAAGAGTGTATACCGCTGTGTGTTACACCCCTATGGTTAAAGCGATCAGTCTAACACAGGCATTTTTTCTTACTTATGCTCCTTCAAAAGAGTGTTTTTAAATTGGAAAAGTCAAACCTTCATTGGTTTCAATAAGGATAAAAATGTGGCTAAGAGAGTTGCTTTTGATATTTAGCAGTGCCATGAATACAAAAGCAAGCACAATAGTTTGGCACACGCTTTGTACAGCTTTGCACCATAACAATCACACAACAAAGTGTTGAGTTCTAGCTCTACCAGTCGAGGTCGATCATGATGACTGATGTATGTAGACATGGTTTCGTCTGAACTCTGAATTTTAAAACCGCCTGCATGCTAACACCAAGCACCAGAGATATATGAGAAATCGTATCCTTGCGTTGTGTGTTACAAGCCTACGATCAAGAATCGAACAGACAACTATACTTGTACTCACTTGCTTAGAAATGGCACAAATGAAAACGTGCATTTGTTATATTTTGATCACCAGAGGCACACCATGTGAGCACATTTGCGCGGACTTTCCACTCTGACCTTTGACATCGAAAACATAACCAAATATGGGTGTGTCATAGCCAACAACCACATGACACATTTGCAACCAGATGACAGGACTCCCTAACGCGCGTACTCCCTTTATCATACAACGTTGACTGTGATTCAGCCATGTCGACACCGTTCCCATGAGCGCGGTGTTTGCTGTGTTGTACCCATTTTAGCCAACTTGGATTGATTTGGTTTACAGTCTTTTTGATTTTTGAGCCAGAGGGTTAAACATAGTGTCTCAGAACTTTATGGTTAAAGTGAAAGCAGTAATTTCGTCAAACATACGGGCCCATAAAGCTGTAATTGTGTACGTACGGAGGTACAGCTGTGGAAACGCAGTGGGTCTATGCGGGTTGTCAACCCCACCTTTAGATGACCCGCATAGATTCCGCCACAGACAGCTGCGTTTCAACAGCTACTAAGGTACAGAAGCAATATCATAGCAAGCGAGCTGGCATTATTTACGGCCTGAGGGTCGGGGAATGACTTCAAAAATCAAATCCAAAATCGCCGTGTAGGCCCCTAATTTTCCACAGCTTGGGCTGGACGTCTAAACATTTTCCAAATTCACCACAATATATGTCCATGTGTGTACCCCTCCGTCTGTCTGACCATTCATAGAAAGATTTTGTTCAAGTCACTGCCTAAAACGAGAGGTCATGCAATTTGGTACATAGCATCATCATTGGAAATCTAGATTTGATTAGATTTTTAGTGGATTTGGTCTGCATAAGTAATTGATTTGTGCTTTAGGCTTTATCACCATCTGAAGAATTAATAACTTTGCAGGCACTTAAAGTGTTCTGTGGTTGTACTGTGCTAAATATTTGATGTGTCATACAAATAAGCTCATTGCATACTCAATGAATTTCTATTAGTGGGTTGTATATCAATACTGAGTGCACCGATCATGATTAGACTCATAATAAAATATTGATTGTAATTTTAGTAATCAGACTATGTATCAATACTGAGACCATCGATTTTGAATGGACCTCTGCCACGGTTTGACTACAACATACATAGATTTACTTTTGTTTTAAAATTTATGAACGAGACGTTTTGCGTAATATTTCATTCGCATAATTAATGGATTTCCTTGATTTGGCTCTACATCACCACTGAGTTGATAGATTATGACTAGACCTCTGCAATTCCTTGAATGAAGGTAGGTCCACTAAATTTCTAAGTTTTGATCAGCATGACATTCTATTTATTAGCTTTTTGCATATTTAATAAATTTCTTGAAAATTAGGATATTTCAGTATTGGGAGTATAAATTGCGACAGACCTCTGCTATTTATTGATCATACCTAAGGCTTATTATGTTCAGTGCAATTCTAATTACTAGATCATTTACGTATTCAATGAATTTCTGTAATTAGACTGTATATTTATATTGAATGCGCCGATTTCGCGTTTGATCTGTGGTTTATCAATCATACCAAGTTGAATTAAGGTGAAGTACTACGAATTACGTCAAAATTAAGTTGTGGTGTCATTTTCTTGAAACTTTGCACAAATATTCTTGGAAGTTGTGCAATTGCAAAAATGAAATAAAAAATGGGAGTCACCACGCTTGTTTCCATGGAAACGGACGTTAAAATGGCGTGGTTGGAAATAAATAAAAGTGATATAATTCACTTAAACTAAAGAAAGCAATTATAAAACGCTTAGCAAATGAGTTATTTTTAATAAATACCAAGACTTAAGATCCATATCTATCGAATGTATAGTTTTCATGATGTTTGTGAAGACGTTTTAACATAAGTATCGATTACAAAATGACGATATCGAAATTATATCACTACATGATTTTCGAACTTTCTTCCTGTCGCTTTGAATGGTGTCATTTTGACCAAACTTGGCGAATAAACTCCTGACATAATACCATTTAGTTTACACTTTTAATAAAAGGGTGTCACCACGCTACTTTTTACAATATCTCCAGGTGAATGGGTAATTTGCGCCATATAAATGGGAGATAAATGTTAATTTTTCGCTCATATTGAATAAAAACCAGCTTCCTAGGGGGTCAAAATATGACAAGGTTATAGGTCACATGTATTTCTAAGACACTGGGTCAAAAAATTAGGTAAAAGCGAAATTTCAACAATGACAGGTGATGTTAAATACATGCGCTACAAAATAACCCATTTGCGGCAGGCTGGAGTTAAATCTGCGCAGAAACGTTCTAAAGCGTGTGCGCGTCCGAATTCGTCGCCCTTTACCTTAATAGCAAATGTTTGATTGGCATGATATCCTAATTACTGGATCATTTGCATAATTATGAAATTCTATAATTAGTCCATATGTCAAAACTTAATGGCTGTATTTCGATGACCTTCTTGTACACATTGGTTATAATTCAGATTTATTTGTCCTAAAAGTTTGATTTTTGTGATATTTCATATTTATCACAATTACATAGCTATTGGATATATGTATTTAGGCTACATATCAAAGCTACATGTCAAAAGTGAATCGAGTGAATTTGATCAGACTTCTAAGATACAAACGTTATGCTAGCATTTGGTCATAATGGAAATTCATGGGCATGACATATCAGTGGATTTTATCAGATTTCTAAGGTACATATATAACATTGATGGATGTTTGATTGATTGATGGGTTGCCCGGATAATCTGACGATTATATGCTTTTGCTGCTATATCAGCCTACTTTAACACCATTGAAGGAATGTGTTTGACATAAAAATGTACCAGGTGACCTGTCAAGTGCCAGTTACCAATAGGATTACAGAACATTCCCATGATTTGTTCAATAAGTAATATTATCATACATGCTATGCCTGTATTGCCATTCTCCTATCGTTTAGACGGTACTAATATGAACCCGTATTTTAACTAGTGAAAATACGAATTATATTTTCACTGAAACCGAACTACTTACAGCTACGCGTACGCGTGACTTTCGCTTGGATGTTCACATACATGTAAAACTGCTGAGCGAATAGACTTGTGACACTCCGAAACGTCATTGTGAATGTGATTATGGTCAAAATTTTGTTTGCAGTCAATTCATGGGCATTGCACTTAGGTACAAGTACAGTTGTACCAAAAACATACAAACGAACGCATTGAAAATGTGTATGTTTTACCGACCCGACACCTGTCATCGTTCACGGCCAGTCCCATACGGTGGTGTTTTCATGTCGTCTACTCTGCGCTGCCGAAGATTACGATCTCGGTTGACAGAACCGCTATATGAAAAGTTTCCTGTTGACGAGTTTAAGTATCTGAGTGGTGAATTACATCGTTTACTACCATAAATGAGCCACAAAAATCCAACTGCACTGTAAACACTCGCGACAGACGATGTGCACATATTATATTCCCGATTTTTACAGGTCTGTCAGTGAGATTCACAGGTAATGGGTCATGATTGTGCCCGGTGGCACTGCTGTGGGTTTCGGAGACAATATAAGATAGTAGGGAAAGTAAAACTTTCGTTTACATTGTCGTGAAAGAAAATTAGTTCTATTAAGGCAAGCCAGTAAGGAAAATATACGAGCAGACAATGAAGATACCTTTGAAATGTTTTATTCGCACAGCAACATAATCACGAACGAGTTACGACACTACAGCTTACAGTGTACTCACTTCACGTTTTCCCTAACCCCTCACTAATTCCTTTCTAAGATGGCAAATTTGGCATATTTGACGACTGAGGACATGTATAATTCTTGGAGATAAACTGACTGGTACGGCTATTATATCCATGTGCATTCATAGACGTCGCAGAGCTGCTTGCATTACGTTGATCAGCTGCTCGATCGAGTTTGAAATCGAAAGTTGGCGCGGCGAGAGTATTTTGACCCGATTTTGGTCGGCCTCATAACCTTCGCGAAGGGATGAGTGTATGTTTCAAAACATGAAAACACACTCATTTTCGCACTCCAGCCTATTTTTTACTATCATCGCCATTTCAAGCTGAAACTAAATCTTCTTCAAAGTATTAAAACCTGTGTCAACATCTTAATATTTAAATTGTTCACTTCAAAAGTGTGCCATAAACCCTCCTCTGAAGTGGAATGGCCAAAAAACGGAATAATATCAAGAAGTGATACGGTTGTCATCACTCCTTAGCAACCAACTTTTTATCAGTACAGCAATGAGCAAGCAAGGTCTGTTTCAGTGGATTTCGTCGCTAATTTCGGAACGTCCGTAGAAAAACAGTCATAACCAAAGCATGGATGTATGATAAAGGGGTTATTACACGAAGTTTGGGCGATACCGCGTCGTATTCTCGTGATGTGTCCGCATTTTGACTCGTTGCTGCGCAACTCGTCAAAATACGGACACATCACTCGAATACGACGCGGTATCGCCCAAACTTCGTGTAATAGCCCCTAAATATTGTTTTGAAAACAATATATATGATTCTAAAAGTGTCTCGATGACCTCAAAGGTATCCCATATAATGGTGATGACTATTTGCTCCCAATATTATATCCCAGTACTTTTACGTAATTAAAGATATATGTTTGCCTTCGAAAAATGTACCAGGTGGTCTGCAAAGTGATGATTACTAATAGGATTATAGTACATTTTGTTAGGTCTGTCCAACATTTAGTATTTAATCAAGAAAAAATAGTTGACTCCAAAAGTGTAATTATGACCTCAAAAGTGCGTCCCCGGATGATTTCTATGATTATATGATCCCACTGGTATATCAAACTACCATTACGTAATTTGACTTCAAATATATGCCAGGTGACCTGTCAATTGTTAGTCACCTCTAGGAGTATGGTACACTTCCAATGCTTTGGTATGGTATTGAAAGGAATACACATGACTCCAAAAGTGTCCTGTTGACCTCAAAGGTGTCCCCAGAAAATTCTGATGTTTGTATCCTCCCTCTGCTATATTCAGCTTTTTCAGGTTACTGAAGGAATGTGTTTGACTTCAAAAATGTGCCAGGTGATCTGTAATGTCTCATTCACTCATAGGACTATACTACACTTGCTTGGCTTTGTCCAAAATTTGGTATTGTAGTAAGAAAATAGATTTGACATCAAAAGTGTCCCCGGATGATTTCCATGGTTAACTGTTACAACTGCTATATCAAACTGCCAATACATATTTGAAAGGATTGGTTTGACTTCAAAAACGTGCTAGGGAAACTTTCAAACGTTTGTTAATTTTATAATTATTGTACATTTCTATGCTTTGTCTAACATTTAGTATTAAGAAATAAGATTTGACTCCAAAAGTGTTCCGGTGACCTTCAAAGTGTCCCCAGATGATTTCCATGATTAAATGTTACAACTGCTATATCAAGCTGCTAAACGTAATTGGAGAGATTTGTTTGACTTCAAAAATACGTCAGGTGACCTGTCAAGTGTAAGTTACCTCTAGGATTATGGTACACTTCTAATGTTTTGGTATGGTATTGAAAAGAATACATTTACTCCAAAAGTGTCCAAGTGACCTCAACAGTGTCCCGGGTAATTTCCATGGTTATATGATGACTTGATATATCAAACTATCCATACATATTTTAAAAGATTTGTTTGACTTCAAAAAAAGTGCCAGGTAAAGTTTCAAGCGTTAGCTACTTTTATAATTATTTTAAGCTTCCACTGCTTTGTCTAACATTTAGTATTGAATCAAGGAACAAGATTTGACTCCAAAAGTGTTCCTGGTGACCTCAAAAGCTGTCCCAGGAAAATGCACTTGATTATATACCCCGTGTGCTATATTGAACTTCTTGTTGGTATTTGAATGTCATGTTTTGACTTGAAAAATGTAGCATGATACCTGTAAAGTATCAATTATTAATAGGACAATAGTAAACTGCCTTGGTTTTGTCCGACATTAAGAACTGAATTAAGAAAATCAATTTGACTCCAAAAATGTCCCCGCAACCACTAAGGTGTCCCCAGAAAATTCGGATGATTATACGCTATGTCTGCTATGTTCACCTCTTTTTAGGTAATTGCAAGAATGTGTCTAGGAATTCACTTCTTCCATTGCCGAACATTTGCAACTCTTAATTTGCATAAAAATCCAAGATGGCTGCCAAAACGACATCCAAAACGGGTAAAATGTCATATCTCAGCTCAATGAGAAGCTAGTGGAATCATTGTTGTTTCCTTTGCCAAGTCAATCGGGTCAAGAAATTCATATCTTTCATTGGCTGATATGTACACCTCTTACTTTGTATAAAAATCCGAGATTGCCGCCCAAATGTCTGTTTCAATGTGTAAGGAGTCATATCTCAATACACTATGCCACTGGTTTTGGTGTCTCTCGACTGGTTTTATGGGTCAAAGAATTGGTATATTTTTTATATTTGCTGTAAAATCAGCAATGAAAATCTGAAATTAATACTAACAATCTAAGATGGCTGCCAGGGAGGTTTCTATAACAAATATCAAGGTATATCTGAGCTGAAATTGCATCGTAGAGGCTAAAACATTTTATATATATATACATTTTATGAAAATATTTGAGAGAGCACGAAAATCACAGCCCAAGGATGACAATCGGCACTTGATTTAGTCCATGGATTGCTTGGGCCTAAAGTGCACCCCAGAAACCTTACGTTCTACTTGAGCACTTTCAATGTGTATTTTATTAAACTAGTACTAAGTTGAAATATGTAGAGTCAGTTTTAGTGAATTGAGAACATGTTTGGAACTGCAGGTCGTGTGGAAATTGCAAGAAATTAGAAATTGAAACGGCTATTGCTTGGTGCAAGCAGTGGGTACTATTCATTCAGCAAAACAACACAGAAGTCTTAGAGTAATTCACAGTTTTATACATTTGTAGAGGCCAAAACTAGCATATTAACTGTGTACTGTTGTATGGAAAGCAGTGACGGTAACTTCTATCAGGTTTTGGTACAAGTGTGCATTGTGAACTCCCGTTACTGTTACTTTGGTCAATAAAGTCATTGTCTTTGAGACATTTCGCTTTCATTTGCTTCAGTCTATATTGATGTTGTTTCACAGGCTTAATGTCGCCGACATCAACATCGTGATAAATGATCTTTGTCTTCACTGTGGGGAAAAAGGCCTCCCATTGTTTATAAATACGTATCAATTTTTTGCCACACATACGTCGAGTATGTGTACAGAGAGTCAATTTCCCCTTCCGGGCCATGTTGAAAATTTCGCCAAATTTCCTCGCTGCACAGCTAAATATTAATGAAAGAGTTGCAGATTCCATTTTTTATATTTTGCTCTCCCCATTATGATATTTTGGCGATAATTTCATGGAGGAATAGTAAAAATACCAGAGCGATAACATTCATATGCAAATATAGTTGAAAGTACAGCCAACAGCACTATCTATCGAAAACTCGTCATTTTGTTACTTTAGATAGGAGGTAAACTCCAAAAAATAAAATTATAGAGTTTGATTATCCTTCTTGGCATCAATATTGAGAGAAAAATCAGCAAAATGAAAAAAAAGCTCAACCAACGGTTTTTCCAGATGTATTTTTTATTTTACGATGTGGCCAAAATAAGCGCGATTTCCCATCAGAAACAAAGGCATCTAATGTACTGATAGGAATTCACACTTCTCACTGGTTCAACTTCCTTAGTTCTGAACACTTGATGGCGAAAAGTGGCACATTGATCCCTTGATTGATGTAAATAATACTATTTTTTAGATTTTTGAATTTCTTCATGAAACTTGTATTATTTGCATTTTATTTGTTCCGATCACTGAAATATGTTACCCTCAATAGAATGCCGATCTGATGCCGTTTACATATGCAGAACAAGGATCTTAAATTGACGCATTTTAATCAGTTAGCATCTCTTCAGTTGGACTGACCAAATGCCCGTCAAGTTGTTGTCTTTTATACTAACTTTGGGCGAATACGAACGATGAAAATTGTAGTGATTTAGAAAAGTAACACAGAACGGAGGCAAATGGGTACAGTCTCCAATGTAATCGTATAGTAAACGTCATCGATCAATATTCTTTTATCAGAAATAGATACACTGTTGTGTTGCTCATTCGCATGTCATTCCCAGCTCACAGTGGCACCAAATTTGACCGATGTGTGCCAAAATATGTTGAAACATACAAGCATCACCAAAACTCTAAAAAGTGCCATTGATTCAATTTGGGTATAAGAAACCATTGATGTTATGGTATATAAGTCAATATATGGGGGTATATCGCGGAAATGTCCATGACGTGACCTGAACACACGAGTAGCAGGCGAGCAGATTTAAATCAATATTTTATTGAAAATAAATTGATACAATGTTTGCTGTCGTCACCAGCGACCGGCCGAAAGTGCTGTCAGGTAGGAAATGCAATTCGCAAAGAATAAAACACTCAGTGAGGCATACTTTTGGCCTGCAATTTTCTGTTTACCTGATCTGATTTTATCCAAAAATCACTTGTTCGTCAACGTAAACACTTGCGTAACACAGTGGGATCAACTTTATGATCGAACTCAACTTCCTGACCAGATAAAATTGAAGTAAAAGATTCGTCTGTCTTGAAGACCTCGTAAATATTTAAATTTCAATATGGCGACAAGCTCAGCCCATAAGGATGACTGTGACGTCGACTCATATGATTCATCGGAAATTGAAAGGGAGCTGAAGGAAAAGTTCATAGATGAAATCGCCAGCCTTGACATTGATCAACTTAAAAAGTTCAGTAAGAGGCTATATATTACCTCTCTTTCCTTCCGACAAAATCAAGACTAAATGCCAGTATATTGGTAATTCGCTGAACAACTACTCCAAGGAAAGACTGGCTGATCTTGAAAAGTTTCTACGTCTTGCCTTCGTTTGCGATCTTCATCATCAACCAACGCAAATGATTATATGAATACCAAAAATCCTAAAGGGAAAAAGCACAACGACAAAGTCAGTGAGAAAGACATGAATCTCCCGTTGTGTGCTGAATTCTGCAAACACGACCGCAGCGATAAGGGTGAAATGGTGAGATGTAGTCTGTGCTTTATTTGGTTTGAATTCTCTTCGCTGTGTCAATGTTTCCAATGAAGAAACGTTACTTATTTCTGGCAATGTCCTGACTGTAGAAATATTAGACATTCGCTGAAGATTACTGAGCGTAAATTAAACGAAATGTTGATTGAACAGACCAAGTGTAGAGTTGAACTGTAAGCCGTAAACTCTGGTTTAATAGAACGGCTCTCCATTCAATCAATTGAAAATTAACAATTGCGAAATAAATGTCATGATCTGGAAAATAAATGTGAATCTCTGCAACAAGAACTCAGTATGCTACTCGATATGCTACGCACTATGAATAATCATGAAAACAATGAATGTATTCAAGTCTGTACAGTAACTGAACATCTTGGCCAACCGTCGTCAGTGAGATCGCATACCACATTTTTGTCAACCAATGGGGAACTCCCTGATCACAAGAAAAATTCAAATAAGGTTTGGTTTATTGGTGATTCGCTATTGCGTAATACTTCTTGCAATTCAAGTGACACTATTGTTAAGTGCCTACCGGGTGCCACCACAAATCAACTGCGTCACCTCATTACGTCAAAATACTCAAATAATGATCCCTTCAAGGAGGTCATTTTGGAAGTTGATGGAAATGACTGCAATTCGCAAGATCTGACAACTGAAAACAAAACGACTGATTTAAGACTGCTTTTAAGTGAAGTTAAGAAGATTTCTCTAGAGGAAATCAGCATTCTCAGCATTTGTCCCTGGATTGATCGATCTGATCCTGATCTCCTTTCGAAAATCGACCGTATTAACAATTAAATGTCCTTGATCTGTGAAGACAAAGATGTTGCTGTTACGTTTATCGATAACGACGCCACTTTCGATTCCATGATGTTTCGGTACACGCGTCTCTGTTTCTGTGTGATGGTGTGCACCTTACATACTCTGGCTGTGACAAGCTTCTGGCTAATGCAAACCTTACCAACTACTATTTCACAAAGAAGTCGCTCTATGGAGGAAGACAGCATGCAACTGATACTGCTAAGAAGTAAAAGTACCGTCTACTGCTATTATTGCGGTGATCCGAACATGTTCAAAGAGTTTGCAGACATGGTTCTCGTATTACATGCTGGGCCTGCGGTGTTCTCGGACACAAAGCACAACTTTGCAAAGCATTTCACAGACAACGCTAGATTCTCGGCGAAGGTGTTCAAGCCGCGGACTTTGTGAACTTTCCAAATAAACATTCGTCTCGTACAAACTCCCCGAATGGTGTTACAATAGAATATTCAACATTTACCTAACAAAATGGATCAGATTACTCATTATCTTACCGTCAACAAACGTTTTCCGTTTGACGTGTTGTTTCTCTCTGAAATCTTTTAAACTAGCGCAAACTCTGTCAATGATTTGACTGTTCGTGGGTTCAAAGTTGAACGAAAAGATAGAGTTGGGAAAAAATGCGGTGGCCTTTTATCTTATATCCTTTAAAGCATTTGTTACACTAGAAGGTTAAAACTTGCACTTGCAATGTGATCAATTTGAAATCATGAGGCTTGAAATCATGCCCCCAAAAAGCACCAGTTTTTCTGATCGCTGGTATTTCTAGACCACCTTGTAGTCCACATATCATAGATGTTAACGTTAAATCGAATCTTAAAAAGGGTTTTCATATCGGTAAAGAAATCTATATTTTGGGCGACTTCATCATTGACTTGTTAACTGCTAGAGGCCAAAGTCATTACATTTACAGATCTTTGAGTAATATGTCTGTAATTCAACTTGTCTCGCAACCCAAGACCAGTTACTAATTCTTGTATTGACCATATTATGTCTCCGATCATGGGAATGTCGCCAAAGTTGATGTACCTGAAATTGATCTTTCGGATAATTTCCCTGTTATTGCAGTACACAAAAGAAACTCAAATATTTGCGTGTACCTCTCATCTTATTGTCAAATTTCATTTTGCTTTTACTAATTTTGACCACAGTTTATTTCTTTGTGACCTTTGTCATACACCATGGAATTCAGTAAACATTGCAGACAATGTAAATATTTTGATGGGAATTTGGATTACCATATTTTACAAAATTTGTGATATCCACGCTTAATT
Source organism: Ptychodera flava (assembly GCF_041260155.1). NCBI lineage: Eukaryota > Metazoa > Hemichordata > Enteropneusta > Ptychoderidae > Ptychodera > Ptychodera flava. Next base: position 6,429,678 of record NC_091938.1, read on the forward strand.
TATTGAAAAGCGAGATAGACGTATTAGGCAACCTAAATGGATGAATACCGATATTAATATAATGCATGAAAGAGATACTCGGTAAAACCAAGTGAAATCGGACCCTAGCAAACTTTCTCAGTATAGATTGGCAAGGAATAAAGTTGTCCACATGATTGAAAAATCCAAAGGCGAGTATTTTCTGCAAGAACTCAGAAGTAAAGTCGTAATCCTAAGGCAGTCTGGAACATTTATAACAACATTGCTCAACCTGCAAAAGAAAATTCCACACCAATAATGGTTGACGGTACTCTTGCCTCGGACCCTTTCGTTTTTGCTAATGCGTTTAATTCCTTCTTCACGAATATTTCAAGTTCTCTAAATTATTCCGTCAACTATAATCAAAAGATTTCTCTCCGTTGGCAGATCATCGCAAACTTGACAATGTAAATTTGGACATGCCTTATTTAACATCAAATTAGGCACCCTTACAAGCTAAGTCCACAGGTGTTGATAACGTTAACGCTACGCTATAGCGCGTTGGTGCACCTGTCATCTCATTGTCTCTTACCAAATAGTTAAATTTGAGCATTGACAGTTCAACATTCTCTGATATTTTCAATTGTGCAAGAGTTTTTCCGATTTATAAGGGTCTGGTAATGATAATGAAATGTCTAATTCAGACCACTATCAATCTTACCAGCTATTTCAAAAGTTCTGGAAACATGTTCATTGTGATTTGTATAAGTTTTAGACCAATAGAAGTTTGCTGTATGAGAAACAGTCAGATTTCAGAAAACATCACTCGTGTCAAACAGCTCTACAACGTATGTGTGACGATTTATTACGAAATATTGACAATGGTCGTCTCTCTGCAGTCCTTTTAATTTCAAGATCTTTCTAAAGCATTTGATTTTGTTGATCACGGCATCTTTCTTAAGAAATTTTCCCTGTCTTGGCTGAAAGGTAAAGATCTAAAGTTTTTCAAATCTTACTTATAGGGTCGTTCACAGATTGTCTGTCATAGGGGTAAGCTCTCAGAAAGCCAAAAAATTATGGTTGGTGTGCAACAAGGCTCAATACTTGGTCCTTTGCTCTTTACAATTTCTATCAATGATTTACCATCATCCCTAACTTGTAATTCTAACTTTAAGGTATCAGTCTGTAATCTAAATATGCCCATATATGGTTCAAGGGGTGTTCCTTGGTATTCAAAATGTCCATGTGAGGGTGCTATTTTAAAAAGCGGCCATCCGCTTAAAATATGTGATTGGTTAGATTTTCTCTTTCCATGGTAACTCTGGCAAAATTGGAACAGGTGACAGTATACCTTTAGGGCATGTTAGCCTATGACAGAACTCTTTCATCTGGTCCTTCGATTTCCAAAGTTAATAACTCACTTCTAAATGATGCAATCTCTGTTAATAATTGGGCAAAACGTAACGATATGGTTATAAATGCGAGCTAAACCAAAGTTATGTTAACTGGGTCTCGCCTGAAACTGCAGATTCGAATTATGAAAAAATAAACTTTGTATAAATGATACTTTTATTGCTAATGTTACCTTCAAGAAGATACTTGGTGTAACTCTTGATAATTTAGTCTATTGGGAAAAACACATTGACAACTTATGTGCGATATTGAGTCAAAATGTGACATAGAATTGGTTTATTAAGACGTCTACAAAAATTCATTCCTTTCCATTTTCGAATGATCTTGTACTATGGTTTAATTCAATCTGCCATCGACTTCTGTAACGTTGTTTGGGGAAAAATGTCGACAGGGTCTATAAAATATAGAAAAAGTGCTGTAAGAGTCCTTCTTAATGCAGATTTGACATTTCGAGTAATTACCTTTGCGGAAACCGCCGCTGTTCTCTTCATAAAATAACGTATTTTTTATTTTACTTGTATTTTAGTCTTTGAGTATTTCGAGAATTCTATTCAAAGGTATATTTGCTGACATGAATGTCCATACTTATCCTACACGCGCATCTTCTACACGCGAACTGCAAATTCCACAGTTTCGAACCGAGGGTGGTCAGACATCTTTTGTTGTGCGTGCTTCCAGGATTTGGAATTCACTGCCAGAGATGTAGCCCAAGTCTTGGGAGTTCCGAACTGAAGCATTTTATTAAAGATAATATTGACAAATAGCTGTTTTCAATTATAATTTTTATTTTTGTTGCTGCTGCTTATTTTATATTGTATCTTTTCCCAATACTTTTGAGTGTTTTAATTAGTTTTTCTAATCTCACCTGTACAGCTCTTTTATGAATTTTGAAGGACCCTATGGAAGATTACGGCCCAATTGGGAAACTTTCACTCAATTGGTATCTGTAAACGGCCATGGGTTATCCTTTAATTTGAATAAATAAATAAATAAATAAAATATTGTTTTCAAGTACTTAAAGCTTGGTAGCTCAATGTGTTACAGACCTTTGAACTCCGTGTTTGCAGTCGACTGTGTAGGACTGTTATGTTTTTAGTCGGGTTATTTCATCAATATTAAAAATATCTTTTGTACATTGTGAACGAGGTGACCCATACATGCGCAGCCACGTTGATTTACAGCCAAGAGTCTGTGGGCCGAGCCTCATAAAAGGCTCTAGAAGTTGATTTTTTTTAAGCGTAGTTTGTGTAAATTGATATTACGTGAAAAGACAGTTTACAACATGCTTGTATGGAAATCACAATTTTCAATTGCAAGATTTGATAGATTTTGACCAAAAGCTCGTTTTTTGCATAATTTTCAGTAAAAACTAAGAAATGTATGTTGTTACTCTGTTCATGATAGTTATCATTGTGTACAAAACATAATTACAAGAAACAATCAAAACAACTATTATTTCACCGAAAAAAAACACAAAAAAGCACTTTTTTACCAAAAACATACGTTTTCTTGTTTTTAGGGGAAAAAAGAGGCGATGTGTTTGTTGGTTTATTTTCTGTTCAAAAAAATGAAACTATTCCCTTTTCATCTCCAATTTTCTGACATCAGATCCACATGTATTTCTTGAAAATGTCTAACTTTTAGTTTTTTTTACCAAAACTGCAATTTTTCAAACTTCTTTCACTAAAATAGAAGATATGTCAAAAGGGCATTTCCTATGATTTAGTTGAAACTGTTACTGATCCGACATGAGAAGGTGAGATTTGTTGTGTTGTTCCTTCTTGAAAAACAATGGTTGGTGTTAATTTCATATGGCAAATTACCTCCTGTAAATTATTTTTACCAAATATGGAAAAATCGCTAGGGTCTATACATATTGTAGTCTTGGCCATGATGTACTCCACACTTTGAGAGTGTAAGGTAAAAATTGCCAGGATCATGGAAGTTTCACAATTTATGAGGGAGAAATGACCACACTTGTTTGTCTTCACTCTTGTTTTTTATTCCTTGTGTTTTTTGTCTGATGAAACAATCAGTGGGAATACAAGTGTCCCTAATTCTCTGTTGTAATCAGTGAGTACTAGTATTATCCGCATTATGATCACTATGATTGAATGTTTGATTTTGTTGATGTCTTCCACACAGTTAGTTTATTCAATGTCACTTTCTATGTCTGAGGAGCTATCATTCTTTTCATCTGTTAGTTTACTTTCATCAATGTTTGTTGTGTTTGTACAAGAAACACACTGACACAGCTCAGTGCAAAGCAATTCCACTTCTCTACACGAACATCTTGACGAGCATCCAGACTTCTTGCATTTACAGCTTACAAACTTTATGATAGAATCTGGTGCGGCGGGAAGTGTCATCCACCGGATTGATAACTCTGAGTCTTGCATTATCCATCCATGTCCATGTGGGCTTGGTGCATCCATTTTGGCCTGCAATCATCGCCTGTAGATTGCTGTTTGGTAGTTTGCACGCTGTGTATGCAATTTCAGACTATCTTTGTTTGGAGGGAGGGCACCACCACTTTGTAGGCCAAGACGAAAGCAGTTGTATCTTGTTTCATTCACATTACTGCATCGGCTTTGTCCATATAAATTACAGACAAAGGACTCTATTTGTGTCATCAGGGTATCAGACAATGTCCATGACATTCCTAGGTCAAGGAATGTACTAGTGTAGGTATCACTTCCCAGCAGCAGTTTTATCATCTTCTTCTTGCCTTTGCCTTTGAAAGAACTCACGCTATCACAGCCAGAGAACACATGAAGGCTGAGGAGAGCCAGGGCAGTCTTGTCTCCCAAAGACTCTGATATCTTGTTTACATAGAGGATTTTACCATTTTTGCTGGTTTGATGTAGGAACAGCTGGCCCTGTAATTGATGAGCACAACTCACAGCTAACATCAAGACATCTGTATCAGGACTGCGAATGACAATGTTGTCTACCTCCCCTATGTATGATGCATGTTGAGCATGAAGTAGTAGTCTTGTGTCAGCTTCTTCATGGTCACACTGCAATTCAGGTACCTCGGTTACATCCATGACACCGTCTGCAGATTGCAACCTGTAGCATAACTCGCCATTGGTAACATACATGGTGATACCCTGCAGGCATTCTGATTCATATTCTTTCCATGATTCAAACAGAAAGAGTAGGAGAGATTCCTTATTCTTACCAGAGGCAAGATACTTTTTGAACTGCCTTGGCATATTTAGAGTTGGTCTTGTGATCCGAATCTCGGCAAGGGTACCTGTGTTTGCCCTACGTTTTCTCTCTGCATCTTTTATGGACTGTTCTCTGTACTGATCGATGACAAAGTCAATTCTTGTGGCACCATACTTAGCGGCGATTGCTCTCAACTGGTAAAATATGCTGGATGCAAATTCTCCAAATGTAGCCGGTATTTTACTTTGTATTTGTATCATCGCCATAGCATCAACAATAATGGCAGTCTTGCCTTTGAAACTGAGGTCAACAATAGCTTCTGGAAATGTTGCCTCCAGATGATGAGCAAGAACAGCTTTATTTGTCTTCGTCATTGTCTCATCGAAATTGGCCAACATTGCGGGAACAGGGCCTAGTGGGTATGTCAGGGCATCAGGAAGATCAAGTTGTCGTACCTGTGCAATCAACAGCATCCTCTGGAGAAGATTTCTATTTTCTTTCAGCGACAAGCAGTTCATTACTTTTGACTTTGGTTTCTTGGATATATCTGCAAAGGTCTTCCCTGGTACTGCTGACATTTTGTCAAACAAATCTTTGATCCTTGTGTCAGACGCTCATTCTCAAACTGTACTGTAGGTAGGCCTCTTCACCTCTTGAATATGCATCGGTAAGATCTGATGTGATCTCTTCATTAGCCAGGGCACCCGCTGTAAGATGAACCATTTCACTATCTTTTAACTGGTGAACGGTGACCCAACTGATAGCAAGGTTGACATTACTTCTTGCACATCAGATTCATCTTTCTTCATCCTGGCTTGTGTCAGGTCTTTATTTTCTGACTGCTTGTCTGTCTTACCAGCTTGGGTAAAGCAACCTGTTGCAATAGCTGAACGTGCCGGATGACTGAGAATCCATCGGTTGAGTGCACCCTTGTTCTGCGTGAAACCAACAAAGCCACCTTTTGTCTTGGATTCGCGATTGAAAGTCTGTTCGATGACTTGACCACATGCTGTCATTGAGAATGGATGGTCACGTGATCGCTGTACAGCAAATTCACCTTCACAAAATTTCTCATATACATCAGGATGTGCTTGTGGTAGAGCTAACATTTCCTGCAGATAAACTGGAAGGCAAAGTACCATGGTAACATCTGTCGTATAGCAGCTAGATGTAAATGCCAGTCCCCTTCACGTGTACCTCTGATGAATAGGAGTAGTAGCTGTACCATGTTTAAATACGAACTCCAGAAAGCATAATTGACGTTGCTTTCACAGCACTTCTGTATGTGGTCTGTGTATTTCTGTTGTAACCGCTTCATTTCTTCTGTATTCACTGCATCAATGAACGAATGGGGATAGCTGTCACGAAGATCAAGAAGGCTGGCGATGACTGGTAAATGTTCCTCTTCAGTCAAGCTGTCAAGGAACTCATTAAAGCGGAGACGGTGCATGGCCTCTGCAACCAGCTTATGGCAGCAAACACTTCGGTTGTAATGATGTCGGCTCATTACACCATTGACTGAACCTTGGGCTAAAATACCAGACTCTATCATGATATCCTCCAAGCCAGCATCTCTGAAGCGCTTTCCTATTGCTGAAAGAAATGACGTTGCTGTGTGAAATTCTCCAAGACGTAGTATTAGGCGTTTTGTATACTCTTCATTCTGCCATCGGATTTCCTGTGCCTTTGAATTAATTGCCAGATCCATATTAAGTACCACACTTTGAAGACGGAGTTTATTGGCGATGTCAAAACTGTTACTCAGTACTGTGTTTATTGTGGACTTCTCTGTTGGACTGGCATCTATCACTGGTAGGTAGCCAATTTTGCTCACAGGCCGTATGATATTGCCTGCGAGTTGCTGGTTGAATCCAGTCCATGCCGGCAAAGTCACATTGCCTTCCTCGACCTAATGATGCAAACATGAAAAAATCAAAGTGTAACTGTTAAATGAAGAAACAAAATATATCAAAAAAATAAAAATCATGCAATGTACCGGTATAAGTAATTGAAGATATGTCAGTACATACCTGCACAGTTTTGCACATCCAAAAATGCCAAGTCTTTAGTAAGTGGGATATCGATCACTCTATCCTTGTTTTGAAAAATGCAATCAGCATCTGAACCTACAGGTAGCATGAAAAACAAGTTATTGTATTGAACTGGATATTCTTATAATAATAATAATAATAATAATAATAATAATAATAATAATAATAATAATAACAACAGTATTTACATGGTAATAGTACAATAAGAAATGACAATTGAATTAGCAATACAACAACTTTCATAAAATGAAATTAAAATATTAACCAAAAGGGAAATAAATATTGGGGTTTCAACGCTTAAAGGGACACCTTTATATTGGGATTAAATAGACTATGTATGAAAATTAAGTGGTTTGATTGTTTACATATTGTTTAACCTGAGAAAATACAACAATGATTGAAATTTTGGATGAAGGGGAAGGGCAAGTAAGGCATTGTGCAATGAGTGCGATAATATGGCAACATTTCATGAATGAGTGTGCGCTTTCATACTTACAACCGTCATATGAGACCATGACATCATGATAAATGGTGACCGTGATGATTATTGTATTTCACAATATACAACCTGACGGTGCAGGGCCATGGCGGGGTTTACCATGGTACTCAATAATGTTGCTTGGTGGAGCGGTAAGTGTTCTTTGCTTTGACTTTGTAATGGCAACTGCAGTTGAAAGGTTGTCAGCAGTGCTAGCTTCATCTCAAGTGTTCCTTTGAATTATGATTCCATTGGTGTTGTGAGTTGTACCTTTTCCTACAATATTATCATAATTGAAATAAACATTGTGAGAACATAAAATGTGTAATTATCTCCTTGTATTAAAACAGCAAAAAGTAAAATGACAGCAAAATGTTTCACACAAAGGCTTTAAAAAAATATTTTTCATTGGCGTCTTGGTGTAAATCATAAGCTGTAACATCGAAAGCTATAATCACAGTTTGTGTATCTGAGTCTACTTACCACTTAGAGTTTCTTCACCAAAATCATTATTGTCCCAAACTAAGGTGGTAAACACTTCTTGACAAAATCCTGGTGGCAAACCATCACTATGAAGTTGTTGAAGAGCCAGCGCTGTGTCATGCTCTAAAACTGATGAATGTGAAACACAGTGCCCCAAACCATTCAGCAATCCTATCAAAGATGAAGACCCTGTCAAATGACGCACTGCCATACCGAGAGACAGGTGTTTCGGGGTGACCTTTCGTCCTCGAGAAGACAAGAAGATTAAGTCCTGACAGACTGATAACAATCTGTTTTCTACAGCTGATGGAACATCCACACGTTCACTTGTAAGAAAGTCCTCTGATGTACCGGTACACCAAGCTAGGAAATTGAACAGCTTTGTTGGCACAATACGTCTACTTTCTTGTATTGTAAGGTCTTCTTCCCTAGGAGGCCAGTTATTAACGCCTTCAGTTTCTTCAAGAATACTGTGAATATTCATTGCAGTGTGAATCATCTCAGGCCTTTCATCTTGTTGTCATTGACTGTGATTCCATTTCATTTCCACTCTCTTCACTTTCAGAATCTGTATTGGTAATATTCAAGACATGACAATCTGCAGCAGAATCTCCTCGGTTAGCCATCAGTATTTCGCATTGCCGATACTTAGGTCGAATAAACACAAGTTTGTCACCAAACCTTGTTGCAGTCTCTTTTTCAGTGACGAGTTTTGGTATGTCGATGCATCAATGTCTTCTTCGTCATTGATCATTTTAATAAAGATATTCTCATCACATCCATTGCAATCCATTCCCTGCCTTCAATGATTCTCTTCTGTACAACTTCATCACAAAATTTCTTAAAGGATGGGGCATACATGATACCGCTGTCTTCCTCTGCTTTTTTCTGGTAAGTGTAAGTTACACATCTTGTATAACTTAGGTAACATGATTAGTGATACTAAACTTCTATACTGACCTAGTCTTGACCTCGCAGTTGAATCAACAGTTTCTCGTCTTTCCTAAGTTCCGCAGCTTTAATCAATGTATGCCCATCAGTTTCACATGAAGTAAGTCTTTCATTTGTCTTCTTTTTGTTATCGGGTCCCGTCTTTGTTTTCGACGTCTGCACAAGATGCATATCGGTGGTAATACAGTGTATACTTCGGCGTTTTGCTGCCGAAATGGCGGTGAAGTAGGATTGGACCGCAGGTGTCGCTTTTTAGGAGAAACTTGGTATTGACCATCATTATCAACTTCCGTTGGCTCACTTGATTTGCTTGTTAAAAGCGTTTTCCGCATAGTACCTTTCTCTTTGCGTTTCTGTGCCTGAGCAAGCCGGTGTTTATCTGTAAAACGCTGATAGCATACACGGTGGAAGCCCGCCTGATCTCGGCATTCAGCGCTTACCTGCAGTGCTACTTCCTGCTCCAAACCATCAGAATCCTTCCATACTTCAGAACATTGAAGCAATTTAGCCCATGATTTATCTGTGAAGGAATAAATAGGCTCCTTTCTTTTTGTCTTGGCGACGTGGCATACACACTGCATATTGGCAAGGGCGGCCATTTTGTACGCCTATGTAACGCATTATTTGATTGGACCTTGTACTTGGAATGTCGTCACATCCGCCAATGAGATCGTTTGTTATTCTTGAGAAGATAGCTGATGACCTTTTACCCCTATTTTCATTTACTTCGTTTTAGGGGACTTTTTGGTGAAATTCTGCGCTCCTCTCCAGCAAAGTAGATTGAAAAATTGTTTTTCTATATCTTTTAGGCAAGTATTTGTCATTTCAATCGTTTATAACATCCAGACTCGATTACCTTGAATTTTTGAAATGATAGATCTGTACGGCCCACAGACTAAAGAGTCATTTACGCGGAACGGTACCGGAACTGGTACAGACGGACGCTTTTGAAGGTTTGTGTTGCTTGTTGTTTTCTTGTCTTTTCAACATGAGTGGAGTATGATTTTTAAAATTAATGTGTGAGATATCCGTAAATTTCATTAAACAAAAGCCTCCGTCCATGGAGGTATATAGCGTGGGGGTTTTCTGCCTTGTTACGAACGGCTGCAACTAGCAGAACAATTATCAAAATATTATGGAATTTCTATATGAGTTTGATTTCAAGTTCCTCGACAAGTCTAAATGTTCACCTAAACAATGTCTTGAGTTCGAAATTCGTGTTATCGCCAGGTGAATATCAATTCTACATTTTCTGACGTGGTAGCCCGTGCAGGGGAACAGCAACTTACTTCAATGTTTACATCATCCTGGATCCTACTGACGGTGTGCAGTTGTACATGAACACATGGAGCTATGATGAAAAGTACATTGAGTTATATAATATTAAATTATATGCTATTTTTCTTCAGTTATTTTAAATACTAGTCTTTTTCGTTGACAAAGTAGGACTCATACACACCTGCACACCCTTAAACTCCAGTGTGTGGCAAATAGTATGGTTATTGAACAACTTTCGGGAAACTTTGATTATATTTGAGAAAATGTGAGAGGAATATTTTTAATTAGACACTCGTGTAGTTGCCATGAGTCTATTTTCCTATTCATAAGCCAAAAACATAATTTTTAAGCAAATTCAAACACATGGCCGACATGATTAAAGTTTGCACATTAATGTAATGAACAGTATTAGCAACAAGGCCAAATTTCCTCTGGGATTGGCGCATACCTTCAAACTTGTCCCCACACAGATATTGAACAGGTTGGACCAGCTAAACCCCTCTTAATCCTACTGTTCTTAGTGTTTATCTCATCAATAATCTATCGCATGTTTTAGCACCCTTTCCCAGACCTTGAACCTAATTAGTCAAAATAGGTTGTTTTGGCCACCTTAATCACCCCTTTGAAATGGTCAGGTAGGTGACTTGGAAAACAACGTTTACAAGTGCACATGTGCACACGAAATTTACTTTTGGATTTTCAACGAAAATGTTGATTCACTGTGCATGGAAATATAAGACAAATCTATGACAAATGTTTTTCCAAAGTAAAACTAGCAATGTCTGTGCATTTAGAGATGTTTTATAATTGATATAAATGTACTTGACAAAAATAAGGTTCGTAAAAGTGCACAAGAAATTTGATTTTGTGAGGTGTGGACAACAAATATGATTTTGAAATTTCACTCAAAAGTATTATTTCACTTCTCATGCTTGTCAACAGGTAAACTATTTAAAACTTTCCCTCACAAAACTTGCTATATTTCTAATATGTAAGTTTATTTGTATATATGAAAATTTTCATAAATATTGACTTTTAGGCTGAAATAAGTTTATTGCTAAACAATAATAGTGCTCTCTGTACAATGACAAGGCCAAAGTATCAATGTATGAAAACATTACAGCTATTGACCATTTTACGATCACATAAAAAGAGTTGGAAACAGGGTGACTTCCCTCACCTGTCAGGAAAACTGGACACAATTAACATACTCGTATAGAAAGAACATTAGCTTTATCTTTCTGTGTTTTACTGCAGTTTCTCTTCCACTCCCCACTGCATGCTAGAATGACCAAAGATTGTTTGGCAAAAACTCTGTATATGCATGTGTAAAGATCATAATCACTGTTATTGATGACAAGGGAATTCTGGTCTGGACTTGAACTCAAATTTAAACAATAACAATGCTCACTGTACACGTACGGCTCTGCTTGACTTGTCATCAAGCTTCAGGGAAAAGACAGGAACAAGAAACTGAAATGGGTACACAAAACAAAACCACCCAAAAATTAGACGAACGTTTAAGCATAAAACTGAAAACCCAACGCACAGTTTTGTTTGGAGTCCCCTTTCTGTCCCAAATCCTTTCAAGTGTCCCCAACACAACCTTGATATTTCAAGTCCCCCGTCAATTCTTCCATCCCCTCAAGAGGTGTTTGTGAACGCAGCCTAAGTGCTCATGGTTAAGGTTCACAGAAGCTTACACGTATGTGCAGTAACTATAGTGCCATTCAAGATATTGATTTTAATACTAATACAACTGAATTTAGGTCGATCATCTCTGTTAGATCAAGTATTTTATATTTTCAAAGCGGTCTTGAAATAGCATATGTATAGTATAAAAATTATCATGGTTACCCGTTTATAATATCACTTTAGAAACGACGGTGATATTGAGCGTCAAAAGATATCAATAATATTTCAGCAAATATTTTTATGAGTTCCACATGCTCGTTCATGCCAAATGCATGAGATTAAAGGCTTTTGGTGACGATGAAATGATGACACTTTTTGTCATATGAAATATTTTCCGTGATGTCTTAACCGTGGGTCACGCTTGTGTTGCGAATCAGCATGTGGACAACTTTGCAAGATTTACGAAGGATCTGTTGGTAAATTTCGAGTATTGACTTCTGCCACTGTTTTTAAACACAGTGTCTGTTACACTTGGCTAAGGCTATCCCTGATGTATAGTATTTACAATATACAGCAGATCTAACTGTCAGACATTTATTGTTACATGCTTGTCAAGAAGTTGAGCGAGTTTCGTATAATTATAGACAACATCACTCTGATTTTATATATATACTTTTATTTTAAGCAGACTTGGTTTAGGAGAGGTTTTTGATCAGCGGAAGATATCTTCTAAATATGTGCCCTTCGTGCGCAAAGCGGCAACTTCCTGCTTCCTAAAAGGCGATTTTACATTTTTTTACAACCACTCTGTAAAAATTCACATTATCGCCCAAGATCGCTGTAGTCAAATAAAAAACTGAAGATTAATTTATATGTTCACAGTTTATTGACAAAGGTTATGTTTATTTGTGACAGGTTGGTGACACTCCCCAGTTTGAATGGATAGACGGCTCCACAAGAAATTATAATAATTGGGACAACGGAGAACCTAATAACGATAAAGGTGATCAAGACTGCGTGCATTTACTCGAAATCGGAAAATGGAATGACAAGCAATGTAGCTTGAATTATCTCGCTATATGTGAAATCACCGCAGGTTGGTGGCAAGTTTTTGTATTTAACTCAAGTGAAATATGCACTCCTTATCGACATTAACATCATTCATGGCAGCTGCATACAAAAGGCGATCGCAACCATATCATGAGCAATTCCTCACTATAGATGATGATTCAAAATTCAGAACTCATATTAGTGATTAAAATTCAGAATTCAAAGATCGGAATATAAGACTCGTCCATACAACAGACATACAACATCTTTGATGACGGCATGAATTATCCTATCTTAAAATGTGCATGAGCCATAGGAATTTTTAATTGCTTTATAACACATGCGATCATCGGCAAACTGTGATATCTGCTATTCTCAAAGATTAGTTAAGAATTATAAAAGAATGCATACAAATTACTTCAAGTATAAAGTAATGAAACATGTTACTTAAGTTACTTTATACTTTAAGTTATTTGTGTTATTATTTATAACGCTCTGCTTAGCATCGAGCACTGTAATTTCTCACGAGGACATCTGTATACTTTATATATATATATATATATATATATATATATATATATATATATATATATATATATATGGCTGATCAAACTAATGATAATATTACATCAAACGGAGATCGCTGGATGAACTGCGGAAAGATAAATCGGTTGTAATCACTTAAGCTTATAAAGGACGATCAGTGGTTATACTCAATAGAACTGATTACTATAATTAATGTCTTCTACATCTCGGTGACACCACTTTCTTTAGGGAGAACATTCTTATGTCGCTCCATCTGTCATTAGTAAATAGAAGGAATGCTCGAACTTACTCGACGTTATGACATCATTGGCCAGGATAGTCATGATGCTCTCTGTAATATTGATGATGACAAGGAGGCTTACTTTTCTATCCTTCAAAAATACATCAATTATCACAAGATGAACTCAACAACCATGTAATACCACCTTGAAGACCAATTTGCAGTCATATAAACAGTCCAGTGAAAGACACAACTGAATTTCTTGCCCATCTTGAAGAGTTCAACAATATCCATGCCCCTCTACCTGAAAATTTGTTAATTGTCACCATGGACGTTCGCAGTTTGTACACAAATGATAAAATATACCACACACCGATTGTCTCACCACCTTGAACGACGCTATATGGCACCATTCCGTGTATAACGATTTATAAATCGATTTTGTCCTTCACCTCGTCTTGTATATTCTCAGTAACAATCATTTTTCATTTCTGGACATATATTTTCGCAAAGTTCAGGGTATAGTCGCGGGCATTCCATTCGGAGTTAAAAATGCAAATATTTTCATGACATGCTTCAGGAAGACGTTTCTCCCCTCTTTATATGATCCCCTATTTCACAAGGGTTTCGTTGATTAATTAATTGAATTATGGCACTGAAGTAGAGAGAGGATTGAACTGTTAAAACAGAGTGTCAACACTGTCCATCCATCAATCAAATTCGACGTAGAGTTCAACAAGACGGAACATATGTACGGCGCCTATCTGACAAAACATGCTTATCTGACAAAAATAACTAATTACTGCTCGTAGCCCTACTCATTTGTGGAAAGTAATCCTTCACACATTACTTCGCCTGTTAACACACACAAATGAAATCTTAATTAAAGCAGTCTTAAATCACAAAGACCACAATATGGTCATATCATAGCTAAAAAATAAAGTAAGGCTACGTTCAAAAAAATGGTTAGGGAGGCCGGAGGGATTCAGGGGGAATTCAAACAATTTGGAGGTAGGAGAGGGGAGACTAGAAAATTTTGCTCTGCCTGTAGGGGGATTTGAAAATTTTTGGTTCCCTTTTATGTTTTACATTTTCCAAGTTTTTGTAGGTCATTAAAGGGAAGTGAATACCATTTTTATATCATCCAATTGTTGTAATGTTAGTAATCATTTAATAAAATCTTGAACCATTTTGTCACATTTCATGACTTTTATCTCGAAACAATCTAAACATGTGTGATTTGTCATGAAAAAACCCAAACGAGCCTAGTAACAGGGCAGAAGCTGCAACTGTTGATGATTTTTGCAATATTTCTATGTAATATATCATAATCGAACACACAATATTAGTTTGTCAACAAAGCCTGTACATATAAATATGTATCAGGTGATAATTTAATCAGTGACAGTCAGTTGTCAGTGATACAAATACATGGTACACATACACAGGCTGTGATAGCAAGCTGAATACTGGACAGTTCAACATGCTGTGAGAGTAGAACAGGAACGCAGTTGTATAAATTGAACAAAAATATTGTCAAAATTATTAAATTAATACAGCTACTGCCTTCGGGCAGTGTCAGTATCAGATACTGCCCTGCTACTGCAGTGTCACTGTCACTGCATACATGAGCAGTGATAGAGATAGCTCTGACTCTGATGTACATGGTAGTTGAGGACGAGTTTGTGTCAAATGACGCTCATGACAGTGAAACATACATGTACACAAGATCGGGCCAGAGAGCAACACATGGAAGACCAGGAGACTTTCTGGCATATGAGAATAATATTAAAGAAAAAAGATGGGGAAAGGAAAAAAGATGGGGTCACCATGTTCAATTTTTCTAAATTTTCATTTTCACGTCATAAAATAATACAAAAGTAAAACTTTGAACAGTAAAGACTTAATTGAAAAATATTTGACTAAATGGAATTATTTATTTTCTTAACCAAATTTGCCATTATTATACCCAAAATTTCAGAGATTAAAACATTTATTTGATGGAATATTTTAACCTTCCAATATTGTCAAGTAGCCTCTAATTCATACGTCTTGTACTTTTGAAACAATTTTTTGGTTGGTCACTGTGCTCATTTTTTTACAATATGGCAATTAGCCAGAATTCATTTGTGCTCTTCGGCAGGAGCATTTGACCTGGCCAGATTTGAATTAACTCAAGTTGGCTTAGACTGATAAATACAAAAAAGTTCACTGATGCGTTTAAAAATGAATCAATTTAAGAACTTGCCTTAAAAATATGACTTTACAAAGTACTATTGACAGTAATATTGATCATCTGGGAGCAGAATGGCGCAATACGTGTTTATTTTGTCTGCGCGCACATCCTTTACAAAAATTTGTGCTTATGATAGTTGGGGTCTTTAAAGATTTTGATTACATAGAGGGGGCATTTGAAATTGATTTAGGGTATTGAGGAGGGGTCTGAAAAAAAATAAGATTTCAATCGCGATTCCTCCAGCCCCCCGCCCAATCGATATATGTGAACGAAGCCTACATTTCATTGATTGCTTAAAATCACCGAGCCCCTCAATTAATTACTATGTATGCATCGATTAATAGTCAGGTGGCTTAACATTTTCACATTTTTTAAATAAACTGACACAAACATCCAAAAGTACAAATGCAAGATAAAATTGATGCAAATCAATTATTATGATGACGTTCTGAAGCCAAAATGGCCTACCAAATTCAAAATATCCCCATAATATTATCTGATGTTCAAATACGGTTAAGCCTGTTGCAGCATTTTAGTGCAACTGAAATTAACACTCCAAATTACATACACTTGATGCAAATTAAATGTTGTAATGACGTCATAAAACAAACTGGCAATACAAAATTACAAAATGGCACTTTATGAAGTTTACTATGATCAGTACGAAAGCCTATTTACGTGAAAAAACGATAGGTAATGAACAATTTGTCTTGATGATCCATAAACTCAAAATAAAAGATAAATGTACCAAAACTTAGCCAATAAGCTCAACACAAGTAACTACCTATTATGAAATTATTGGTTATTTAACAATGACCTCTGTCTGAAAACTGAATCAATATAAAGGAAATGAAGACAACTGTACGCATCGGTTCTAAATTTGTAAGTGTTACTATATAGGGAGTAGATCAATAGTAATGTGATTCATCATAACAAAAAAATGGCGAGAACCGGTGAATAAACCATGCCTTGACCCTGGTCATGTGACCTTGGTCTCCGAAAGAAGGTTTATGTTTGTGATTTTGGTCTTATGCTTCCTTTGTTTGAGAAGCCTTTCCGTTTTTGAATTTTCTGGATTTTTTATGTCTCGATGTGTGGTGACAGACACATAGTTTTGCAACAGTAGTTATCTTTTTGGAGGATGTGCTGACCTACAAAAAAAGTTTGGTCAGGGTTTTATGAACAAAGAGAAAACTTCTTTTTGCCTTTTGAAGCTAGCATACATTGCTTTTTTGCAGCTTTCGTGAATTTTATGAAAATCATATTTGCCTTTCGTTTTCGTCCCGTTTTGCTGTTTCGAAACAAAAAACATAAAAGACGCCAGGAAGAACATATACAAAAATATAATGTTAAACAAAAACAAGAACTCCGAAAGATTTTCATATTCATCAGAAATCTTGCAGATCAAACCTTAACAAAGGTTGAAATCAAAGAATTAAGCAAAGGCTTGAAATTTATTCCCACTCCGAAGTGCCTATACAGAAAATTATCGTATGACATATCAACATTTTATTCGTATCATAAGATTGTGCAATATCATGAAAAACAAACAATCAATCAATCAGACATCTCTTTTTAGATAAGTCCATGTTCGACATTACTAACAGCGAAAAACCCAAAATTGTAAAACTGTCTTGAAGCAACTTAGATCGATAGATGAAATTCCATTCGCAACAATATCAGAAAGAATATAACTCTAGCAGAAAAGACTGCCCTGAATAATCTATCTAAAACAAACAAATCACAATAAAACCCATCAATAAAGGAAGAGGCATAGCCATGTGAATACGACAAATGACATTAAAGAAAGTTATTGACAGCTCCAAAATGTACAATATTACTGTACATTAAGGCAACACTTAGCGACATTAACTATACGGTGGAAATTGTATACGATATCATTTATCTGCAACAAGAAGATCATTGACGAGGTGATTTACAGTTTCCCCATTCCTATAGGTAGAATAATTTATACACGACGATGGTATCTCCTGCCAAAAAATACACTAAAAGCAAGCAGAAGGAACAATTATCATCCAACGTCTCAATAGAAATGGCTGCTCGAGCCCAATTAACCATACCTCGAAATTTCTGGACTTTGTATTGAAACCAATCGTCCAAAGGAGACTCACATCTGGGGCACGAAAATGTCATTTACTAGTTAGAATCAATGAAAATACAAGCAAACTCTATTCTGGTAACATTAGAGGTGGTATCAATGTAGGAAAACATGCCAAAAATGAAGCATAAATGCAGCGATCGTAGCGTTTGACTCTGAAAAAGTACTAGCGAACTGATACGATACAAAAGCCCACCAACAACGTACATAAAAGCCTTACTGTCGATTATTTTGAATCGCAACAAATTTTAATTCAACTAAGAAAAATACAAGTAAATCAATTGAAGCAGCATGGGCTCACCAGAAATAGCTGAAATCACATACCATGAAACGGAGATTGTCATATTTAATCCCAAATCCGGTCAAATATTCGTATGGAAATTCAAAAGTTGATATTTTCATGATTTACAGAGGACCAGAACATCAACTTCGAACATTCAGAACATTTATCGAGGAGTGCAACAACCTCTACCCTACGCTCAACTTGGGAATTCATTTTGATCATTCTATCGACAAGATCTCATACCTTGACCTTGTGATTTTCATATGCCAGAGACGCAATAAGGAGAGATGGCTCGATTTTAAAACCCACATAAAATCATCTGACGATATTTATCTGCCGCCAACCTTCAAATGCTTCATTAAATTTGAATTACTCAGATATGTTCGCACACGCTACACGTTATGGACTTCATTTTAAAAAATCAATTTCTCAACGCAAATACTTCAAAAACGAGATTACAAAAAGAAAGACATAACTTGTATCAAAAAGAAGTTAATGTAACAAAACGTCAGCCATCCTTCATCAACAAAAATGAGTAATGATGTAACAAAAAAGCTGTCAGGACAACGTCATCAAAACCAGCCTAATCAAACAATGTGATAAGAAACTGGTAAATAATGAAGGGCGATTCAACGTTGGCCATAGTTTTCCAGGAAACCTATAATAACGTATAAAAGGAAGAAAAACATACAAGATATCCTCCTTCAAGCAAAATTCAAACACAAGAAGAGTACAAATGAACGGTCCGAGCAACTATTCAGGCAAAAAGCAGACCATTACACAATGAGTGATCTTAGCATCTCTCTTAGATGAACACTGGCTACCATCAAACTAAGCATGTGGGAATACAAAACCGTTCACGTGACTGAAGAAGGGCCCGAACAATTGTCCGGAACACCGCCAGGAGAATCACCAACACAAATCTTTTTTTTATTTTTTAACCTGAGTGGACAGTATTGCTGGTGGATATTTACTTGTCCCCGAGTCTGTCTGATAGCTCAGTAAAAAAAAAGCTTCGTGCTTTTCCGATTACTATATGTGTGTGTACTGTGTCTGTGTGTCGTCTGCTCCACGCACACCGTGTTGTTCGGTCGCGCACAGAATTGCAACATCTAAGTCGGTTGCTGTGACCAACTCTTTTGGGTTGGAAGCAGTGGCCAACTGGTTTTGTGTGAGGCCTATCAGCTAGGCGATGTTGCCGTGAGTGTGTGGGGGTTCGAATCCCGTTTGGGTTATAGTAAAAAATTTATATTCTTTAACCTGAGTGGACAGTATTGCTGGTGGATATTTTCTTGTCCCCGAGTCTGTCTGATAGCTCAGTAAAAAAGCTTCGTGCTTTTCCGATTACTATATGTGTGTGTACTGTGTCTGTGTGTGTACTGTGTCTGTGTGTCGTCTGCTCCACGCACACCGTGTTGTTCGGTCGCGCACAAGAATTGCAACATCTAAGTCGGTTGCTGTGACCAACTCTTTTGGGTTGGAAGCATAGGCCGACTGGTTTTGTGTGAGGCCTATCAGCTAGGCGATGTTGCCGTGAGTGTGTGGGGGTTCGAATCCCGTTTGGATTATAGTAAAAAATTAATATTCAAGGACCAAGGCCACATTAGCAGGGTCAAAGCACTATCGATTTACTGGT
Organism: Ptychodera flava; assembly: GCF_041260155.1. Lineage (NCBI taxonomy): Eukaryota > Metazoa > Hemichordata > Enteropneusta > Ptychoderidae > Ptychodera > Ptychodera flava. Next base: position 6,449,189 of record NC_091938.1, read on the forward strand.
ATCTCACCATGGTTTCCCTTATCACGAAACCACATTGATCTACTCATTACACCGTATCATAAACAAAGGTAGAACCAGTATGTGAAGTTGCCTTCATTTCCTTTTATATCAATTCGGTTTTTTAAACACAGACCGTTGTTTAACAATCAATCATCTCATTTTTTTTTACTTGTGTTGAACTTATTGGCTAAGTTTTGGTACATTTATCTTTTATATGGATCATCAATACGAATTATGCATTACCTTTAAACTATCATTTTGTCACGTATATGGGCTATTGTACCAAGCATAGTGAACTTCGTAATCTGCCATTTGTAACTTTCGGTTGCCATTTTGGTTTTATGACATCATCACAATTGCATCAATTATATGTTTTGTCTATAATTAGGGGTTTCTATTTCAATTTTAGGCTATAAAATGCTGAAAACAGGCTTATTTAACAGTGTTTTAACATTTTTAAACAAATGTTACGACGGACATTTTGAATTTGGTCGGCCATTTTGGCTTTATGACGTCATCATAATAATTATTTTCGTCAATTTAATGTTTTATATATAATTGGAAATGTTTGTGTCAGTTTATTCAAAAGAATACGGAAAACTGGCTGAATACACCGTATTATACCCTTTTTAGGCAATATAATGGCGGTCATTTTAATTTATGACGTCATCGACCCTTTCCAAAGGCCCAAAACAGCTACTTTTGATCTACACAGATATGTGGACCTGTGTATTTAATCTGGCACTTTTGTCATCCATGTAACGATTTTGCTGTATTCTGTTGCTAAGCCAACTGACCATAACTCAAAGTAGCTGTCTTAAGGGGGAAAAGGAGAGGGCCGGAAGTCACATGAGGTCTTCTGCTGTCACGGTGGCGGAAGTATCAAAATCAACACGATGGCAATTGTTCGAACAGAGTACTTCTTGTTTTCTTTTGTTTTACATCACCTTCCTCGATAGCTAAATTTGCCATTTTAGTACATAAATTATACTCAATAAACATGCAAGTGGGTGATAAGATATAAGGAAAGCACCTACATGTAGTTTCTCAATATGATCTCAACTACAGTGAGCGAGCCCGGCCGATGCAAGGACAACCATAACAAAGAATTAATTACATGTAAACAATTTGAGAGTAGTTTATAGAAACAAACTCCATTGTATAGAATACTTCGTGTTAACGTTAATTCAGCACGCTCCGTGTACATGTACCGTAGCACTGTGTGCAATGCTATGTGTCTCCGGCGCCGGGGACACACAGCATCGTAAACCGCGCATGCAGTTGTCCATTAATGACTGCGGAGAATTGCGCTGCTAAGTGACTCATTAGACTATTGGTAAAAAATGTTTTGTCAGATAAGCACGTTTTGTCAGATAGTCGCCGTACAAACATAGCGACAGATAAGAAACCAATTTATACATTAAACCAAAGGATTCGGCCGTATTTGTTCGGTAGATAAGTTGTATAAACATCAACTAAATTCTCTGAAGTTTAAATGCACTTCGTTCGGATACAAACAAGGGGAAATTCAAATATAAACAAGGACCCCGTTATGTTTGATTCTAAAGAGACATTGTGGATAAAGAAGTTGAAGACATCATATCCAGATAGCTTGAAAACCTAAACATCTCTGTCGTTTTAACTGTCATCTGTCATTCACAAGTTCCTTTTCATTGTTGCATTTACAATTGTCTTTGCGTCGACTATTCTGATAATCCATATACATAATTGATTTTGCATACTTAGCACTTTGAAGTCTTATATAATTACACATGTACTTGTGTTCTCCAGTAAGATCTGACGATGGCCAGGGCAAAAGCTAGTCACGAAAAGCAATTTTGTTGTGCCTTGTTGAGACATATATATATATACATATATATATATATATATATATATATATATATATATATATATATATATATATATATATATATATAATATATATATATATATATATATATATATATATATATATATATATATATATATATATATATATATATATATATATATATATATTTTTCTAATTGCGAGGTGTGACGTTTTATGCAAATGAGAACAAATGTTGTGAAGTGTACCTAAGCTAAATTAACGCTACCATTTAGAGCCTGACGTTTTAGAAGTGTTCGTTTATATTGAATAAAACATTCTGGAAAATTTGTACTTTAAGTTTTTTGATATGCTGTCAAAATAAAGTCAAGTATAGTATACTGTACTTAATTGCGTGACGGTAAGTATCTGTTTCACAATAACAGTTGATGAAAAAATAATGCATTAGGAATGTCGAGTTTATGTGTATTAATGCAATAAGGGCTTTTCTACCATTGTCGTGTTATGGTTACGAAGGAATTTAGCCAGATGGTGGTCCTATATTATGTAGTTCGGAAGAACACAATAGAGTAAACGGCACGGTCAATGCGGTGGCTGTACGAAATATACTGCTGCAGAAGTTACATCTAAGCGTAAGCGTATTCCAGCCAAGTTTCACATTTGCTGATCATTCCGCATTTGCCTCTGGGAGCACAGTCCATCCACCTACTACAGTCCCAATAATATTGTGCTCGAATTGATATTTAGGGGTTATTACACGAAGTTTGGGCGATACCGCGTCGTATTCGAGTGATGTGTCCGTATTTTGACGAGTTGCGCAGCAACGAGTCAAAATACGGACACATCACGAGAATACGACGCGGTATCGCCCTAACTTCGTGTAATAACCCCTTTATCATACATGCATGCTTTGGTTATGACTGTTTTCCTACGGACGTTCCGAAATTAGCGGCCAAATCAACTGAAATCGACCTTGCTTGCTCCTCGCTGTACTTATGAAAAGTTGGTTGCTAAGGAGTGATGACAACCGTATCACTTCTTGATATTATTACGCTATTGGCCCATTCCACTTCAAAGGAGGGTTTATGAAGCACTTTTAAAGCCAAGAATTTAGATATTACGATGTCGACACAGGTTTTCACAATTTGAAGAAGATTTATTTTTAGTTTAAAATGACGGTGGATGTAAAACATAGGCGGGAGTTTGTAAAATGGATGTGTTTTCGTGTTTTGATACATAACCTCATCCCTGCGTGAAAGTTATGAGGCCGCCAAAATCGGGTCAAAATACTCGCGCCACGCTCAAACTCTATCGAGTATGAACAGCTGAGAGCACAGAGAGCAAGCAGCTCTGCGACATCTATGAATGCACATACAGTGGATATAATACCCATACCAGTCAGTTTATCTCGAAGAATTATACATGTTCCCAGACGTCAAATATGCCGAATTTACCATCTCAGTAAGCGGATTAGTGAAAACATTAAGTGAGTACACTGTAAGCTGTAGTGTCGTAACTCGTTCGTGATTTTGTTGCTGTACGAATAAAACATTTCAAAGGTATTTCCGTCGTCTGCTCGTATATTTCGTTCCTGGCTTGCCTAAATAGAACTAAATTTCCTTTAACAACCTAAGCGAAAGTTTGACTTTCCCTAGATGGTACATTGTATGTGAAACCCGCACCGCATCGGTGCCACCAGACACGATCATGACCTGTGCACTGACAGGTACAAATCGGAAATATCATGTGCACCTTCAACCTTGTCTGTCGCGAGTATTTTCAGTGCGGTTGGATTTTCGTGGCTCATTTACGACTGTAAACGATGTAATTCACCTCCCAGATACTTTAAGCTCATCAACAGGAAACTTGTCGTAAAGCGATTCTATCATGATGCTCTGTCAACCGATATCATTGCGTGTAATCATACATCCATCATGGTGTAATCTTCAGCAGCGTAGACGACACGAAAACACTGCACCGCACGGGACCGGCCGTGAATTGACAGGTGTCGGCAAATTATACAAATTTTCAATACGTTTGTTTGTATGTTTTTGGTGCAACTGTACTTGTGCCTAAGTGCAATGCCCATGAAGTGACTGCAAACAACAGAATTTTGACCATAATCATAATGACGTTTCGGATTTGTCTTATTCGCTCAGCTGTTTTATATATACATATACCAACGGAGGTCATGCATACAGCGAAGGTCACGCGTACGCGTCGCTGTAAGTAGTTCGGTTACAGTGAAAATATAATTCGTATTTTCACTAGTTAAAATATGGGCTCATATCAGTACCGTCGAACAATAGAAGAATGGCAATACAGGCACAGCATGTATGATATATCTTACACATGTACCTCTGAAGTGAGATCGCACTGATTTTGTTCGCTATTAATTACTACGTCGATCATCCTATGTTTTGTCAACATATGGTCACACGTGAGGAAGTTTTCATTACATATTTGTAGAACGAACCTAAAATGTATAATGCATTGTCAGAAAACACCTGTACAAAAGGAGACTGCCCTTTTTTGTTGAACCCCTGAGAAACGAAAAGAGTGCTGCACGCACAGGTTATTCACGGCATGGGGTGCCAAGTCCAGCCTTATGATTCATCGTGCACCGTAGTGTGGTATGCTGGTCACAGGTGTCGATTTTTCGAGTTCGTGTCTTAAGGTTTTCTTTTTTTTATACTGAACACGAGAAATATGAACGCTTGTGATTAAAATTCTGTGCAGAGATGTTTTGATTACACGATTATTGATATGCTATAATTTTAGCGGCCAAGGTGTTTAATGCGGATACAACCTATTACAGGTCACACCATAAGGCAAAACGCCGAGCCCGTGTGTGTTAACGTTCGGACGGTGCACTGATGAAACTTTTGTAAAGTCAATTCAACTGTAGACCTTGACATGTAATATGGTGTATGGTTGATCAATTTTCAACCGATGGTGTCGTTTTCTTACTACACTTGAGTGTGTGTTTGCAGTTTGTATAAAATGTCAGGATTTGGCATAATTAATATTTAACTAATTTCAAATTATTGTGTAACTTTTATGGATCACAGATTTGATACTCATTTTTTGCTCACGTGTGAACACGTGGGCTAATGTCATAGCGATGTCTGTTTGTCTGTCCGTGTGTGTGTCTGTCTGTCTCTCTGTCTGTTTACACGATAACTTAAAAACGCCTGCACAGATTCAAGTCAGATTTGGTACACAGGTACCATATGCTACTTGCAAGATCTGATTAGATTTTGGTTAGTATGACTTGCATATTAAGTTCTGCAATATTATTTTTTCCATACAATGGTTTTCCTGGGGAGACGGTTTATTATGACAGTGTAGACATATATCGAGAAATACTGCACAAAATTTCATGTAACTTTTCACAGATGACAATCTCAGAACATTATGATGATGCTGTGAGTGTCATGTCAATTATCTGCTCATTTGCATATTTAATAAACTTTTGTTATTAGTGACATAACTCTGAAATTCCTGCACCAAACATGATAATACGTGCAACAAATATTGATCTGATATATCTAATTATACTTAGAAGCATCGAGCAGTATTAAGTTAATAATAGCTCATTTGCATATTCATGAAGTTTTGTAATTAGTTATATAACTCCGAGCTAACTGTGCCAAATGTGAACAAATGTGCTGCATATACTGATCCGACTTATATCTAACTGTGCTGTAAAGCATTAAGTAGTGTGAAGTCAATTAAGGGTTCAGTTGCATATCTAATGAACTTTGTAATAAGTGATATTACTCTAAAATTACGACAACCCAGGTCAGTGAAATCTGGTACAGATATTGATCTGATAAATATCTGATTGTCCTGAGAAGCATTTCGCAGTGTCAAGTTGAAAAATAGCTCATTTGCATATTTTATGAAGTTTTGTAATTGGTCATATAACTCCAAAAAAAAATGCACCAAACACTGCATAAAAACCCTATAATACTTACTGTATAAACATGGATTATTGCCTGTATTTTAGCTGAAGAGTGCATATACAGATTAATACAGTCAAAAATTCATTTTTGTATTCAGCAAGCCTGTATTCATGTGGATTCACGTGTATTATACTATAATACAGGCAACTCATTAATGTGAATTTATCTGAATTATTGGGTTTTCATGCAGTGAAATGTGATGAAATTGCTGCACATACTGATCCGACAGGTATCTAATTGTGGTGTAAAGCATTTAGTTGTGTGGAGTTAATTAAGGGTTCATTTCCATAATTAATGAACTTTATAATTAGTGACATTACTCCAAAATTACAACATTAAATTTTATGAAACTTGCAACAGATGTTGATCGGGTAAATATCTAATTGTACTGAGAAGCATTGAGAAATGTCAAGTTAATAAATAGCTCATTTGCATAATTTATGAACTTTTATAATAAGGTCATATAGCTCCGAAATAGCTCCATCAAATGTGATCAAAACTGCTGCATATACTGATCCGACAGATATCTGAGTGTGCTGTAAAGCATTTAGTGGTGTGAAGTTAATTAAGGGTTCATTTGCATATTTATAAACTTTGTAATTAGGTATATAACTCTGAAATTACGGCACCGAATTTGGTGAAACGTGCTATTTATTGATCTGATAAATATTCAATTGTGCTATGAAACATTGAACAGTGTCAAGTTCATGAAGGGCTCATTTGCATATTTAATGAACTTTGTAATAAGTGATATTACTCTAAAATTACAGCATTAAATTAAATGAAACTTGCTACAAATGTTGATCTGATGGATATCTAATTGTCCCATGAAGCATTTTGCAGTGTCAAGTTAATCAAAAGCTCATTTCAATATTAAATAAAGTTTCGTAATTAGCGATTAAACTTGGAGAGCACTGTGGCAAGTTGATAAAACCTGCTACATATAATGATATAACAGATATCTGATTTTTCTGTGAAGCGGACTACTATTAATGAACCTCTTGTAAAACACGTATGCACATTCAGTTCACATCTGGTTAGTATGAAGGTCTAAAAATTCACTCTACAAAAACTGTTTTGAATTCAGGGAGATCAATGGAATGGGACCCTTTAAATTCTGGTATAGCTAGAAGGCAGGCAGGTAAATGAATAGCTTTGCATAACAGCGCTGGGTGTTACCAGCACTTGGCCTCGGCCTATAACCGGAAACACAGCACTGCATGCAGAGCTAGTCAGGGACTGATCAGTTTCTTCGGCCAGTGTTGGATTCACGGGGGTCACCCTATTTTTGACTTTGATAATGATGTTTTTAAAATGCTCAATAGAGGGGTCAGAGTCGTTGGCACAGGGGACTATCGACAGTCCAGGCATAGTATGGATGTGTATAGATGTTTACTCATATTCTGGTTATTTGCAAGTTCTTTTACAAATGCATTACCACTAAGCATCAGATAATATATCGTCAGTGTTTGTCAAGTATTAGTTTAAATAATTATGTATATTTGCGTGAAAGTTAGACATTTCTCTTGAACCGATTTTTAATGCGAAAGGAAGTACTGGGGAGTGGTAATGCCAATGACATATATGTTGTATGTCATTTGATAAAATATTCAATGAAGAAAACAAAACTTTTCAGCTGCAACTCAAATCTCAGTAAATACTTTTATTTTCTGATACACACGTGTAACTGTGATTGCAATAACTCCGGTCTTCTATCACACATGTTGACATTGAGTTGGTTTTTACACTATAGTGGAAATTGTTAGGGAGCCTTTTAACCCGGGTCAGACAAAAATGTCGGCATGATGTCATAGGGTACCAGGGGGTCAGGGTGCAAAGGGTTAAGTAATTACAGGGGGTTACACTGGGCAAAATGCTTGATATGCAACAATACATACACAAATACTGATTCTGTACATGTGTCAAATACGTAATGTACGTATACTAATAAAATGTAAAACTACAGTGTACACTTAGTGTGCAAAGATCTGCATTACGTATACTCATCATCTGCATAGAAATACGCTACGCATATCAACGTATTGCAATGTTCCATATACAAAGATATACATTGCGTGTGAAATTAATATTGTGTTCTATATACGTCAATATACGTAAATATGCTTAGTGCATATCATGCATTTTGTCCAGTGTTGGCCGAAGGCATTGGGGAAGGTCACTTTTTAGAAAACTGTCCACGGGGAAGGTCATTTTTAGAAACCTTTTAACAGAAGATTTTACAGCCAAACCTTCAATTTCCATGTGATATTTCCTCAATAGGAAATACATCAATTCTTTTAAATACATACACATTATCGGCAAGCTTTACAAGCAAAGAAGATGCAGTAATATCCTACATTAACCATCTTGAACAGTTAAAACTGACGAAAGACAAGAGCCAAAGCATATGAATCAGGTTTCAAAGTGTATATTAATTATCAAACATCCAGAAATGCACCGATATTGTTAGTTTTATGTTTTATATTGCAAAAAATTGTTCAGAGTTCTCTCATAGACAACAATGTATAGTGAATCGACATTTCGGTGAAATTCTAAAATCCCATTTCGTGAAGACGCATCCACTTGTAACCATCGTAGTCTAATCAAGGAAATCAATATCAATAAACAAAAGTATGTGGATACACAGATTTACATGGTTTATATTGGAAAAAAATATTCATACTTTCCTCTTAGACTGACATGTATAGTGAATGAACATTTTCGCTGAAATTCAAAAAGTCCAATTTCGTGTACACTCATGCACATTTTACTTCCAACTTCAAGCAAAGTACATTCACATATATTATCTAACATATTAAAATGTACAGATATAGTTTGTTTTGCTGGGAAAAATTGTCAATAGATTGCCTAATAGATTCCGATGTATTATGATTCGATATTTTTTGGGTGAAGCACTATCACTATCAGCCACATCTTGCCTGTTTTAGTTGCACAATTTATGGTGACCCTCCCGCAAATGTATGACCCTTCAGAAATTCTTGCGTGATAAATTGCGATCGTCCCTCCCAAAATGCTAGGCCCCCCGTGTAATTTCTGTCCGTAACTTACTTAAGAATCGATTTTTATGTAAATTAGCTGGTACTGGTTCAGTTATTCGTGGGGAAATACTGCAGTGATTGTGGGGAGGGTCGAGTTTAACAATGTCGGACAGGGGGAGGGTCGTATTTTAGACGAGACGATAGGGGAAGGGTTACATTTTACTCTACAGGTGCGCATGGAATGCCCCTGGCCCAGCCCTCTGTATATACTGAAGGCTCCCTTAAAGATATGACATATGAAAACATATGCTACTCTGCATTATAAAAAAAAACTCTTAATAAAGCTAACACTGTGCATTGTAAATCACCAGAGCAGGTGAAAATTTTGAAGGCAATGAAAGAAAAATAACATGCATAAATCCTTACAAATAACCATAAAGTAGAACTGTATATATAAGAAAATTTTTGGTCAGCACCAAAAAAACAATTTACAAACTTTTGTGAATGTGAAAAAAGAAACGTTATATTAAACCTGTCTTACTCAAAACAATTTTTGCGAACTTTCTCAAAGCTAACTTAACTCCAATAAAAAGGTGATTTTGTTACGACTCCATATTAAAACTTCTGTTTTCTATATAGGTTTTATAAAACAGTAAATTTCTTGGGATGCTTGGTATCTGAAAACCAAAGTTCAAACTTCAAGCAATCAGTTACACATTTTCTGCCAAACGTTTTGTCAATATCTTAAATTGTAGGTTTTCTAAAATCAACACAGCTAATTTTGTCATAACTAACAAGTTTAAGTATCTGAATATAGAACTTCACAAGCTGTTACTTGGAAGATTTACGTCTACCCATTGAAAATAAAAACAAAATGTTATAGGAAATTGCAGATAGGTAGAGATAACGTTTTCATGAGTTAATTGTGTATATTGAATAATCAAGAAGTGCCAGGATCTGTTTTGGGAGGACCCGCATGATGCACCCACATGCTAAACACCAGTCCTGGTCATTTCAAAATTTAGTGATGTTACACAGTTTTACGCTAGAAAAAATGACGGTCTCCGGGTAGTCATATCGGGTAAAGCTAGCAAAAATGTGATATTTTGGTGAATTTGAGCTGAATTTTAACGTAGCAAACTCCTAACAACCAAACTGTCGATGAGTGTTGGCTTTTTGTAATTTAGATGTAAAGGTTTCGAAATATCGTCGAACAAATAAACTTGCGCACGGGGTGCTTGAAGGCGGAGTTGGACGTTAGTCTATGGAAAATACCATAGCTGTGTTGGATGCGTTAAAAGTCGCAAATGTCAAAATAAGCCACTAAAAGGCAGGGATCCCGTCTTAAAACAACACACTAAGGACCCACAGCTAAACCTTTCGATAATAGGCTAATGTAAATTGGAAGGAGGTCATGAGTTTTGAACAATTGTTTGGGAATGTCACTAAAAGAAACCAGCCTGGTCAGTGCTCAACATTTTGGTTACACTTTAGGTGCCTAACCATAGTCGAAGCCTGACTTGAACCCTTTTCCACTGGTAAAATTAATGCATGACAAACCTGTATAGACTTGCAAATTCAGTATGTGACCAAGGCGGACAGTACACACACGTTATATTCAAAATATAAAAATATGATGCACAATTTCTACAAATGTTTTAATACCATGAAAGGAGGAATTTTGACTAGATGAACATTTTGAGAATCAGTTGAAATTTTGAAAGTATTTGAAAATTTGAAATCAGGTGTACTGTCTATAAACAAGCATTAATCCCTCTCCTTTGCAGTTTTCCAAATCTATATGACTCCTGGATTTTGCCGCCCAATCCCTAAATCCCATTCTAGTTTAACATCCACTTACTTCAGGGGTTTGAAGAGAAATAGCTTTACGGAGCACAGTTATTATAAATGATAATCGCTGGGACGTTTTATAAGCATGAATAATATATAATACTCAATTTCTCATTCAAATTTCAATGAAATTGTAAAAGCAAAACACCTTAGACGGAAAGCATCTCATTCAAAAATGCTGACATATTTACTAATATAGATATCGAAGTTTCAACAACAGTTACTTTGCTTCGATAAAGTGTGTATGTGCGGTATATGATAGTGAGCATGCGTGCGTGAGTGCTTCACGAACTCTACAACGTGTTGAGCGGTCTCAGTCAGAAAAATGTAACAACTTAGCCGGCTATTGAACCACTCTTTTTTGGGAGTGGAGATTTAGCCGAGCGGTTCTGTCTGTGGCCTCTCAGCAAGGCGACTGATGCCGTATGTTGTGGGTTCGAATCCGATTGAAAACTAGCCGTATTACTTACTTACGTGATAATTACTCAGTCTTTTCTTCTTCGCGAATTTAGCATCCAATGATACTACAACAGCAGACCTTGCTACATCCTTCAGTAACGTGGGATACACATCTTCAATACCATCTCCAGCAACAAATCCCGAGTGTGGTAAGTTACGATGTATTCGCAGGTTTTCAAATGACGAAACCAATTGATACTTTGACTAAGCGACATATTTTTCTCTTCACTCAAATGGAATTTACCAACCACTTAGTAGACGCCCATAACAGACTCTGCTAGAACTTTTACCGAACGTTTCTATACAATGGAGGTTACAGTAACTGAACCCTAAACAACAATTGGAAAGATTCCTGGGATTATGAAGCCTCTTCAGTATACTGTTTTGGTAGATTAGAACCCTTAAAATCGACTAATCAACCTCTATTTTAAAATATCAGACTATCCATTCTGCTTCCTTCATTTTCTTAATCTGATTTTTGTAAATCAACTTGAAAAATGCCAATAACAAACTTTACCACAAACTATAATGAGACTGTATCGAACACAGGAAATACGGTTACATTCGAACCCTTCACCACATCAGAAACGATGTCTGCTTACTTGCACAGACCTCCGTCCGTTTGATTAAGCTCTCCATGAAAAGGCTTGCTAACACCAACCGGGTTTTATATTTCATCTTCATTTGATCAGCATCCACTGAAAAAACGCTCACCACAGACCAAGCAACATCTCCTTCGGAAGTCCCCTCTACAACAGAAATGACCGTTGCGTATGGACCATCTACAACACCAGAAATAACTCCTGGTTAGTTAACAAAGATCTGATTTCAAACTATTAACCCACTTCTATCGGTCATTAGGGGTGTCATACCAAATATGGCATGCATTCTTTCATTTTAATTTTCATTCTCGTCAAAATATATCAAACAATATGTTGTGAAATGAAACCGACAGATTTTAACAGATTTGAAGATTGAGTTCGTATTAATTTTAGTGTCATCTTTAAGATTTGAATGACCGTTCTTTCTCTCTTATATCTTATGTTTGATAAAGCATCCACTGAACGGACACCCATCACAGACCCTGCTCCAACTCTCGCTGAATCTCATTTTACGACAGGAAGTACGGTTACTGATGAACCCTCCACCTCAAAAGACCCGGTGTCTAGTAAGTTACATTCTGCTATAATTTGAATTCTTGTAATCGAGGTATGTCTTTTCTATTTTCTCACATTCCTGGCCGCTGGGAGTGCAGGATCGACAGCGTTGGAAAAATCGATCCCCACACTCTCAGAAACCGTCCCACACTCTGCAGTAAATATTACACGAGCTCTGATTGGATGATAAACAGTCTGTGTTGTTCCATGCGTAAAATGTTATCCAATGGCACGACGAGTAACACACAGACGAGAACTACAAAGTAAGCAGGTCAAAGTACAGTGGCAGACGACAGACTTGTCACGATTTTGGACAGTGTTGTACATGTCCAATGTGAATTTAACGCATTTTGTGGTCATGTGAGAAAAAGAATTTCACACACCAAGGACCTGGGATCAGATTTCTCACACTTGTTGGGGATATTTTGTCTCACACTCGCCTGCGGTTCGTGTGAGACAAAATATCCCAACTCGTGTGAGAAATCTGATCCCAGGTCCTTGCGGTTGTGAGATTCTATTATCCCTAACTACATCTGCAAAAATGATTGACTTATCTTTGACTTTCGTCTCATTGTCACATGTCTCAGCAGGTACAGTAAAAGCGCCAATGACAAGCCTCTTAACAATGCAAGATAAGCCAGTCTCTACAAGAGATAGTACTACGATAGTTACGCTTGAAGCTTTAATCACAAGAACTTTTACAGTTGGTTAGCTTCTAATAATCTATTTTATTTCGTTTGATTTACCCGTTTCTATTAGTCACGTGTTAGAGAGTGGTACTTTTTATGTTCCACTTTTTATTTTCATTTCTATTACACTATGTCATCACGTAATTCAATAAGAGGGAACTGTTTGAAAGGACAGTTCTCAATCCATGGTAGTTTTATTAGCTGTTATTGAAATTGAATATTTATATGGTGTTTGCCTATTGTTCTCCTTTAAACTTTCCGTCATTTTGGCCAAGTTGCTTTTAGATAAAGCTGACAAATGACCTGCCCTTTAATTGTGACAGTTTTAGACAAATTCAGTTTGTATTGTAGATATAGCCATGTCTCAAAAACTTTGAGGAACCAAGCTGGTTCTTTTTCATCTCTGGTGGTCTCTAGCAGCCACTTAAGAGAGATCCTCTACAGAATCTGCTAAAACTCTCGATGAATCCCACTCTCTAACAGGCAGCAGAGTGACAGTTGAATCCTCCATCCCGAAAGAAGCAGTGTCTATCTGCTAAGCGGCAGCTAGTTCTGGTTTCTGTAATTAAGCAAAGCTTTTTTTACTTCAACCCTTAACCTCGTCTTCGAATTAATTGAGCAAACGACCATCTCTTTCATCTTACGCTCACTTAATTTAGCATTTTCTGAAAAGTCGCCCTGTACAGACTCTATGACAACTCTTGATCAACTTCACTCTACAACAGGACTAGGAATACACTTATGTTTTCAATGATCCTAAACAAGAATCTAAACTATTTCTGTTTTGGTAGTAGGTGTATTGGAACTGAAAGACGTACACGAAGCTAAAAGTGTCGATAGGAGAGATTCAAACGTTTTTTTTCCAAATTGAAAATACAAATCAAAGGTCACTGCGTACAATTTACCAGTATTTCAATCAAAATGGCTACTTTCAATGAGGAAAAGTAATTTCTGATTTTCAAGAAAACATCAAGACAGTGAAAACCTCATTTAATCCACAAAACCAAATGCCTGTCTGCAAAGGTTATTCAATAGGTAGCACAATGTCCTCATTTCGTGTGAGAAATCCGAAGAAATCCGAATTCATGAAGATTTTTAATAAGTTTTCCATATCTGTGTTCTCACCACCATGTAATATATGAGCCAGTGTTACAATCACAATTACAAACTATGTTGCAAGCAACTATGAACCTGTCTCTGTCACAGACAGTAAGACTATGGCACCCTCAATAACAACAGAAAATCCTCCTTCTAAGATGTGCAATAAGTGTACTGATTTATTTTCTTCGATCAAACGACTTCTTATTATTGTCAATTTCATAAATGATTTTCAGATGTGTACAGAGTGGGTTTTGCAATCGCAGTTATACAAGCGACGTACAAACAGTGAACATTGGAGCACTGTCTATGTAAATACTAATAAGCATCTAATTATAAATCAAAAATTAAAGTTAGAGCCATCATAAAATACATTATAACACGCCACATGCTCATTCCGTGTCGCGATTCGCCAGAATACGTCACGTGACGAGAAAAGAGATACGTCTAGTCCCCACCAGATCAACAAAAAAGACGTCAGAGGGTATTTTTTGAAAAGCTATTTCCCTAGGGAAATAGTTCTGACCAAATTTGGAAAAGTGCCCGGTCACGTGACCGTAGTGTTGTCTGCAGCTTTGCAATAATGGCGGGTGACTAGAACGTGATGTGCGTCCGGGATAGGTGACGACATATTCTCTAAAACAGATTTTCCAACATTTTCCAACATTCCAACAGCGTAGGAACTTGAACAGCTCATCGACGGAAAAGATTAAAGTGCAACTAAGGATGTCGCTAGGTATGCTTCGAATATTTTTGAAAGAAAGTGATACCACGTGCAACTGAAACCGCTGTCGAAACATCGCCTAGTAAACCTGTCACAATGGATTGTTGCGGTGCAAAGTATCAAAACACATTAAAAACTATATAACAATACAACATGAGCATGTGGTGTGTTATAAAACACCTATAGCCTGGTCATTATTCGGGCTATAGCGCTCGTCTATTACCCCTCGTGGCCGTGTGTTACCAGAAACACATCGCTACACCCCTCGACCTACGGCCTCGCGGAATAGCGATGTGTTTCTGGTAACACACGGCCTCTCAGGGTAATAGACAGGCGCTATAGCCCTCATGACCAGGCAATAGGTGTTTAATATCTTTATGTACCTGCCAATGTATGAACATCACAACAACATACTCTATAGATAATACGATTTCTGAAGGTGATCAAATTATGGCACGCTTTGGAATCTGACATTCATTACCGCCAACAAAGTATCTGTGTGTGCTCAACATCAAGATAATACACTGTTTAAGGAAAGATACATTTTATTTATTATCTATGTATATTTGCAGGTTTTGTGAGATGAACATCGCAATCATCTCTTGACAAGAATAAGTTGTTGTTGTCACACATAATTCCTTAAAAATATTCCTGCAGATACCTGTACAACAAAAATTGGAAAAAGGAAAATCACTATCGGTCCTCAGAGTTCATTGATGCTTGTCGGTCGTCCTGGTCTGACATCGAATGCAGCAAGTCCCTACATGACGTGTTCAGATGGATCATGGCAATCTGCCTTTCCGGTTTTCACGGGTCAGTAACAGTTAACGTTTTTACCATATACCCATTCCCACACCGCAGGCATCTTACTTAAGTTAAGCGCACAACATCTGTTGACATGCAAACTTGCAGTGTACCTATTCAAAAGGGCCTTCTCTCTCTGCTCCTTACGTAAATCCAGTGCAATTGTAATCGAGAGAGTGTTGAGGCAATGGTCAATTAGGGTTAGTAACTTTTCAGAAATATATTACATAGTAAACTTGTCTTCTCATGCGACTTTATTTGAGTCAATCTTGGTATCTTTTCTTATAGTTTTCATAGATGTGCTGCAGAACTATCGCTCGTTATGTTGACTTCCGCGGAAAGACATCGTAGGGTTTATGAATGAAGCCTGTTTACATAAATATTTCCATATTTATGCGTGCCAAGAAATAATTAATGTTGGGTTTTTCCTATCATTTGTAAAATCCCAGGCATGAGTTTGCAATAGATCAATTATTAATCAATATCACCTATTCCTTCCATCGTATTGAAATCGTGTCCTTTGTTTTGCATCCGACACTTGATTTCGTCTAGTGAGCTGATGCACCACAAATAAAACTATTTTGCTGATACGACAAAGGAAGAGGCATAACCCCAAAGTATAAATGGCTATATATAATACCGCACATTTAAGTATATGAACGTCAGCTTGTGAGAGATGCAAGATTGTGTTATTTTTTCGATGTATGTAAGAAGGTCACCGTTGATGAAGGCCCTAATCTGTTACCTTCTTCAATTTTTTTTTATTTGAATTTATTTATTTGAAGTATGGTACGGTTAATAATTACTTGCAAAGTTACTCTATGTATCTATAACTTTAACTTTACTTTATCTATAATGTTCTGTTGATGTCGAGCGGCATAAATGAGGTCTCAATCATATGTACGTGAGTTTGCCTTTTCTCCATGAGATTCGGATGTGTCTTAATTGATCTTTTTAATATTAACACATGATTAATGTACTATAGTATACGTATGCGCACAATCGAATTCAATGATGTCAGTGCCATCACTGTGATACCTATCAATACAAACAATATTTACTTCAAATAAGATATTTAGGATATAACGAGCACTGCTCCATCGACGAAGACTTAAGTTACAGAGTATATCTTGCAACCAATTATATCATTAATTACATGTAAACTCGAAGGAAGGCGACGTCTAATTCTTATCTTTCATTAGTCATCGTTGCCAATTAGTTTTTGTATATCTTCAACTCCATTGCGCATTTTCAAGTTTTACAAGATTTTGTACCCGTCCTAAAACGCGTTCATGCGTGTCACCGAGCAAATAAACCTCATTTCGCTTGATTTTGAATGACTTATAGATAATACAATCGCAAAACTTGCGTAAGGAGTCTGATACAAAATGTTGGATATTTTTGCCTCGTGTTTTCTCCAAGGATGCGGAGCAGGAACTCCTGTCATATATATATATATATATATATATATATATATATATATATATATATATATATATATATATATATATATATATATATATATATATATATATATATTCATAAATAGATACACAAATAGATAGGTTAATAGATAGATAGATAGATAGATAGATAGATAGATAGATAGATAAATTGATAGATAGACACATGCATGCATGCATGCATGCATAGGTACATAGATACATACATAGATATGTTGATACACACATACATACATACATACATACATACATACATACATACATACATACATACATACATACATACATACATACATACAACACACACACACACACACATACATACATACATACATACATACATACATACATACATACATACATACATACACACATACATACATACACACGTACATACATACATACATTTAATTAGTAACCTTGGTTTTTTCACATTCTTTCTGTGACAGACATAAATGAATGTGCAGAGGACATGCATGTTTGTTCCCCCTACATAACAAACAGAGAATGTACCAACATTATCGGTAGTTACACATGTACGTGCCGAGACGGGTTTCTTCGCTTAAGTGATACGTTATGTGTTCCATCACCTCTAATGGAAAAACACTGCAAACTAGATGGTAAGAGAACAGCCTTATAGGTCTGTCAATTCTCGACGATTTCTTAAAAGGTTTCTCGTTCTTCATGATACTCGAAGATCTGCATTCGTCTATAAGCGTTTGGATTTATGTGGTTAAAGAGGTTGATACGTTTTGTCAAGAAATCTAAACAGCAATACTTCAAAAATCCTTTTCATTAATCTACCTAAACGTTTCCCTTAGTTGTCACAGAAAGTAATTGCGACGAAGAAACCGATCCAACTACTTATAGTCTTTGGAAATCAACGCCGTCAAACTGTAGTACAGACTGGGTACCATGTCCAGCTGGCTCCTCAGGTAATTTGAAAAAACTAAAAAACTATTTTTGTGATACGTTGACTATTAGAAGACTGACAAAATAATGACAGACAAAGGGAGACATGCATATGCAAAAACATTACACATTTGTACACACAATGCATATGCCTGTTTCCATCCATGTCGTCCTTGTGAGGATGCCGAACTTTAGTTAACAAAACGTATCATATCAAAGAAACAAAGGAGGTTGCAGTCGCATAAACCACAGTCGATAAGACAGCTTGCATAACATAGCCATAATTTTTATCACAGGGGAAATGATGCGCTTCTGTGATGCGAATACTAATTGGTGGCCAGTGTATACAACTGAATGTAAATCACAGCAGCTTATTGAGTTGAACGATAAGGTTAGTGTTCTTCTATAAGCATCTTTAGGATGCCTCGTTATTCAAGACATTTTGTGTGACCCTCCCCATCCAGTGCCGTGTCTATATACATGCACGTACGTGTTAACGCATGCTTGACACTTTTAAACATGCATATGTGTGATAGATTGTCAGAATGTTAGTGAGGTAGAATTGATAATAGTATAATTACTTTAAATTTGTTACGTGCAGAGAAAACGAACAAAAGGGTGAACTCAGCAGTTAACGTTTAAACAAAATTTATTACGAAAATAAAACTAATTGCTAAGTCAGGGATAGAGTACAAGCTTTAAAAGTGTACAGACTACTTATCTCAGCTGGACGGCAAAGCTCCAGTCTCAGAGTTGTAACAGTCAGTTGGATGAATGAACAGTCCTTTGGCTTGCAGGCTTGAAGCTGCACAAAGTCCACAGTATAAATCCAGCGTTGGCAGTGAAGGTCTTGAAAAGTCTTGAGAATGACTACTGCTGGAGTTTAGTAACACACAAGAGACACGATCCCAAAAGTCTGACTGGAAGCTGTGCACGTCCCTTTTATAAAGGCATATAAGAACAATCTAGAACTTTTATTGACATGCTAATTACTGTTCTAAAATTATCTCCCTTACACAACTAATCAACTTTCCAGAACATTCCAAACATGACTAATTGAATTCAAGGTTGTGAGGTCATCAAGGGCAGTGACCTTGAGAATGTTCTAGACTAATTGAACTCAGGTCATGATGGAGTGTGGGGGAATGACCTACATAACACACCCCCTCTTCAAAAAAGAAAATTTTTCAAAGAAAAATCTTTCTTTTACAAATGTAATCTTGAAAAGGATTTAAGTACTCAAATTTTGTTTTACTCTAAAGTAAAGTTCTTGAAAGTGAACAACAATAAAATTTCTTGAAAGTGAACAACAATAAACTCTAAATACGAGAGAGACAGTCTGCAATTAAATTGTCTCTGCCTTTGATATGTCTAATGTCAAGATTAAACTCCTGTAACATTAAACTCCATCTTAGCAATCTCTGATTTTTGCCTTTAAATTTTCACCCTGTCCTACAGTATGTCCGAGGTAAGTTACCCTAGCCCAACCAAACTCAGATTTGGCAAGGTTGACAGTCAACATTGCTTTGCTCAGTCTCTCAAAGAACTTCCGCATGAGCTTGATGTGTTCCTCCCAGGTGTCACTATACAGGACGACGTCATCAACGTAGGCTGCACACCCGTCTAGCCCGGATATGACGTCGTTGATCATCCGTTGGAACGTTGCCGGAGAGTTCTTCATTCCGAATGGCATCACCTTGTACTGGAACAATCCGTCTGGTGTAACAAAGGCGGATATTTCACGAGCACGATCCGTCAGAGGGACTTGCCAAAATCCCTTCAGTAGGTCAAATTTCGTCACATACTTGGCTTTTCCCACTCGGTCGATGCAGTCATCAATCCTCGGGATTGGGAAAGTGTCTGTCTTTGTTAAAGTGTTGACCTTCCTAAAGTCCGTGCACATACGATAACTGTGATCTGATTTGGGAACAAGTATGCACGGCGAACTCCAGTTACTTTTACTGGGTTCAATAAAGTCATTGTCCAGCAGGTATTTGACTTCTTCCTGGAGATATTTCGCTTTTGTTGGATTCAGTCTGTATGGATGTTGTTTTACAGGCTTACTGTCCCCAACATCAACGTCGTGGTAGATGACGTTTGTCCTCGTTGGAACATCTTGAAACAGGTGTTTATATTCATGGAGCAGTTCTTTCACCTGTTGTTGTTGTTCTGGCTGGAGGTGTGCCAACTTTGTAGACTCCAGCTTCTCCAGGATTTCTGAGTTCTGAAGCTTGACCGAGCCCAGCTTTGAGTTTAGAGTATTTTCACTCAAGTCAGTTTCAGTATCACTATCTTTATAATGGCCAGAACTGACTGTACTGACAGGCTTTGTTTTAGTAGGATTATCCCTATCCAAATATGGCTTAAGCATATTTATGTGACATAGCTGTTTTTGTTTTCGCCTGTCAGGTGTTATTATGATGTAATTTAAATCACTCAATTTCTTATCAATTAGGTATGGCCCAAAGTAACGAGCATGGAGTGGTTTGCCAGGAATTGGAAGTAGAACAAGAACTTTTTGACCTGGTTCAAACTTCCGTTTTGAGGTGCTTTTATCATATTTGGTTTTCATTGACTGCTGAGATGACTCAAGATTTTCTCTGGCTAATTCACATGCTTTAGAGAGTTTCGTACGAAAATCTGACACATATTGCAAAATATTCAGACAATCATCATCGTCTGATAGGAATTTCTCTTTAACGAGCTTAAGTGGGCCACAGACTGTATGTCCAAATACAAGCTCAAGTGGGCTAAAACCAAGAGACTCTTGAATTGACTCTCTAACAGCAAAGAGCAGAAAATGAATTCCTTCATCCCACTGCTTCTCTGTGTCAAAACAGTAGGTCCTAATCATGTTTTTTCAAAGTTTGATGAAATCACTCGAGGGCATCCTGACTTTCTAGGTGATAGGCGGATGACCTATACTGCTTAATGCCTAGCTGATCCATTACTTGTTGAAAAATTCCAGACATAAAGTTGGAGCCTTGATCGGACTGGACACATTTAGGGAGGCCGAATAAAGTGAAAAATTTGACTAAAGCTTTCACTATAGTCTTTGCCTTTATATTTCTCAGTGGTATGGCTTCTGGGAACCGAGTAGATGTACACATAATTGTCAACATGTACTCATTTCCTGATCTTGTTTTTGGTAGGGGCCCAACACAGTCTATTAGTATCCTACTAAATGGTTCTTGAAATGCAGGAATTGGCTGTAAAGGGGCCTTTGGAATGGTCTGATTTGGCTTTCCTACCATTTGACATGTGTTACAAGTTTTACAGAAATGTGCTACATCCTGCCTGAGATTAGGCCAATAAAAGTGACTGAGAATTTTGTGATAAGTTTTTCTGACCCCTAAGTGACCAGCCCAGGGCGTTTCATGGGCCAGGCGCAATATTTCAGCACGATAGGGCTTTGGAACCACAATTTGATGTTTTATAGCCAATCGTCATCAACCAAAACATCTGGAGGTCTCCATTTACGCATGAGAATACCAGATTTTGTATAATAGGAAACAGAGCTATCTGAAGTTTTACCTTCATCATCTACCCTGTCAAACAAAGACAAAATATCTGGGTCTTTGTGTTGTTCTGCAATGAGATTTGATCTAGACAATGTCTGACTTTGGTCAGCAGAAGTTTTACTGGAAGTTTCAAATCCACGAGGGATAACGGAATAATCCGCATCGAACACCTGACTGAGAAAGGTGTCATTTAAGTCAACATCTGTGACATCATTTTTGAGAGTATTTTGATTCTCAGAAGTTTTCTTTGACATGGCTCGAGTAATGGCACATGAAGGAAATAAATCGGGTATCTCTTGTTCAATTGGCTCTGGATCCTGATCTAAACTAGGATTATCAGTCACAAGTGGATTAGTAATGACCTTGTCCCCAGCAAGGTCGTTTCCAAGAAGAAGGTGAATCCCTTCAAAAGGCAAAAAAGGCCTAATACCTAAAGCCACAGGTCCAGAAACAAAGTCCGAAGACAAATAGACATTATGGAGAGGAACAGGAATGTAGTCATTACAATCTACCCCTTAATAAGAACTTTAGAACCTGAAAATGACTTTTCAGAAAACGGCAGGGTATCTGCCAACAAAAGAGACTGGGAAGCCCCGGTATCTCTTAAAATTTTGACAGGGTAGCGGAAGAGAAATCACTAGAAAGTGATATAAAACCATTATGAATAAATGGTTCGAAAATACCATAATGCTATCTTGAGAAGAATTGACCTTGACCTCATTAATTGGGATAAGAGGGGTTTAACCTCAGAAAATGTGTTGCACACATTATTAGACTCTAATTGAGTTGATGAAGAAATAAAGCCGGTGGGCTTAGATCCACTTTGACCACTTTGACCTTCACGTTTTCTTTTCAATTTGAAACAATCTGACATTAAATGGCCGTCTTTCTTACAATAATTACAAGAAAGTGTACCAAACTGTTTGACAGAAGGAGATTGAGACTTGGGATCTGATGATGTGGGAGTGTTACTTGAACTCTGTGAACTGTTGTCATTTGATTTTCTACTCTCCTTTGAAAAATTCTTGGATGAAAAGGACGAGTTAAATTTACCTGCATTGTTTCTGTATGAAAAGGACTGGGATGGTTTGCTGAGAAATGAAGATTTGTGGGTCAATGAATAATCATCGGCCAAACGTGCAGCAACCTCCAATGTATCTGCCTTTTGTTCATTGATAAACGTCTTGATGTCACTCCCGATGCACCTTTTAAATTCCTCAATCAAAACGAGCTGTCGTAATTTGTCATAATTCTGACTGACCTTTTCAGAAGAACACCAACGATCAAACAGTTGTTTTTGTTCGAGCAAATCAACATAAGTTTGATCCTTCACCTTCTCACAATCCCTAAATTTCTGACGATAAGCTTCAGGCACCAACTCATAGCCCTTGAGAATTAATTCCTTCACAGAATCATAATTTGAAGCCTGCTCTACTGACAACTGAATATAAATTTCTCTGGCTTTACCCACCAAAGCACTCTGCAAAAGCATAGACCAGGACTCCTTAGGCCAATTCAGACTCTGAGCAATTTTCTCAAAATGAAGGAAATATTTATCAACATCCTTCTCTTGGAAAGGGG
The DNA here is from genome assembly GCF_041260155.1 of Ptychodera flava. NCBI lineage: Eukaryota > Metazoa > Hemichordata > Enteropneusta > Ptychoderidae > Ptychodera > Ptychodera flava. Next base: position 6,472,245 of record NC_091938.1, read on the forward strand.
GAACTAGCCTGAAATGCTTAGTGATGTCAAAACCGTCTGAAGGGAAGATTTTCCTGACTTTCCAAGCTCTAAACGTCTTATTTCTACCTGTAATCGCTGTTCTTCTAATCGCAATTCCTTTTCTCTCTGTCTTTCTTCCATTTCTAATCTTTCCTGCCTATCTTTCTCTCTCTGTCTTTCTTCCATTTGCAACTTTTCACGTGCCAAATCTGCCTGTATTTCTAATTCTAATTTTCTGAGTTCAAAGGAAGACTCAGGCTCATAATCTTTTAAGGCAGACTCCTCAAAATGGCCTGATTTAACTAAATATTTTGCAATCTTGAACTGTATTTCTCGCTTGCGCATAGATCGTTTAACTTCTACTTTAAGGAAATCGGCCAGTGTGATGAGGTTGTCTTTTTTGAGGGAATCAAATGCGTCCTGATCAAGGTCATCCATAAATTCGTCTGGTTTAAATTCCGCCATGATTAAATTTCGCTGAGTTTACAGTATACAATAGTTTTGAAAAGGCTAGCAAAATGTTGTCAAACGGCTCAAAATATTCGTATCCCGGACGAGCCCCCAATTTTGTTACGTGCAGAGAAAACGAACAAAAGGGTGAACTCAGCAGTTAACGTTTAAACAAAATTTATTACGAAAATAAAACTAATTGCTAAGTCAGGGATAGAGTACAAGCTTTAAAAGTGTACAGACTACTTATCTCAGCTGGGACGGCAAAGCTCCAGTCTCAGAGTTGTAACAGTCAGTTGGATGAATGAACAGTCCTTTGGCTTGCAGGCTTGAAGCTGCACAAAGTCCACAGTATAAATCCAGCGTTGGCAGTGAAGGTCTTGAAAAGTCTTGAGAATGACTACTGCTGGAGTTTAGTAACACACAAGAGACACGATCCCAAAAGTCTGACTGGAAGCTGTGCACGTCCCTTTTATAAAGGCATATAAGAACAATCTAGAACTTTTATTGACATGCTAATTACTGTTCTAAAATTATCTCCCTTACACAACTAATCAACTTTCCAGAACATTCCAAACATGACTAATTGAATTCAAGGTTGTGAGGTCATCAAGGGCAGTGACCTTGAGAATGTTCTAGACTAATTGAACTCAGGTCATGATGAGTGTGGGGGGAATGACCTACATAACAATTACTTTAAATATATTACTGAATACGTCAATGATTCAAAAAAGCAACAACTGTGGAAATCGGTCCAAATTATGAGGGGCTACTCAGCAAATGATCAGTTTTACTGAACCATTAACATGATTGGAACTAATTTAGAAATATTTTTCAACTTTCTCGAAACTTTTAGGTGCTTTATAGTTGAATGTTGAAATAGTACAAATCAGGCATAAAAACAATTGCATGACTTAGAAAGAAAAGCTGATGAGCTTACATTTGCTAATGAACCGACATTACTTCACCATGCAATTATCCCAAACGAGTTCCGAACATGATCATTGTAGATTATATAGTGTTGCCGAAGTTGTCAAAATTTTCAAAAACTTACAACTGTGGAGCAGGGTTGCACTAAACTCTATTTATCCATTTAAATTATTGGAGGAAATGAAGTTTCATTTTAATTTTGTTATAATTTTATTTCAGGTAAATGATATCATTGATGTGTCTGCAGCAGCGATGCTATTCGAAGATATTGCTGAACAACTGGATGATAGCCTATCAGGGGACTTGTTGCTTTCTATGAATATAATATCTGACACAATTGAAAAAAAGCCACTCTTATCAAAAGGAAGGCAAAATGAGAGAAAGAGATACATAAAGGTACAAACAATCCTTCCATCTCTCTCTCTCTCTCTCTCTCTCTCTCTCTCTCTCTCTCTCTCTCTCTCTCTCTCTCTCTCTCTCTCCTTTCCTATTAAAAGTCATTCAAAAACATTATTTAATATATCATTTGAGCAATGGAATGAGAAAAGGGCCCTCTTGGCTAAAACATCACTTGTTGAGTTTTTATCATAATATTATACTGTGACGCTTAAATTTTCATTTGATCAAGTTTTTAGCGTTAGGTCAGGCCTAATTTGCATATCTATGCATAATTTGCATATTAATGAGTCAGCTTGGCTTCAGTTATGTGTGATTACAAATACTTATATACAGTTAACTATTCAGGTTTTCCTGCAATTGCATGTTGTTTTCAATATTGAATATAATCTATTGTTTTTATGTCATATTGCAGGGCTTTCTTTTTCAAAATTAGACTTATTAAACTAAACAAACAATATTGAAAATGATGGGGCATTCCCAGAAAATTGCAATATTTTAAAGACAAACTGAGAAACTAAGAAAAATATAACCAAGTCTCTCTAAAAAGGACTGTAGCTTTTTCTTTTGATAGTTTTCCAGTATCTTTGTTCTTTATATCAAATATTTTTTCTTATTCTAATTTTTTCAACGTATGTTAAAACATAAAAAATTGTCAAGCTGCATTAGGCAAACACATGACTGTAAGTTCGGACTGAAATTCATGCTGGCGACAGGATTACACATTTTCTGTGCTTACACTACCACTTGTCTATGTTTGATTCTTGAAATCTTAACAGGCCATCACATCAAAGACAATACGACAAACGCTGCGAGCTTTAATACTGAACAATTCATCGTTACATCTGTCTGTGTAATATTACTATTTACCATAGTTTCTTTGAGTCAGTGTATTCATTGTCATGGCTTACACTTGCATTTCTGCTGCCAGCAGTACTCATACTGAATTCGTCTGCACTATTCAATACAGCCGTCATAACTCATCGATAGAAAGACACAAATGTACAATGTCCACGAAATAATCCAGGGCAGGCGTTTTGTCCAGAACTAATCACAGAGTTGCAATTTTAGGTGATAATACCTGCCCCTGCTAGACTCATTTAAGAAATACGACGCTCAATGCTGACGACGACAACGTCGACTATACCACGCTCACACATGAAAACAACAGGGTGCAAAGAATGAAGTGCTGAGATCAAGAATATCTGTTTATCACTGTACTAAAGGCATACTCGAAATGCTATATCCTTTTTTCTAATTTATCGTTCACGCCTTATTTCCCAGTCGATGGTTGAAGTGGCAAGCAAGTTACTGGATGGCGATAAGGAAGAAATGTGGTATCAAATTCATGAGGTGAGAAATGTGTTATTACTTCAAACAGTAAAGAAATTCCGTGATCATGCTGCAGCGATATCAATTTATATACTTTTGTGATTCGCGTACAGTTGGCTGATCAGAATTAGTTTCTCTGTTTACTAGATGATTGATTAAACGCATGGACGATAAAAACTAGTATAAAATGACAATTTTGAATATACTTGTTGAGGCTTGGACCTGATCATTTACGAATGTCCATGTTAACACAATTTCAATTCTCCATACTGTCTGTACAGACAAGAGGTACCAACGCCGGATCGATCACATTGATCGAGGCCCTGGAAATATTCAGCAACGATGTATATAGCTATGTGACTCAGTACAACGAAAATATTAAAGTGTATACCAAGAACATTGGTAGGTGGCGCTTTACAAATTATGACTTCCATATATCAGGAAGGTTCGGTCCAATCAAGATGTTTTATTGTGCGCAGTTGCAGTGAAGATGAATTAGGGACACATTTGTGATTTTGTCAATTGACAATCTATGTCATTTTACAATTATTTCGTTCAAGCACATGGGCCCTCTTTAATTAATGGTCTTAATTAATAATAAATGTACTAACAATAATTATTGAGCAATCATTTTATGCGGATATGACTAAGCAGACTATGCTATTGGGAAAACCTGCTGCATGGACATACCAATGCGTTACCCATACATACGGCATAACTTGTTCTCGAACAGCATGTATAAGTAAAACGTCCAATACAACTTGTATAGTTATTTCGTTTCGTTGTACAGGGTTGGAAGCAAGTGTCCGTAGAGGTGATGCAAATAGCTTTGAATTTCCCAGCAAAGCCAAATCGGCACGCAAGAAGAGATCATCAAGTGTTTGGTACAAAGTTGATGAAGGGGGTAGCAAGGTCATAATACCGCGAGATAATTTGATGACAAATAGCTCAGGTAAGAATGTCGTACAGAATAAGATTTAGTAAACCGCATGTAAATTGTGTTTATTCAACACAGTCAACTGTTGATGTTTTCTTTTTTATCAGATCATTCTGAAAATGGATGGTAAAAATGTAATAACGGCTTGGAAAAAAATTGAAGCTGTTCAGTATATCCATTTAACACAATTTCAGAAGAATCAGCTTGCGGTTACACGTACAGAGCTTAATTCTTTGAATACCCAGTCTCGAAATTGCCTATTATGCCGTTGTGACTGTTACAGGTAACTTGCATTATGCAATCAAGCTCATGGTATCTTCCGTGTAATGAGTTGGAAAGCCCTTCCTATCAGCTTTCGTTGTTCATTGCCATCAAATTGCTATTTTCAGAAAACGTGGCTTTGTAGCGTTACGTTAATGAAATGATAAGGATAAACATTATTTGAAACTTTATTATTGCATAAAATATTGATAATATCCTCAGAATCATGAGTTCGGCGGATCTGCCTAACACTTTTAGTTTTTCTCAATTTTAAAATTACGTTAAACTCGTAACCTTTACGATCACTTTGATCGACTCTCTGACACAACATATAAGTCACGAATGAAATAATGACTAAATGATCTGCTCCTTGGAAGTCAGGTTTGTTCTCTGACTGCTTATGATACTAATCACTTTTTAAATCAATAGGCAACGCAACAGTCATTGCTTTTACATACAAGAATCCGAAGAACATAATTCCGCATAGCGTGAAGAAAGAGTAAGTGTTAAAAACAAATTTACTTTAATCCACTTCACCGTTGTCGTGAGGGTAAACAATTTGGAACTCATCGCAGCACATTTACCGTATAACTATATATAAAGTTATCCCGTATTGACCTTATTAATCAGGACTATTTCATTCTGACATTCGCAACGTAGGTGAAGAATGGTAGCCAGTCCATTACTTCGTTTACTACCAATTTATTAGATAACACTCCAAAACTGATGGCTTTTAATGAGATGTTGCATCAAAATATGACCTGTCTGTTTCTCAAATGATGAGTGACAGCATACCAAATTTTGACTCACAAAAGTAATTTGGTGAATTCACCAAATAACAATATATTTGTCACTTTGGGTCAATCTTGAGGGGTGCGGCTAGCTGGCAGGGTACGCTTACCCATTCCGGACACCTGGTACCACCACTATTTCGTGGTTCAAGATGGTCCCATTGCCTTTGTCATCATCTATATGTTCCTTGGACCTGGTAAATTTCATGGTTTACCTTGAATGATAACGATTATTGGACCTGATTTGATGTCTATTATCATAATTTATCTCTGCTAAGATTTAAAATTTGGTATATGTGGTAACATGCATAGTTGGCTGCTTTCTTATCTCCATCTTGACGACAGAGGGTAGTGTTTGGTAGTTACTCGTCAAAATGGTACACTGTTTCGTCCGGTGTACCCCAGGGTTCCCTCTTGGGGCCACTACTTTTTGTTATGTTTATTAACGACATTTCACTGTAAGACATTTCACTCAGTTTGTATGCCGACGATGCTAATATCTATCGCATCATCACATCCCTCGCTGTGTCATGTTACAGCAAGATCTTGACAAATTTGCTCAATGGTGTAACAACTAAAAGCTGTCACCTAATATCAGTAAATGTCAATTTATCAGTTTTACACTTAAAAAAAGAGTCATTTCCTCTCTTGATTACTCCATCAATGGTACTCCTCTTCAACGGGTCTCCGTTGTCAAGGATTTGGGCATTTACCTCACTTCCAATCTTAACTATTCTTTTCACATCAATAACATTGTTTCTAGAGCCTTCAAATCTCTTGGTTTTATTAAGCGTCTCTGCCAGCCATTCAATGACATTTCAGCAATTATTTCTCTGTATTTTGTTTATGTAAGATCTATTCTAGAGTATGGCTCTGTTGTGTGGTCACCCCCACCGGCAGGGCCTGTCAGAAAAAAATTAAGCAAGTACAAATTAAGTTTGTGAAGTACATTTGTTGCAAACTCAGTGTTCACTGCAGCAAATCCGGCTACCCATTTTATTGCAGAATTCTGAACATTCCTAAGTTATACAATAGAAGGCTGACCCTTGACATGTGCTTTTTATACAAAATAATCCATTCACATTATGATTCACCAAATATTTTAAATCAATTCTGCTTTTATGCCCCCAGTAGAAATTTACGCAAGAAACCCCTTTTTAAACCAGACTTGTATTCTGTTAATTGCAGAAAATTCTCGACAGTGCCCAGATGCATGTCTGTTTTTAACGATATCTCTTTCAAATGTAATATAGATATTTTTAATGTAATATAGATATTTTTTATACGCTGTGTAGTTTTAAAACTATTTTGTCCAGTCATTTTAACAGTTCTCACTTTTGATTTGTGTATGTTTTTTCAATTTGATGTAACGTGTTACTTTTATAGTTGTCTTGTACATTTGTCTTGTGACGTTTGACTTTTGTTAGTGGGTTTGCCCGTTGATATGTGTATCAAATAAAATTGAAAAAAAAGATAAATAAATAAAAATAACGGTTAACGTCACAAGGATTTCGTGATATTTTGGCATGGGTACATGATAAACGTCATTATTATCTCAAGATGTCTTTCTTGTTTATGAAGCTGCTATATCAGTGTTAACCATTCGACCAATTATCTCCGCTCCACTTACTTCGTAGACAGGGCAGACAGTGGGTGCGAACAATTACCGCTACAAAGAAAGTACAGAAAGTAAACTCTCCTGTGATTTCGGTCAACATTTACGATGGCAAAGATAGCATGCGAGGAAGAATGCTCCAAGAACCAATCACTTTCGTTCTCTACCACAAGGAGGTAAGGCATCATAGTTATGTGTAGCATATTTCGTCCACACTGAGTCTCTCTGTCATGTTTCCTTATTCTAAGGTCGCATCATGTATACATCATGTTCGTGCTTATATATGCAGAAAAGCCCGTTACTGCTTCAGTTTCAACAATAGTTTCAGAACAACTACTGTTGACAGGTTGTTTGAAAGTGTCGTCTACGCTTGCGCCCATTCTAGGCAATGTCGGTGTCTGCAACTGATACGAGTAAGAGCTGGGAATATAGCAGAGAAAATTCCGATTATTTCAGCGCGAAATCTGGATGAGGTGTGCTACAAAACAAACATTGACTTGGTGTACTCGTGTAACAGCTTACATTTCTTTTCCCGCGGTTCTGAGAGTCGTTAAAAGCAGTCAATCCCTCTTGGTCCAAGGCCTCGGGGAAACAGACTGATATTAGGCAACTCTCAGGCTCTCCGGCAACAAACGTTTGTTGTTACCTTCATGGCCAGTCAGTATATGTACACTATCAGACATGTACGTTAAAGAATCTCATGATACCAAACTCCAAGTACACATTATCTAACCGATTTCAACGAACATTTCACTTTTAATTCCGCCGACCAGCAAAATTAGTATGTCAATGTATTTTTGTGTGTCGGTCAGTAAACAAGCTCCCATAGACAAGCTGTGCAGTATGCAAAGTGATCTGATATGAATTTAGAAGTAAAGTATTAAGAACTATGAGCGTCTCAAAGTAACCGCATTACTGGATAATCGCTACAAACCATCAAACAACAAGGGAACTACCCCTTTCTTTCTTTTGTTCCATATTTATTTAGCCCGGGTACAATGCCAAGTGTCTATTAATGGTGCATGGCGATCCTTCAGGGTACGTTTTATAGTTTTCATTGCCTTTTTTCTAGCGCTAAAAGCAATGGTCCATACCAAGGCTATTGAACCAGATGATTAACCGTTGATAGCATGTTTGTGAAATACCGTGACGTAATTTCACTGACTGTTATGTACTTACACATTTCAACGGGAGAAAATTGAACTTGATTGTGCTGAGGATGTTTCTTAAGCAAAAAGAGTCTTGAAAGATGCATAGCATGCGATACCATCAGAATGGATAATCATCAAATACATTTATGTGAGCAAAAATAATGGAAATACCAATAATGCTAAAATTAAAATTGTTATTTTCAAAATATTTTTCTACGCAAGTGTGTGGGACCAGATTAACTGTCGAAATGTGGATGACACAACCACTGGTTTCACAGAGTGTAAGTGCAGCCATGTTGGAAGTGTTGCACTCGTCATGACGATGGGCACAAAACCTGTGGTAAGAGAAACGTTAATAACTTGTCCTGAGTGGAACTTTCTTTCAAGTACTTTATGTGATCCTTTTCATTTTTGTGATATATTTTGTCGACAGTACATCTGTAAGATCTTGTGTAAGCCAATATTTGTAAGTTCGTGCGATAAAACCTACTTTCGTGTACAACGTTGTTACTGTTGACCATGTCTTGTAGCAGTCGAAATACCTAATGAATTGTTTTTTCTTTGTAATTTAGCCTTTCCTGGATTCTGCCTTGAAAACGATCATTGTGATAGGGAACAGTGTGGGGGCGTTCTTGTCAGTTTTCACCTTTATAACACTTTGTATGAGAAGGTAGCGTCGGACGTTTACTAAATTGTGTGTTGATTGGTTTTCATTCGTAATTCGCTTTTTCATAATTGCATGCATAGGTGCATGCATACATGCATACATATATGAAGGTATAATGTTTGCACGTTTGTACGTATGTAAAATTATGTCAATCTATCTGTCTATCTATCTATCTATCTATCTATCTATCTATCTGTCTGTCTGTCTGTCTGTCTGTGTACACTTAATTGATGAATGCATGAATGTATAGCATTAAATTAATTATTCTGACAATATAGTTATTTTTTCTACCGATCGTCTAACTTACATATCTCTTCTACTAAGGATAACAACGGATCACTACTTTGTCTGCGGGAGTATTTCCCTGTCGCTTTCACTGTATTCCATCGTGGTGGTGGTGGCTTTGAATGTGAACAAAGAAACGGTAACTATAATCAATTATAACACTCCTGTATCATATCGAAATAATCCGTACTATGAGTACAAAACAATATCAACGTTTTTCATATAGTTTCAGCACTGTTATTACGTTAACAGATGCAGGTTGATCAGCAATGTGCAAACATAAGATCGATGTTAATCATTAAACTGTGTCAAACAAAAATGTAAAACTAATGTCTGTCGTTTACCATACACAAAATCAGCTGTTACTGACTCTATCAAACTCACCAAATTCCCGCGTTTATCACAAAGTATTATTAACCCAGTGCTACTTTCAAGTAAGCGATATGTGCACGGAGAAATGTTTCTCATTATGTGGATAAACATTTTTCTTTGGACAGCATTTTACGCCTATGGAATGAAAAACCACCTGTGTGACATGAGCTTCGATCAATTTTTAAGTCTCCCATACTTTACAACTTTACAACTTTGCCCTTTCTTTATGGTGTTCGTTAACGAAAAGGGTGAGCATTTCTCTATTTAATTTTCAGGTTTCGTGCCGCATATCGGCTATACTCAACCACTACATCCTGATCAGCTGCTGTGCCTGGGTTTTCAACTTTTGTCTGCAGCATTACCTCAAGCTGCGATTTTGTGTGCACAAGAACACCTATGCCAAGTGAGTGTCATCAATCATGTGAATGATCATTGAAATTGACCGCCACAAACGACAACATACGTTGAAGAAACTTTTGATGTCATGCTTCTATTAGTTTATGCATCTCAATGATTCAGAAAGGCTAACATGAATTCCAAAAGTAAATTCACGTAACCATCTTTTTGGTTATCGCATCAACTCTAAAATATGAGGTTGCGTTCACAAATACCTGTGGGGAGGAATCAGAGGGATTTCGAAATTCTGGTAGTAGGGGGACTTGAATGTTTTGCTCTGCGTATAAGTGGGACCTGCGATATTTTGGTTCCCTATTATATATTTTTAATAATAATTAAACTAATTCAAAAACCATTTTGTCGCATTTTATGACTTTTGTTTCGAAAAAAATTAATAATGCCATTTAATAAGAAAACAACAAGACGACCTTATCACGGGGCAGAAACTGCAACTGTTGATAGTTTTTTTTCAATATTTTCTTGCTCCCTACAGCATGCTGCAATAAACAATATTCAGTTTTATTAACAAAGCCTGTATATGTAAAAATTATTGGTGATCATAAATTTTATCATACATGCCTTGCCTGTATTGCCATTCTCCTATTGTTTAGACGGTACTAATATGAACCCGTATTTTAACTAGTGAAAATACGAATTATATTTTCACTGTAACCGAACTATTTACAGCTACGCGTACGCGTGACCTTCGCTGGTATGTTCACATACATGTCAAACTGCTGAGCGGATAGACTTGAGTAGTATAATAATAGTGGACTATGGGATAAAAAACTACAATCTTGTTTTTAACTACATGGAATTCCCCTCTTACGCGCATGCGTGGAAGAGGGGAATTCCCACTGAGTCAGATGGGCGCGTTTGCGCATGCGTGGAAGAGGCCCCTGAGTCACTGCACAACATGTATAAACACGTTCCGAAGGTGGAAGCGGTGGCCCCGTTCCGGCAGGAACCTCATGTTGTCAGACCGGCCGGCCGACCGACGGAGTCTAGCTGCCTACTGCATAACTGAGGTCTGAACGACTCTCGTTCCTATCGGTACGAACTAAAATAGTAAAGACTTTAATTTACTATTTTCAACAGAGACCTGAGCATCGCTAATTACATAAACGTGGGCAAATATATTATCATCCCGGCCTTCGATTTATTATCATCGCGAGAGTCGACACTTTTCACTGAAGTATCTTTCTTCAAGATTTCAAGTTGTATTCCATCCTTTGTGTTCATTACTCTAAGACCATTTCCATGAAATTCAATATCTTTAAAGCTACGCAGATCAATAAACAGACAAAATTTATTCTTCAAATAATCAACCTCATCTATATCAATTTCGCACCAATCTTTATCTTCAGCAAAATACCGTCGTGCCTCTCGCCAAAATTGTCTTGGTAACATCTTCTGAGCGTACACTTTGTTCGCAATACCCTCAATCATTACAGACACAGATTCAATGGATGGATTAAAGAAAAGTTCACTGTTCAGTTCTGTCTGATTCTGTTTTTTAGTGAATAGTAATAAGATACCTCTAATGCTACGTCGTGGTACATTTATATTTTCATTGATAACCGTGGTTGATTCTTTCATCGGGATTGTTCTAAAATGATGTATATGCTCGTAAAGGTAACTTTTACCGCCGTTGTAATAACCAGCAGTTGACCTCGCGAGTGCGGGGTCAGAAATAGTTTTGTATTCCATTTGAATGTTTTTTAATTTATAATTGGGCGTAACAACATTATTACTGACAAGTAATTGGGAGGCGGGTGCAAGCGTAATTTCCCATTCGATATGACTCCCTAACTCTTTTGGATATGCAACCCCATGACCTGTTATGAGGGGGTGATTCAGATGAATAGCATATTTTGTTTTATATGTGGTGAAAAGTAAATTATCATCCACGACGGCGTGATCTGCATCGGCCGCGCCACTTCTCAATTTTCTTAGATTTTCGTTCTGAATTCCGTACAGTGTCATGTTCGTTCTCTCCTTTTTATGTTTGAAGAGATCACGATAACATTCAATAAGGTTATATTTATTCAAATTGAAAAGTGCCTGCCCCTGAAATGTGAGAACCATACGCTCCACCAAATTTTTTGCAACATTTTGTACTACTCGGTTATCTTCATGACCCATTACTTCGAGATCAAAAACTAGGTCGAAAGTATCTGGAACTAGTACTACTCCATTTCTAACTTTGGACATCGTATGATAAGTGTCTGGCCTGGATCTGCCTCACTTGGATTATGGGCAATCACATGATGAGTTCTTTCTGACTTCGTTCCCTTCGGTATTCGGTTGGTGAATTCCGGTAATAATGATCTATCGTAACCCATTTTCGTGTAATGTATATAGTAGTGAAGAAGAAAAGAAAAATAAATCACATCTTCACATAAAATTTCCGTCTGCCTGAAAGATAAATCGATTACCCGTGTCGCGAATCAATCGAAGAACCCAATATTCTTGTAGATGATGAGCCTCTTGGTCATCCTCAGTATCCTGGAATACAGCTATGAATTCTAGTCGCTTAAAGAAGTTAGTCTTTTGACATTCCTTAATGAAAGCTAATATGTTATGATATAGATTATCATCTTTGAGTCGGACACCTGGATTTGCTCGAAGTATATGTCGATTTACTCGTCGGAGTTTGCACCATTCAAATTCGACAGAGAAACCAAATAGGTCTTTATTTTTAGAAAGAAACTTTGCAATATTCTTTTCACCAAACATGCCGATTCCGTAGGGACCATATATTAATACATAATTTTATTTATAATGACTAATGTTAATCCAGTTAAAAATATCCATAGCTGTTCTCCAACAAATCCGACAACCGATCCTGCCGTTTTTAATAGAAAACTGACAAGGGAGCCGATTAAACCTGGTATTGCAGCAGCACTTTTTGCGGCCAAGGTTTTTAACCATTCACCAAATTGCTTTACAATTTCTTTCGCTTTTGTATATACTTTGGGCGGACCTGAACCCCCTGTGTTTGCTCCAGTTCCTGCTCCCCCTCCCCCTCCTCCTCTAGTCACAGCCAGGGCAATTGTTGATATTGTCATTCAAGGGCAGTCAGTATTGCAGCGATTAAATCAGTAAACTTTTGAAGACTTTGTTGCCAACGGACACACATTTCATCGCATGTAGCAGGATCGTTGGATCCATATTTAGGTCCGATGTTGAAAACTACTTCTAGCTCACTGTCTACGTATATGAAAGGATCTACCAAAGATTCCCCAAATATGAGTTTGCCGTCACTGATTTGAATATTGTTTTCTCCGGTTTCAAGTATTTTTATTGCATCTGAAATAGAAAGGATTGTCATTGTCTTATCGTATATATCTTAATAAAAATAATTTAAAAAAAAATTTTTTTCTATGATATAGTATCCTAAAATGTCATACATATTCATAAATGGACCAACTGGAAGTGGTAAGAGTTACGATGCAGTAAATTTGGCGAAGGGGCCGGAGGTGACTCACGTACCAGAATTTGACACTACTTTTTCTAGCAACATTGCCGACTTTTATAATGGACGTGTCGTTTCGATTGCCGATTTTCAGAACCAGTTTATAGAACATACTCTTAGTTTACAATGTCAGGCTGGGAAAGCCAACTACGGGTACATTATTTGTGACTCTTCCATAATTCAACATCTGACTTTTTCTAGAATCCGGGGCGTTTCCGTGGCAGCGGAAGAAAAAAAGATTGTTTCTAGAGCATTTGATCATTTACACAGTTTCATTATCATATTCAAAGATATGCCTTGGGATTATTGCAGGCGGAATGTGTTGACTCGAGCCAGACAATATGAAATAGCCGCCTTAGAAGAACTAGAAGAGATTCATAAACAGTTCAAACAGACTTTCTTAGAAATTTGTAATGACTACAGACTTCCATGTTTGGTAATTCATCAATCTCTTACGCCTGCCCTTCTCAAGAATATACTTAATCCAACAATTGATACAGAGACAGTCGGGCCAGTAGATTCTCCACGAGCTTTTGACTTTGGAATTGCATGGAGCGGCCCGTCACACGTACGCGGCTCACGCGATAGCGGCGGCAGCCAGGGATTTTTAATAGACGGTTTCGGCGAGGAGGAACTTGAAAAAGCGTACTACCCACCTGGTCAAGAACAACTAGAACAACCTCGAGTCACACTCAAGAACCTACACAAACTTCTTAATGCTTGTGAAACAGTGTGTGCTTATAATGCTCCGTTTGACTTACAGGCACTTGATATGATGAAACCTTACAGTTCTGTAAGGGGCTTTGAAGTTACTTGTCTATGGCTCATGTCAGTTGTGTATATTATACTTCAACCAGAACTTATAGATAAAGCTATGGCAACATGAGAAGTCGCTTTGAAGATCTTGCAAACTTAATATGTTCAGGAACCAAGGTACCACCTCATCCACATACTGCCGAAAAAGATGCAATAAGTGAACATTACTTACGACAGTACATGATAAAGACTTGGCCGGGCGGTTGGAAGCGGGGTGGTAAACTGACACTTTCTTCTTTCAAGAAATTAAGACTTTTTCCATGGTACTTATTGAATAACTTTCGTAAGTACTTACGTTAGTACTTGACAAGTACCAGCACAGGAACTTACGAAGTTCTAATAACATTTTCCTCTGGCTCCCAACTATTGAAACTTTCTGGATAACCGCGCCATTTTATCAGATAATATTTCTTTCCTCTAATTTTTTTCGTCTTCAAATCGTTCTACTCTGTACAGCTCGTCGGCGCCAGCAGCGCTCTGAAGTTCATCGGAATAGAAAGTGCCGAATATTTCCTCTCCATTCAGATCTTTTATTTTGTAAACTGGCGGCGTTCCCAATCCAGCCGCGTACACCACTTTGAAACCACGAAAATCTTCTCTGTCCAATTTGGTAAATATCCTTTCTTGAAAGTGGTCTTGTATTTTGTAATTCGAACCCGTTCTCCCGGCTTGAATTCAGGATTAGCTCCCATGGCTGCCAACTCAGGGTAAAGTGTATAAAATGCCTGCCAATCGTTCTCCTCTGTTACGTCGATGGGTTTCATTTTGATACTTCCGTGTACAGTGTTGTTGTAATTCTCGAGAAGTTGTGGTAGAATGGGGAGCCAGGAACGTGTCTGTTTATATGTAAAGTATTTCCACATCATCGTTTTAAGAGTACGATTAAAACGTTCAACGACGCTAGCTTTTTTGTCACTGTAGGTGTGAAACCAGTGAATTCCCGCCTCCTCCAACCACCCCTGCATTTTTCGATTAGTAAATTCCCGCCCCTCATCTGTCTGAAGTTTGTCGGGTTGCCTCCCGGATTTCTTAATCACGTCTTGTAGCGCCTGTAACGTGTGTTCAGCCGTTTTTGACTGTATCGGCCTGGCCCATGCATATTTGCTGAGCACATCGATTACTGTTAGCATGTATCGAATGTTACGATTCTCTTTTGCGAACGATGAAGGGAATTCCACGAGGTCAGCCTGCCAAAACTCGTCTATCGATGTTACGAAAACGCGCCGGCCCCTTCGGAACGCGCCACGAGGTACCGGTTTATGTAGATTATAAGTTAGCTGAGTTTTTAACCAGTCCTGTACCTCTTTCTTAGTAACGGACAGGAGTCCGCTGGCGCGCGCTGCATCATACAATTTTTGTACACCTCCAAAACCAGTTTTCGGGTTGTAATATAATTCTCTAAGAGTACCTTCGGTGTTGCCTTCGGGGGTGTCGCCTTCCATGATTAGCTATATTATACGAAAAATTTTATGTCATACGGATGCCGTAAATGAAATACTAGTTTACTGAATGGTGTATTTTTCAATTGCTTGATTAGGGAACCCACCTCCCGTTCTGACACCTCCATTCCATATTCTTTTATAATAGTCTTGTTATCTGTCTTGCTGGGTGTGTAAAAAAGTACTAACATCTGTATGTTTTCCCTAAATGGTTTACTAATACTAGTATATTGTTGAGTCAGAACCCAGACAGATAATCCGTCGTGTCTTGCGCTGAAACCAAGTTTGACTAAAACGTCACTGCGCTTCTTCATATCTTTGGACGAGGCGCAGTCGTCGAGGATTATTAAAGTGTTCGTGCCGGCCCATTCGTCCCGCACGTAGGCTAGTGTATCATCCACAGCATCGAGTCCGACCGGAAACACAAACACATTGTCATCTGTGAAAATGAATCTTTTATTATATGTTTTATTGTTCATGAATGTTGGACAAATGAAAACTATATATTCAAATTTCCTTAAGTACGGGCCAGTGAGGAGATCCATCACATATTCTGTTTTGCCAGAATTTGTCGGCCCAGTTACAATCATGTTGAATGGTACGGTTGCATACATCGGATCTATATACTGTACATAAATGTAATGAATATGGCTAAAGATAACAAACCAATTTTGCCATATTCGTGAATAGGGTCTGCGCCGGCGACTGTTGCAGATGCTGCCCGTTCCGAAGGCGATAGGGGAATCCGACTCGTATCATTGTGAGTCGGCCCTCCGGGCTTACGCCCTCCGGAGGGCTCGTCCTGCCACTTCACGGGATCCCCCTCCCCCCCTTCCATCTCATGTACAGCACTTTCTCGAACTTCCGTGTTTATATCACCATTCACCCCGAAGACCATAGATTCAGTTGCGTATTGCAATTCATTATTATAACCTGAGATTGCCGGGCCCGAAAGAATAACCATCTCAGACGGCAAGAGAAGTAAATTGGGCGAAACTGCCATATCAAGTTTGACACCAGTATTCATTATTGTGTCTTGATATCGCCTATAACTGATTACTTTGTCGGTATTAGCGAATTTCATCTTCGAGGAGAACGCCGAATTCTTTTCGGACTTGCTCTGCACTGCCAGTATCGCCCACAATGGTACTGCGAATATTGCTTGTGCTGCGGGAAGTATGCAATATACGTAGGCTTCAAGGCTTTCATTGAGGCGGGCGAGACCGGCCTTTGTTAACCCGAGTCTCCCTTCAGAGGGATGAAACTATTATATTGCCCCTCCGTTCCATCATTTCGGAAGAAATAATAGTGTGGTCTGTCTTTGTCGGACAGTACATGTTTTTTCTTTCCAAAAATTGTATGTGTGTAATAAACGCCTCCGTCGGCGGAGAGGAAAAAGTCATGACCATTGTATATTGCGGCAGGCTGTCGAACAGGGCCACGATTAGTGTAATATTCATAACCATAACCAAGACCTGAGTTTTGGCCTTTTCGATAACGAAAGTCGGACTTCGTTGGACTTATATTTCCAAATTCTGTACATAGAAGTTCATATTGGACGAGATTGTACGGATTGTCGCCCGCTTTGAAGGTGGGGGTATCGTCTGGAAGTGCAACGCCCATTTCATGAAGAATACGACGTATTGTAAAATATACATGGAAACGGCAGAATGATCGTATTTGGGGCGGGGGGAGGAAATCCCCCCCTTCGGAACCGAAGAGATGGGCGAATGATATACCACAACCAGTAGTGCTGCACCATACAGCGAAATTTAATTGCTGGTCCCAGTATTTCATGTGCGGGCCGCCCAACCAGACATTACTTTCTTTAGCTGATCGATGAGTGATTACGTTATCTTTGAACACATCCCGCGGGTGGAAAGTAAATTTTTCTGTCGGCGTTACATATATTTCTAAGTCCATGAGAATAGGTTTTACTCCCCCATCCGGTTTGGTAGGAATATCAGCATGCTGTACTGTCGGCATGTTCATCTTATTCAATTGAAAAGCAACTGGGAATGCGTCTGTACTCATTATTCGTGTTTCTATATACAGATAGATTTTAATGGAGGAGAATTTTCCCGGAATCCCTGTCGGAATCGTACTAACATTCCAGACTATGTTAATACTTTATTTCGGATACAGGTTTAAACGAATTTTTTATTTTTTACTAAGAATAGATAACATACTGCAAACAATGGAGAATTTAATAAAGTCATCGGCAGCGGCAAATACGCGTTCCGAAGGGGCACTACCTTCGGCGCCTTCGGACGCTCAATCCATAATAGAGACGAAACGTGAAAAAATACTCTGTATCATCGCAAGTGGTCAAAGTAAGTTATTTTTTGGTAAGGAGTTTACAGTTAGAGAAGTGGAAATGTGGAAAGATGAATTCATAACACGAGCCTTCAAAATGTACGAAGCGAAATACAGTTCTCTTATAAGTGATAATATCACTCAAAGTTTCATAGATCTAGGAGCCCGCGCAATAAGTCAGGTAGTTCCAATCGATGATCGAGATAACTATGCCACTGATCTTAAAAAGGATTTTATTCTAAACAGTGAAATAAAACGATTATCAGGACGGATAGCCTACACGTGGGGGCCTGTGATTGCTCTAGTTTCCACCGGTTTAATTACGGGTAAACATTTAGATTTTAAAAAAATCGGGTTTAATATAATACCCGAAATAAATGGATTCAACTTCGCAAGCACCGACTCAGCAAACGACTCTGCCAACACCGACTCAGCAAACGGCTCCGCCAGGGACTCCGTCAGGGGCCCTGACGACGACGACACCGACACCTCCTACGCCACAGCGCAACATAGAGAAAATTACGTTACCTACGAAGAATCCAGGGAGAGTTGCTGCAGGGAAGAGATTAGCGGAATGGAACAGGCAAAACAAGGAGAAGAAACGAAAAGCAATGATTAATGCCGTGAGTATGACTGAAGCAAACTGTATAGACCCCCTTCGGGACGTACCGCCTACGACGGATGGCTCACGCGATAGCTGGTATAATGATTGTTATCTTGTTTTAGGAATTGTGGGAGTTTCATTGACTGCATTAGGACTATATTGGAGGCGTGCTCAACAACACAGTTGTCCCGTTAAGCGACCCGAAGGGGGGGACCATGCCGGTAAGGTGCTTACGCGTGAGCCGCTTCAGAAAGTGACAAAAACAGAGCCCAGAACGGTAGCGGCCTCCTCCGGGGACCCCTCTATGTTTCCTGATTCTAACTGGGATCCACATAAAGACTGGACAGGAACTAGTGTGTGGGAACAATATAACTGGGCGGAGGAAAAACACAATCCCTCTGCATGGCATGAGATGGATTAACTCCGTAATTATTTTATTTTTTCTACTTTATATACTTGTCAGCAATCATGGATACTAAAACAGTTGTAAACACAATGTACGATGGTATTGTAATCGCAGGACTAGCGATGGGATATCTAATGATCTCTAGCAAATTTCTGAAAATAGAGGTGGGCGATCCAAGTCGTCCAAATTTAACTCGATTGGCAAAATTAGGCGGTGCGACTGCTGCCGCGGTTGCAACAAAAGATCTCCTTGAACAGAAAAATATTATTCCTGCAGAACCTTATACTTTGTAATGGACACCTTCGGAATAATAATAATAATATTCATCGAACACTTATACTTAGTAATATATACATACAACGTACAACGATGATCATTTGGATTGTAAGCGAAACGGGTGAACCAGTTACTGTTAATTTTAATCCTTGCATTGACATATCACAGTTTACGAAGATAAGACTGCTAGAGTGTGGACTATATAATTCATGGCATAACATAACATCGACGAATAATGTACTAAAATACCAAGAAGGTGACCAAGCGAAGAAGACTAAATCAATACGTCCAGGTAACTACAATATCGATACGTTAAACAAAGCAATCGGGTTGAAGCAAAAAATTAATTTTGAAAAACATCTGCCGACAAACCGCGTTCTTCTAACTTTGACTAAAGATATTAAAGTCTATTTCAATGCCACAGGTAGCTTCGCCAACGTCGTCGGCTTTTCAGATAAACCTGAGGACAACCCCGTGATAAAAAGTACTATGAGTCCAGGTCGAGCAGATTTCTTAACAGTCACTAAATACATAGTTCATTCAGATGTCGTCGACGTTACTGGAAATTATGTTTCATTTGGCTCTGGCGAATACATACAGGGGAAAGTATCAGACTGTTTACAAATACTTACCGTCCAGGATACAAAAGAAATAAGTGAAAAGGTCACCTATGACTTAAAAAACGGGGGCTCAATTTCCATGCCATTGAGAAAGGATTCAGACTATATGAGTTCAATGCGTATTTGGGTAACAGATCAGGATGGGAACATAGTTAATTTCAATAACTGGCCAACTAGCTTTTGTATTGAATTGCTTGAATGTTTTGTTGGAGGGAATAGAGTAGAATCCCTCCCCGACTCCGGAACTACATTGTACGTAAAGATAAAAGTGTGAACACTTTAGATATCAGTGTTATTCATCTGAAACGTCTAATATTATTTGAAGTAATGGTCTTCCGTCACATTTTAAGTTCAGAGGAAATTTCTAAAATTTTATCTATTGGGTGAACAAGTTCGTACCGATAGGAACGAGAGTCGTTCAGACCTCAGTTATGCAGTAGGCAGCTAGACTCCGTCGGTCGGCCGGCCGGTCTGACAACATGAGGTTCCTGCCGGAACGGGGCCACCGCTTCCACCTTCGGAACGTGTTTATACATGTTGTGCAGTGACTCAGGGGCCTCTTCCACGCATGCGCAAACGCGCCCATCTGACTCAGTGGGAATTCCCCTCTTCCACGCATGCGCGTAAGAGGGGAATTCCATGTAGTTAAAAACAAGATTGTAGTTTTTTATCCCCATAGTCCACTATTATTATACTACTGACTTGTGACACTCCGAAACGTCATTGTGAATGTGATTATGGTCAAAATTTTGTTGTTTGCAGTCAGTTCATGGGCATTGCACCTAAGTACAAGTACAGTTGTTTTACCAAAAATACAAACGAACGCATTGAAAATGTGTATGTTTTGCCGACCCTACACCTGTCATCGTTCACGGCCAGTCCCATACGGTGGTGTTTTTATGTCGTCTACTCTGCGCTGCCGAAGATTACGATCTCGGTTGACAGAACCGCTATATGAAAAGTTTCCTGTTGACGATTTAATATCTGAGTGATGAATTATTACATCGTTTACAACCATAAATGAGCCTCAAAAATCCAACCGCACTGTACTGAAAATACTCGCGACAGACGATGTGCACATATTATTTTCCAATTTGTACCTGTCGGCGAGATTCAAAGGTCATGAGTTGTCCGGTGGCACCGGTGCGGGTTTCGGAGACAATGTAAGATACTAGGGAAAGTAAAACTTTCGTTTAGGTTGTTGTGAAAGAAATTCAGTTCTATTTAGGCAAGCCAGTAACGAAAATATAAGAGCAGACGACGAAAATACCTTTAAAATGTTTTATTCGTACAGCAACAAATCAGAACGAGTTACGACGCTACAGCTTACAGTGTACTCACTTCACGTTTTTCCTATTCCGCTCAATTCCTTTCTAAGATGGTAAATTCGGCATATTTGACGACTGAGGAAATGTGTAATTCTTTGAAATTAACTGACTGGTACGGCTATTATATCCATTGTGCATTCATAGACGTCGAAGAGCTGCTTGCTAAATTTATGCTCTCAGCTGCTCGATCGAGTTTGAAATTGGGTCGGCGCGGCGCGTATTTCGACCCGATTTTGCCGGCCTCATAACTTTCGCGAAGGGATGAGAGTATGTTTTAAAACACGTAAACACACTCATTTTACAAATTCCAGCCCCTTTTTTTTATATCGACCGCCATTTTAAGCTAAAATTAATCTTCTTCAAAGTGTGAAAACCTATGTCGACATCTTACTATACAGTTACCAATGATTTTGACGATGAGATACAGCTGGATATTGATACACTACCTAATTAGGTTTGTCAGTTTGCTGGCGAATTTACCCTTTTAGTGGTCAACTTTTACAACTTTGCGCCAACATCAGACAGACTAAAACAGCAGGTGACGCAGCAAGATGTCTGTAAACTAATTTACTATGTAGTATGTTTATATCTTTACAGCAGCTATCAGTTTCAATGGTGACACACACAGAGACTGGTTGCCAAGTTTTACAAGCAGTTCAGTTCAGTTATTAGACTTGAAAGTTGCTGACTCAAAGCCCTGACTTCCAGACATTGCTATCGCTACTCAAACGTTCTGATTCTTTCAGATCGATTTGTGTTGTTAGTTTTAGATTTTGTTTGAAGTCATGAACCTTATTGATATTCAACTACAAAGAACACTGTCTATTATTTTTTTGTGTTTAATAAAATGTCGGATCAACTAGAAATGATAAACACTCTTACAATGTTGCAATGTTTTTTATCGCTTGTCGCTACAGTCTTGTCAATATAGAAAACAAATGACGTTCACGAAATAGCCTGAAACCCCCAAGTTCACTTCGTACTGAAGTAGGCCCCGATGTCAGCTCATTGAGAAATGTGGTGTCATTCATTTGTTGATAACCAAAGTAAAGTTTGTTCATTTTACACATCACTCTATTATTTTTGAAGTCATGAACTTTATTGATATTCAACTACAAAGAACACTGTCCTCTGAGTCTAAATTTGCAGTAACGTCGTTCTTTTACCACCTCTCCGTGAATTTGAACTGCTTGTAAACTTGGCAACCAGTCTCTGTGTGTGTCACCATTGAAACGGATAGCTGTTGTAAAGATATAAACATACTACATAGTAAATTAGTTTACAGACATCTTGCTGTGTCACCTGCTGTTTTAGTCTGTCTGATGTTGGCGCAAAGCTGTAAAAGTTGACAACTAAAAGGGTAAATTCGCCAGCAAACTGACAAACCTAATTAGGTAGTGTATCAATATCCAGCTGTATCTCATCGTCAAAATCATTGGTAACTGTACAGTAATATTTAGGGACCGTTCAGTTTTTACGGCCGGGGGGGGCCGGCAAAATTCAGGGGTGGGGGGTCATCGTAATTTTGGAATCCGCAAAGGGGGGGTCATCGCTTTTTCACTGGTAGGAAAGGGGGGTCACCACATTTTCAAAAACATAATACCAACAATAAAGTTCACTTTATGCCATGGCCATGATCGACCCTCTTTACCGGCGGGGCCGCCTTCGGCGGCCCACTACAATAAATATACATTATGTATTACCCATGACCCTCTTAACGGGCAGACGCCTTTGGCGGCCCACTCCAATTAGGTTTACTTCATGCAATGGCCATGATTGACCCTCTTTACCGGCGGGCCGCCGCAGGCGGCCCACTACAATAAATTGACTTTATGTAATACCCCACGGCAATCTTACCGTAAAATTCCCAATTGAAGCCGCGGCTTGTATTAGAAACATTTTTGAGGGACCCCTGGGATCACGCACTGAATAATGGTAATGGCTGCGCACCTTCAGCGGCCCTGTCCAGTAAAGTCTACTTTATGCAATAGCCATGATCGACCCTCTTTACCGGCGTGCCACCTTTGGTGGTCCACTAGAATAATGTTGACTTTATGTAATGGCCCATGACCCTCTTAACTGGAGGGCTGCCTTTGGCGAACCACTCCAATAAAGTTTTACTTTATACAATGTCCATGGACATGAGTTGTCTATGGAAATGAAGTTAAAAATTGCCTTACAGTCGTCCTAATTAACAGATGTTTCAATGGATGTGGCTGAGAAGTTTGTGCACTGGCATCTCTGCTACACGAATAAAGTGCGCTGCGTACCGGAGTTCAAATCCAAACCATGCGGGTAAATTTGACATATGGGTTTTGGTTATTTTTCAGGGGGGTCATCAATTTTTTTCGTCTGACAAAGGGGGGGGTCATCTTTTTTTCACAAAAAATGCAGGGGGGTCTATATTTTTTTGAACACCGGCGACAAGATTTTGCCCCCCCCCCAGGCCGTAAAAACTGAACGCTCCCTTACATCGTTTGCTTTAAAAGTGTGCCCTAAACCCTCCTTTGCAGTGGAATGGCCAACAGCGGAATAATATTAAGAAGTGATATTGTGGTCATCACTCCTTAGCAACAAACTTTTTATCGGTACAGCGATGAGCAAGCAAGGTCGATTTCAGTTGATTTTCGTCGCTAATTTTGGAACGACCGTAGGAAAACAGTCATAACTAAAGCATGCATGTATGATAAAGGGGTTATTACACGAAGTTTGGGCGATACCGCGTCGTATACTCGTGATGTGTCCACATTTTGACTCGTTGCTTCGCAACTCGTCAAAATACGGACACATCACTCGAATACGACGCGGTATCGCCCAAACTTCAAGTAATAACCCCTAAGAACTAGAGTCAGGACTGACGGTCGATTGCCAATGATACAAATGCACAGTACACATACACAGGGTGTGTTGACTTTTCACTTATTCATACAGCCTGAATTTAATATGCAGCAGTCTTAGGGTATACTGACATTTTGATGTATACGAAACGCAACTGAAAACAAATGTGTGTACATAATATGTGTACATAATACATATGTAGACTGTGTTGACAACCTGAATGCTGAATATTTCACCATAATAAGATGTAAAAACAGATGAAACAAAAAGCATAAATTCGAAAAGGTATCTAAACTTCATGTTTTTAATATTGTTTGCTTAAGGGTGTACGATCAGAAAAAATTGCAGCTTTTGTTATACTTTTGCATTACGGATTTTTGAATTCTGCTATATTAGAATAATCATATAATAAAGAAAATAGAAGGGGCCACTATGCTTGCTTTTCTACAAACTTGGATCAAAACTCACTGGTTTACACAAATCATTTACAATCAATATATAAAGCGATTCATTTAAAGTTCATGCCGTGAATGAAATGTTTACATCGTACAATAAAACAAAAAAGTTAAAAATTGAATTGTAAAGATTCTACTTTAAATGAATAAAACTGTGTGAATAAATTGATTTGTTTCATTTTTTATTTTCAATGTTGATATTTTTCATCAAATTTGCAGTAGTACACCAAATATTTCAAAGATTTAAAGTTTTCTTTGATGGAATATTTCGGCCTACCAATATTGTCAATTTTGTACAACTTTTATAGATAGAGTCTACGTCATATATTTCTTGTACTTTTTATAATTTTATTTTCGGTAGGTCACCGTGCTTACTTTGTTATTATTTGACGAAGTGTAGCCATTTATGATCATCATTTTGAGTGCCTTTCAGTGGGTTTCAATGAGCCTGCCAGATTTGGATTAACTCAAGTCAGTTTAGACTTATAAATCCGAAATGTCCACTGATGCATTTAAAATTGAATCTTTTCAAGAAAATCCCTTAGGAATATAGGTCAACAAACTTCTGACTACATATCTAAAACCTCTGCAGAATATTTATGAGTCCGTCAAAACAGGTAGTGTTGAACATCTTCGAGTAGAACTGTGCATGCAATGCATGTTTATTTTTTCTCATATATTCCTAATAAATATTGGCCTTTATGATCATACAGATGGGGGATTTAAAACATTTTTATGGTATTGACGAGTTTGTGAAAAATAAGATTTCAATCGCGCGATAAGTAGTCAAAATATACCAGCATCAATGGCATTGAGTCAAATCTGTACACAAACAAAATCATATGGATTTGAGACCATTTAAAAACTCATGTTTAAAAACGTGTTTATACATGTTGTGCAGTGACTCAGGGGCCTCTTCCACGCATGCGCAAACGCGCCCATCTGACTCAGTGGGAATTCCCCTCTTCCACGCATGCGCGTAAGAGGGGAATTCCATGTAGTTAAAAACAAGATTGTAGTTTTTTATCGCCATAGTCCACTATTATTATACTACTGACTTGTGACACTCCGAAACGTCATTGTGAATGTGATTATGGTCAAAATTTTGTTGTTTGCAGTCAGTTCATGGGCATTGCACCTAAGTACAAGTACAGTTGTTTTACCAAAAAATACAAACGAACGCATTGAAAATGTGTATGTTTTGCCGACCCTACACCTGTCATCGTTCACGGCCAGTCCCATACGGTGGTGTTTTTATGTCGTCTACTCTGCGCTGCCGAAGATTACGATCTCGGTTGACAGAACCGCTATATGAAAAGTTTCCTGTTGACGATTTAATATCTGAGTGATGAATTACATCGTTTACAACCATAAATGAGCCTCAAAAATCCAACCGCACTGTACTGAAAATACTCGCGACAGACGATGTGCACATATTATTTTCCAATTTGTACCTGTCGGCGAGATTCAAAGGTCATGAGTTGTCCGGTGGCACCGGTGCGGGTTTCGGAGACAATGTAAGATACTAGGGAAAGTAAAACTTTCGTTTAGGTTGTTGTGAAAGAAATTCAGTTCTATTTAGGCAAGCCAGTAACGAAAATATAAGAGCAGACGACGAAAATACCTTTAAAATGTTTTATTCGTACAGCAACAAATCACGAACGAGTTACGACGCTACAGCTTACAGTGTACTCACTTCACGTTTTTCCTATTCCGCTCAATTCCTTTCTAAGATGGTAAATTCGGCATATTTGACGACTGAGGAAATGTGTAATTCTTTGAAATTAACTGACTGGTACGGCTATTATATCCATTGTGCATTCATAGACGTCGAAGAGCTGCTTGCTAAATTTATGCTCTCAGCTGCTCGATCGAGTTTGAAATTGGGTCGGCGCGGCGCGTATTTCGACCCGATTTTGGCCGGCCTCATAACTTTCGCGAAGGGATGAGAGTATGTTTTAAAACACGTAAACACACTCATTTTACAAATTCCAGCCCCTTTTTTTTATATCGACCGCCATTTTAAGCTAAAATTAATCTTCTTCAAAGTGTGAAAACCTATGTCGACATCTTACTATACAGTTACCAATGATTTTGACGATGAGATACAGCTGGATATTGATACACTACCTAATTAGGTTTGTCAGTTTGCTGGCGAATTTACCCTTTTAGTGGTCAACTTTTACAACTTTGCGCCAACATCAGACAGATTAAAACAGCAGGTGACGCAGCAAGATGTCTGTAAACTAATTTACTATGTAGTATGTTATATCTTTACAGCAACTATCAGTTTCAATGGTGACACACACAGAGACTGGTTGCCAAGTTTTACAAGCAGTTCAGTTCAGTTATTAGACTAGAAAGTTGCTGACTCAAAGCCCTGACTTCCAGACATTGCTATCGCTACTCAAACGTTCTGATTCTTTCAGATCGATTTGTGTGTTAGTTTTAGATTTTGTTTGAAGTCGTGAACTTTATTGATATTCAACTACAAAGAACACTGTCTATTATTTTTTTGTGTTTAATAAAAACGTCGGATCAACTAGAAATGATAAACACTCTTACAATGTTGCAATGTTTTTTATCGCTTGTCGCTACAGTCTTGTCAATATAGAAAACAAATGACGTTCACGAAATAGCCTGAAACCCCCAAGTTCACTTCGTACTGAAGTAGGCCCCGATATCAGCTCATTGAGAAATGTGGTGTCATTCATTTGTTGATAACCAAAGTAAAGTTTGTTCATTTTACACATCACTCTATTATTTTTGAAGTCATGAACTTTATTGATATTCAACTACAAAGAACACTGTCCTCTGAGTCTAAATTTGCAGTAACGTCGTTCTTTTACCACCTCTCCGTGAATTTGAACTGCTTGTAAAACTTGGCAACCAGTCTCTGTGTGTGTCACCATTGAAACGGATAGCTGTTGTAAAGATATAAACATACTACATAGTAAATTAGTTACAGACATCTTGCTGTGTCACCTGCTGTTTTAGTCTGTCTGATGTTGGCGCAAAGCTGTAAAAGTTGACAACTAAAAGGGTAAATTCGCCAGCAAACTGACAAACCTAATTAGGTAGTGTATCAATATCCAGCTGTATCTCATCGTCAAATCATTGGTAACTGTACAGTAATATTTAGGGACCGTTCAGTTTTTACGGCCGGGGGGGGGGGCCGGCAAAATTCAGGGGTGGGGGGTCATCGTAATTTTGGAATCCGCAAAGGGGGGGGTCATCGCTTTTTCACTGGTAGGAAAGGGGGTCACCACATTTTCAAAAACATAATACCAACAATAAAGTTCACTTTATGCCATGGCCATGATCGACCCTCTTTACCGGCGGGCCGCCTTCGGCGGCCCACTACAATAAATATACATTATGTATTACCCATGACCCTCTTAACGGGCAGACGCCTTTGGCGGCCCACTCCAATTAGGTTTACTTCACGCAATGGCCATGATTGACCCTCTTTACCGGCGGGCCGCCGCAGGCGGCCCACTACAATAAATTGACTTTATGTAATACCCCACGGCAATCTTACCGTAAAATTCCCAATTGAAGCCGCGGCCTGTATTAGAAACATTTTTGAGGGACCCCTGGGATCACGCACTGAATAATGGTAATGGCTGCGCACCTTCAGCGGCCCTGTCCAGTAAAGTCTACTTTATGCAATAGCCATGATCGCCCTCTTTACCGGCGTGCCACCTTTGGTGGTCCACTAGAATAAAGTTGACTTTATGTAATGGCCCATGACCCTCTTAACTGGAGGGCTGCCTTTGGCGAACCACTCCATAAAGTTTACTTTATACAATGTCCATGGACATGAGTTGTCTATGGAAATGAAGTTAAAAATTGCCTTACAGTCGTCCTAATTAACAGATGTTACAATGGATGTGGCTGAGAAGTTTGTGCACTGGCATCTCTGCTACACGAATAAAGTGCGCCGCGTACCGGAGTTCAAATCCAAACCATTCGGGTAAATTTGACATATGGGTTTTGGTTATTTTTCAGGGGGGTTATCCATTTTTTTCGTCTGACAAAGGGGGGGTCATCTTTTTTTCACAAAAATGCAGGGGGGTCTATATTTTTTTGAACACCGGCGACAAGATTTTGCCCCCCCCCCAGGCCGTAAAAACTGAACGCTCCCTTACATCGTTTGCTTTAAAAGTGTGCCCTAAACCCTCCTTTGCAGTGGAATGGCCAAACAGCGGAATAATATTAAGAAGTGATATTGTGGTCATCACTCCTTAGCAACAAACTTTTTATCGGTACAGCGATGAGCAAGCAAGGTCGATTTCAGTTGATTTCGTCGCTAATTTTGGAACGACCGTAGGAAAACAGTCATAACTAAAGCATGCATGTATGATAAAGGGGTTATTACACGAAGTTTGGGCGATACCGCGTCGTATTCTCGTGATGTGTCCGCATTTTGACTCGTTGCTTCGCAACTCGTCAAAATACGGACACATCACTCGAATACGACGCGGTATCGCCCAAACTTCAAGTAATAACCCTAAGAACTAGAGTCAGGACTGACGGTCGATTGCCAATGATACAAATGCACAGTACACATACACAGGCTGTGTTGACTTTTCACTTATTCATACAGCCTGAATTTAATATGCAGCTGTCTAAGGGTATACTGACATTTTGATGTATACGAAATACAACTGAAAACAAAATATGTGTACATAATATGTCTACATAATACATATGTAGACTGTATTTACAACCTGAATGCTGAATATTTCACCATAATAAGATGTAAAACAAGATGAAACAAAAAGCATAAATTCGAAAAAAAGTATCAAAACTTCATGTTTTTAATATTGTTTGCTTAAGGGTGTACGATCAGAAAAAATTGCAGCTTTTGTTATACTTTTGCATTACGGATTTTTGAATTCTGCTATATTAGAATAATCATATAATAAAGAAAATAGAAGGAGCCACTATGCTTGCTTTTCTACAAACTTGGATCAAAACTCACTGGTTTACACAAATCATTTACAATCAATATATAAAGCGATTCATTTAAAGTTCATGCCGTGAATGAAATGTTTACATCGTACAATAACAAAACAGTCAAAAATTGAATTGTAAAGATTCTACTTTCAATGAATAAAACTGTGTGAATAAATTGATTTCTTTCATTTTTAATTTGATATTTTTCATCAAATTTGCAGTAGTACACCAAAATTTCAAAGAATTAAAGTTTCCTTTGATTGAATATTTCGGCCTACCATTATTATTGTCAATTTTGTACAACTTTTATTAGTAGATCTACGTCATATATTTCTTGTACTTTTTATAATTTTATTTCGGTAGGTCACCGTGCTTAGTTTGTCATAATTTGACGAAGTGTAATCATTTATGATTATCATTTTAAGTGCCTTTCAACGGGTTTCAATGAGCCTGCCGGATTTGGATTAACACAAGTCAGTTTAGACTTATAAATCCGAAACGTCCACTGATGCATTTAAAATTGAATCATTTCAAGAAAATCCCTTAGGAATATAGGTCAACAAACTTCTGAAAACGTATCTAAAACCTCTGCAGAAAATGTATGTGCCTGTCAAAACAGGTAGTGTTGAACATCTTCGAGTAGAACTGTGCAATGCATCTTTATTTTTTCTGCTCATACATTCCTAGTAAATATTGGCCTTTATTATCATACAGATGGGGGATTTAAAACATTTTTATGGTATTGACGAGTTTGTGAAAAAATAAGATTTCAATCGCGCGATAAGTAGTCAAAATATACCAGCATCAATGGCATTGAGTCAAATCTGTACACAAACAAAATCATATGGATTTGAGACCATTTAAAAACTCATGTTTAAAAACGTGTTTATACATGTTGTGCAGTGACTCAGGGGCCTCTTCCACGCATGCGCAAACGCGCCCATCTGACTCAGTGGGAATTCCCCTCTTCCACGCATGCGCGTAAGAGGGGAATTCCATGTAGTTAAAAACAAGATTGTAGTTTTTTATCGCCATAGTCCACTATTATTATACTACTGACTTGTGACACTCCGAAACGTCATTGTGAATGTGATTATGGTCAAAATTTTGTTGTTTGCAGTCAGTTCATGGGCATTGCACCTAAGTACAAGTACAGTTGTTTTACCAAAAAATACAACGAACGCATTGAAAATGTGTATGTTTTGCCGACCCTACACCTGTCATCGTTCACGGCCAGTCCCATACGGTGGTGTTTTTATGTCGTCTACTCTGCGCTGCCGAGATTACGATCTCGGTTGACAGAACCGCTATATGAAAAGTTTCCTGTTGACGATTTAATATCTGAGTGATGAATTACATCGTTTACAACCATAAATGAGCCTCAAAAATCCAACCGCACTGTACTGAAAATACTCGCGACAGACGATGTGCACATATTATTTTCCAATTTGTACCTGTCGGCGAGATTCAAAGGTCATGAGTTGTCCGGTGGCACCGGTGCGGGTTTCGGAGACAATGTAAGATACTAGGGAAAGTAAAACTTTCGTTTAGGTTGTTGTGAAAGAAATTCAGTTCTATTTAGGCAAGCCAGTAACGAAAATATAAGAGCAGACGACGAAAATACCTTTAAAATGTTTTATTCGTACAGCAACAAATCACGAACGAGTTACGACGCTACAGCTTACAGTGTACTCACTTCACGTTTTTCCTATTCCGCTCAATTCCTTTCTAAGATGGTAAATTCGGCATATTTGACGACTGAGGAAATGTGTAATTCTTTGAAATTAACTGACTGGTACGGCTATTATATCCATTGTGCATTCATAGACGTCGAAGAGCTGCTTGCTAAATTTATGCTCTCAGCTGCTCGATCGAGTTTTGAAATTGGGTCGGCGCGGCGCGTATTTCGACCCGATTTTGGCCGGCCTCATAACTTTCGCGAAGGGATGAGAGTATGTTTTAAAACACGTAAACACACTCATTTTACAAATTCCAGCCCCTTTTTTTTATATCGACCGCCATTTTAAGCTAAAATTAATCTTCTTCAAAGTGTGAAAACCTATGTCGACATCTTACTATACAGTTACCAATGATTTTGACGATGAGATACAGCTGGATATTGATACACTACCTAATTAGGTTTGTCAGTTTGCTGGCGAATTTACCCTTTTAGTGGTCAACTTTTACAACTTTGCGCCAACATCAGACAGATTAAAACAGCAGGTGACGCAGCAAGATGTCTGTAAACTAATTTACTATGTAGTATGTTTATATCTTACAGCAACTATCAGTTTCAATGGTGACACACACAGAGACTGGTTGCCAAGTTTTACAAGCAGTTCAGTTCAGTTATTAGACTAGAAAGTTGCTGACTCAAAGCCCTGACTTCCAGACATTGCTATCGCTACTCAACGTTCTGATTCTTTCAGATCGATTTGTGTTGTTTAGTTTTAGATTTTGTTTGAAGTCATGAACTTTATTGATATTCAACTACAAAGAACACTGTCTATTATTTTTTTGTGTTTAATAAAAATGTCGGATCAACTAGAAATGATAAACACTCTTACAATGTTGCAATGTTTTTTATCGCTTGTCGCTACAGTCTTGTCAATATAGAAAACAAATGACGTTCACGAAATAGCCTGAAACCCCCAAGTTCACTTCGTACTGAAGTAGGCCCCGATATCAGCTCATTGAGAAATGTGGTGTCATTCATTTGTTGATAACCAAAGTAAAGTTTGTTCATTTTACACATCACTCTATTATTTTTGAAGTCATGAACTTTATTGATATTCAACTACAAAGAACACTGTCCTCTGAGTCTAAATTTGCAGTAACGTCGTTCTTTTACCACCTCTCCGTGAATTTGAACTGCTTGTAAAACTTGGCAACCAGTCTCTGTGTGTGTCACCATTGAAACGGATAGCTGCTGTAAAGATATAAACATACTACATAGTAAATTAGTTTACAGACATCTTGCTGTGTCACCTGCTGTTTTAGTCTGTCTGATGTTGGCGCAAAGCTGTAAAGTTGACAACTAAAGGGTAAATTCGCCAGCAAACTGACAAACCTAATTAGGTAGTGTATCAATATCCAGCTGTATCTCATCGTCAAAATCATTGGTAACTGTACAGTAATATTTAGGGACCGTTCAGTTTTTACGGCGGGGGGGGGGCCGGCAAAATTCAGGGGTGGGGGGTCATCGTAATTTTGGAATCCGCAAAGGGGGGGTCATCGCTTTTTCACTGGTAGGAAAGGGGGGTCACCACATTTTCATAAACATAATACCAACAATAAAGTTCACTTTATGCCATGGCCATGATCGACCCTCTTTACCGGCGGGCCGCCTTCGGCGGCCCACTACAATAAATATACATTATGTATTACCCATGACCCTCTTAACGGGCAGACGCCTTTGGCGGCCCACTCCAATTAGGTTTACTTCACGCAATGGCCATGATTGACCCTCTTTACCGGCGCGCCGCCGCAGGCGGCCCACTACAATAAATTGACTTTATGTAATACCCCACGGCAATCTTACCGTAAAATTCCCAATTGAAGCCGCGCCTGTATTAGAACATTTTTGAGGGACCCCTGGGATCACACACTGAATAATGGCAATGGCTGCGCACCTTCAGCGGCCCTGTCCAGTAAAGTCTACTTTATGCAATAGCCATGATCGACCCTCTTTACCGGCGTGCCACCTTTGGTGGTCCACTAGAATAAAGTTGACTTTATGTAATGGCCCATGACCCTCTTAACTGGAGGGCTGCCTTTGGCGAACCACTCCAATAAAGTTTACTTTATACAATGTCCATGGACATGAGTTGTCTATGGAAATGAAGTTAAAAATTGCCTTACAGTCGTCCTAATTAACAGATGTTACAATGGATGTGGCTGAGAAGTTTGTGCACTGGCATCTCTGCTACACGAATAAAGTGCGCCGCGTACCGGAGTTCAAATCCAAACCATTCGGGTAAATTTGACATATGGGTTTTGGTTATTTTTCAGGGGGGTTATCCATTTTTTTTCGTCTGACAAAGGGGGGGGTCATCTTTTTTTCACAAAAAATGCAGGGGGTCTATATTTTTTTGAACACCGGCGACAAGATTTTGCCCCCCCCCCCCAGGCCGTAAAAACTGAACGCCCCTTACATCGTTTGCTTTAAAAGTGTGCCCTAAACCCTCCTTTGCAGTGGAATGGCCAAACAGCGGAATAATATTAAGAAGTGATATTGTGGTCATCACTCCTTAGCAACAAACTTTTTATCGGTACAGCGATGAGCAAGCAAGGTCGATTTCAGTTGATTTCGTCGCTAATTTTGGAACGACCGTAGGAAAACAGTCATAACTAAAGCATGCATGTATGATAAAGGGGTTATTACACGAAGTTTGGGCGATACCGCGTCGTATACTCGTGATGTGTCCACATTTTGACTCGTTGCTTCGCAACTCGTCAAAATACGGACACATCACTCGAATACGACGCGGTATCGCCCAACTTCAAGTAATAACCCCTAAGAACTAGAGTCAGGACTGACGGTCGATTGCCAATGATACAAATGCACAGTACACATACACAGGCTGTGTTGGCTTTTAACTTATTCATACAGCCTGAGTATTAATATGCAGCTGTCTAAGGGTATACTGACATTTTGATGTATACGAAATACAACTGAAAACAAAATATGTGTACATAATATGTCTACATAATACATATGTAGACTGTATTTACAACCTGAATGCTGAATATTTCACCATAATAAGATGTAAAAACAAGATGAAACAAAAAGCATAAATTCGAAAAAAAGTATCAAAACTTCATGTTTTTAATATTGTTTGCTTAAGGGTGTACGATCAGAAAAAATTGCAGCTTTTGTTATACTTTTGCATTACGGATTTTTGAATTCTGCTATATTAGAATAATCATATAATAAAGAAAATAGAAGGGGCCACTATGCTTGCTTTTCTACAAACTTGGATCAAAACTCACTGGTTTACACAAATCATTTACAATCAATATATAAAGCGATTCATTTAAAGTTCATGCCGTGAATGAAATGTTTACATCGTACAATAACAAAACAGTCAAAAATTGAATTGTAAAGATTCTACTTTCAATGAATAAAACTGTGTGAATAAATTGATTTCTTTCATTTTTAATTTGATATTTTTCATCAAATTTGCAGTAGTACACCAAAATTTCAAAGATTTAAAGTTTTCTTTGATGGAATATTTCGGCCTACCAATATTGTCAATTTTGTACAACTTTTATAGATAGAGTCTACGTCATATATTTCTTGTACTTTTTATAATTTTATTTTCGGTAGGTCACCGTGCTTAGTTTGTCATAATTTGACGAAGTGTAATCATTTATGATTATCATTTTAAGTGCCTTTCAACGGGTTTCAATGAGCCTGCCGGATTTGGATTAACACAAGTCAGTTTAGACTTATAAATCCGAAACGTCCACTGATGCATTTAAAATTGAATCATTTCAAGAAAATCCCTAAGGAATATAGGTCAACAAACTTCTGACAACATATCTAAAACCTCTGCAGAATATTTATGAGTCCGTCAAAACAGGTAGTGTTGAACATCTTCGAGTAGAACTGTGCATGCAATGCATGTTTATTTTTTCTCATATATTCCTAATAAATATTGGCCTTTATGATCATACAGATGGGGGATTTAAAACATTTTTATGGTATTGAGGAGGATCTGAAAAAATAAGATTTCAATCGCGCGATAAGTAGCCAAAATACCCCAGCATCAATGGCATTGAAGTCAAATCTGTACACAAACAATATCATATGGATTTGAGACCATTTAAAAACTCAACTCCATGTACAGTATCGCAGGTACAGGCTGCTATAGTAACTACATTGATCTCTTGTGCCCTTTGCCCTTTTTCGCCGTTATTTGTGAACTCAGCCTCATTTCTATTGAATTTGTACAAATAAGAGACACGAAATAAACGTGAGCGGCTAAGGACTTAGACACACCAGAGGATAGTCATACCGACAAACGCTGTCATCATAGTATGTCCCACATTCATTGGAAATCTTAGCTTTGGATTGTATTCAATAGAAGACACAATAGTGTCATTTGTTTAATTCCAGCTAACCGTGCAAAGTAGATCTCTTCTGTCTATGTTTAAACCAAATGAATTTATCTTCCAGGGCCTTTTACGTCATTCATGGATGGATTGTGCCATTGTTATTTGTTGTACCTTCTGCTTTGCGTCGGTCGGCCAGCTATATCCGATCACAGAAGTAAGATTATATGTCTTGTTCATTACACATTATCTGGGTTATACAGGCTTGTCAATCTTTATCGGAATGCATCATTTATAGAACAGTATGACTACATATGATGGAATTCCCTTCCATTCATGTTATTAGGTTAATTTGATTTCGGCGTTATATGTTTTTTCCATCTTCGGGAAATTTTACGAATGGATACTAATATATGACAAAACGGGCATTGTATCAAATTCAACATGTGCATTCCAATGACGTTTTCATCGCTCATATTTCTAATGTTTGTTGTTGTTGTTTTTTTCTTCCAAGCTGTTTGGTGCCAGACAACATGGAACACTTTATGGCAATTGTTATTCCAGCTGCCTGCCTGACTCTGGTACGGTTATTTCAATTAAAATTGGCACATTGTTTCCTTATTATTGTCATTATTCGCTGCCTTTTGAATGACAATAATATTGTGATTTCGACGCATCAAAAGAACTAATATCACTAACTTACCGAGAAATTTAATATTGCGCGACCACTGTCGTCAATTACATGTAATTTTTAGATGTAAAAACATACATTGTCGACAGGGCCAAACGACTGCGAATTTCTCCTTAAAATGGATGAAATGTATTTCCGAATGAAAAGTTGTTTTGAAACATGCTAGCTAAAAATTCAACACCAGATGGCGCATTAAATCACGACCTCAAACAATTTTGATTATATATAGTATATAGTATACGAAAACGAAGATGAAAAAGCTGCTCAGTCACCCAAAGTCATCGATGTCTCAATAGTACTTCACATTGCAAAGTTTTTATATTGAAAAACCTGGATTTTATTTGATGTGGACAATGTCGCACAATATGCAATCCGTGTTTCAAAAATCAAAGGTAATTAACATAATTCTTGCGCAGCACGCATATTTAGTCATCTATTCACACAGTAGACTAAACTTGGAAATAATCAGTGGCATGTCTATTTGACTAAGAATTCATTTCGACATAAATGACTGTCAGTTTATAAAGGAATTTTACAATATGAAAGGAACTTGAACTAGATGTCGACTTGATCGTGACCACGAACGGTTTCATGATGAAATAATCCTTTGACGCTTAACATTTTAACATACGTTTGTGTCCCTGCAGGCAAGCCTCATTTTGATAATGTTCATGTGCTACAAATTTGACCATCTGGTTTTTACCCACGGATCTGGTTTATGGTACATACTGAGGTGTGTTTCAATACCTTTTCTTGCAGTTAACTATTGCAGTAGCATTTGAACCGGCGGAAAAAGACATACACATTCGGAACAGGCAAAACTTGGTGAAAATACGACTGTTGCCTTTGTAAAGATGCCGATAATACAACACGGAAACATATATTACTGCGACGTTAAAATTTGATTTTTACATCAATGATACTGAAGCAAATCAATACGTCATGGATGTATTTATTTTAAAAGATTTCATCTTTATACAAAAACTTTGGTAGCAACGTTAAATAAGGAATTAACTTTTACATTAATAGGGACGAGTTCTGTCGCATAAGCTTGATAGTGCCAACGTTCGCCGTAACCTGGATAATTGGTTTACAAGATGTAACAGGAAATATGTACTACGGATACACCTACGCCTTTGCATGTTTTATTGTTGTAAGTACAGTATAGTGTTTGAATTGTGAGTTTACAATGCATGTTCTGTGACGGAAATCCAATCTCCGTACAGAGATTGTAGCGCCGTGGGAAATTATAACCTAGCTGGGAGTCTCAGCAGTAGCCACATTAATCTCTGCTGCAGGCGACGGTTTTCACCAACTTTTTGGGTATTGCGCGTTTTCCATGATATAGATTTTCTGTCTTTTTTATATATAATACTTCGAAAAAAAATAGATAAATGAATAGTACACTCTAGTTTGAATATCGATACTCGATTCCGTGAACACTTGCAAAACATAGACCTTGCTCTAGGTTACAGGGATGTAAATTGATGATTCAAAATGTATGCCCAAACGGCTGTCAACTTTGCAGATGCAATTGCCTAAGTTTTAGCAGATTATTTATATTTTTATTAGTGTATTAATGTATTATTTATACCAGTGTGTAGAAAGTGTGATCCCTAGCTGGATTGCTCTTATCCGTTTACTATTTCCGCCACGTTTATATAGCCATTTGGGCGCGCGCAGGACTGAAAGAAGTCCGAGTTTGAAATATAAAATTTGCCTGCAGCAGAGATTGGTGGCGGCGCGCGGTCAACGACTCGGAGACCCTCTAGCTTGGTTCGAATTATCCACGCTGCTGCCCCACTGCGCTTCAATCTCTGTGTGGAGTAAAATAATCGCAATCATACCAATCCATAATCCAATGACAGTAGGTCAGAATTCGCAAGACAATAGTTGTAAACATAGACACAAAACAGCACAGAACAGACAGTAAATAGACGGTACACAAACAAAGTCACAATTATGAAAGAAAGATGTATGGACCTCTGGCCAGAAGACCAAGAAGTGATGTCAGGTGTTTCGAAAATAGTAAGCGCATCCTGCTCCACATGTGGCACCCGCCATATATC
The DNA here is from genome assembly GCF_041260155.1 of Ptychodera flava. Taxonomy (NCBI): domain Eukaryota; kingdom Metazoa; phylum Hemichordata; class Enteropneusta; family Ptychoderidae; genus Ptychodera; species Ptychodera flava. The sequence continues at coordinate 6,510,183 of NC_091938.1, forward strand.
AAGAGAGATTGACGGAAATCATGTGCTCAAAAGAATAGCCTGAGAAAATTCCGTTCCCGAGTTTCTGATCTTTGCTTGCCCTCTAGGAAACATTTGCATTGAAAATTAACCATAACGCAGACAATATCAACGATAATTTTATTCATTCAAATGAAAAGGGGATTTTGATTTCATTGAATGTTTCTATGACAAATCGTATCGCCTCATGTCGTGTGTTATTCAAATATACCTTCTTAAGGATATACATTTAAGTCTAGAGTCAACACATCCCTGTAAGCCACGCTTTTTATTGTATTCACTGAAATATGCTTTATTCAGTAACACATTAAGCTTTGAATTGCGGCGTTAATTTAGCTTCGCTACACTTGTTCTCATTCGCATACAACTTCCCACCTCGCATCTTGAATTAGATGTTTTATTGTATATTTATTTACAAGGGCTCGGTCTGCTATCTCGCCTTCTTTGCGACGAACAAAGTTGTGAGTACCATAAATGTATAATACCGTTTCTCAAGTTTGAGCACGAGAGATATATGAGATCTCTGTGCCTCAGGGACCGGGTTTCCAAAAATTAACAATGCCGTAATTCTCTACAGCGGTATAGCTTGAAAGTTGAAGAGAAAATTAAGTTTACATGGTCTTGTTTATTGTGGATATCAAAAATTACTTGTAGAGTAGAGATGAATACAATTACCAGTAAATTCGAGAAAATTTGCATCTTCACTCAAGAACTTTCAGCCTTGACCCCTGATTTGGATAATTGATCGTTGAACAAAATATACATTATTTACAACATTTCGAGGTTTGTTTGTTGAGCATAATGATGATCGATATTAAAACCTAGACAATCTGAAAATATGGGGGAAGAAGTGAGTGAACCTGTGAGGTTTTAGGAGGGAGAGACAATCCTGTCGGACTGATGCCTTGAAAGTAAGATGTATTAGATTAATTGCATTATGTGATTAACAGATGTCCTTGAGGGCAACAGGTGATGTTACGTGTTCTTGCTTTTAGGTTTTGAGATCAATCCGATCCCGTTTCTATGGTAATGGCGACGACGATCCTGATGAGATATCCTTTAGTCCTTATGGAAGTGACGACGAAGAAGACGAATACATCGACACAATTCCCGCCAGAAGCCGCCCAAGCAGCAACGTGCCCACAAGTAGTAAGGCATCGGTCTGCGTCCTGGAAATGCAGAGCTTGTCGCGGCGCACTACTCCCGGAGAAGTTACCATTGCAGAACACGGTGAATCTTCGGGGGAGTCCTCGACACGTCTCAGCGGGCAGGCACGTGTTAGTCGTGATGTAACCCCTGTGCTGGAAGAATCCAGCGAAGAAGACGATGTTGATCATGTTGTCGGGAGTACGTTGTTTTACAAACCCGCAAACTAGCTCCAGTGCATGGTCGTTAGTTTGAGCAATAACGTTCCTCTGTGTGAGGTCATTTGAAGACGAGTTGGTGTAGTTCACGAGTATTTCTTAACAACGTGTATCAATCACTTGCAACGATAGCACAGTTTTTTTTTTCATTTTTACTTGTTTACATACCTACCCAATTAAAATGGAATTAAGCATATTTTTGCCCATACATAGCTTGTATTTACAATCTTTTTGTGATTTACAATCATAGATATAGCTCAAATTTATGTTATCGAGTTATTTGTATTTATAGAAAGTAATTTACAAGAAACATTTTCGTTTTTTGAATTATTTACCGCTAAATGTTTTTAAGAACACGGTTAACACAAGAGTGATTTGCACGTGATTTGCAGTATAATTGTATGCAAACTGAGTACTAAATAAATGGCACCTCAATGAAGTATCATTTCTTAGTTTAACCAATCAGATGTAATTAATCAATGACGATAACGTTCATGTGAAATCATATCATGTCTTGCAATGTACAATGCACCATACAAAATAGGTCAACAATTTCGATTGCATCGACACATAAGATAGAATGCGCTTCGGTAACAAATATTCGAACTCTCAAACTTTTACAATATCCTTCTATTGACCCACGTGTGGGGTCATTTTGAAGTGTATAGAGAAAATAAAGTTTTCACCTGTTCAGTTTTGCGAATATCGAAAACTTTATATTCTCCATAGAGATAACACAGGGACGGCGGCTATTTTGAAGTTGAAATATCGGCAAATATTGAGTAATTTGTTTCTGTTGTACCAAAATTTGCAAAATTATCTCCGATTTTTGAGTTTGAAAGCGAATGTTAAAAAGTTTGCTGTTCATATTCGTGGCACATATAACATTAAGTGAACAAGATCTTGCTCATTGCAGATCACTATCTCTATATTCACATTGCACAAGGTTTCGTTCGCACAAACAATAATTGCACTATGAATTCATTGCAGAAGATGATAAATATACAGTAATATTTGTAGTATTTGTAGTGGATGTGTTGCATGGTTTTTGTAAAACTACTGACTTTTATTTCGCGTTCGTTACTTATACCGTATCTGTCTCCTCAGAACTTTCTTTGAACAGGATCATTATAAAGCACTTTAGGTGTCTAATTTATTCACTTTTATTTAAAACGAAGTTAGTGTTATAGGCATATAAGATTTATCTCCAGCACACCATGGTGTCAAACTGCATCGTGTCGTGTGTCCATGGATTACAAAGCCTGGTATGAAATGCTGTCGTGTTATCACTGACTATTACCATTCGTTTAGCCTGACGTAGAAAGGGTGCACACGTGATGCAATGCCGATGTTTACTTTTCACTGGTTTGAAGCATTTCTTTACATAACTTTTCATACCCAATTAAGTCGCAGAGAGCTTTTGAGTTTCATAACTCTTGAAATCATATGTTCTTCTTGGAGTTTGTTGTCGTCTTATTTCACAAATTAAGCTCCGCTCTTGTGATTTTACAAGTGACAGGCGCAACAACTGGAACAAAGCCGAACTTATCTGATCGTCAGGTTGTGAAACATCGTCAGCTTTTATGTATGGGGTCTGCTCAGACACATTAACATATATGACAATATTATTTAAAAAGGCATTGCTATAGATTTGATATCTAGCTCACTTCGATTTCACTTTATGTGTGAATTCCCCGCTTGAAGATCCGACAACACTAAATTACTTAGCGGATAATTTCGTCAACCTTGGCTAAGTTAGAATTTGTGACAAGCATGAGAGTCATATACTTCATCAACGGTAATATCATTAAATTTATTATACGATAACACTACATGTTGATTTCATACCGATTCCCTTCCGATAGTAGCCTATAAATCAAAAGTTACATGTAAACTGTATTCTCGTTTTCCCCTGATATTGTCCGATAGTAGAGTACGTGATCAGTTATGTACTGAGTTGACATAGACCATTCTAGTATAAGACTAAAACTTTTAAGTTTTAGGTTAAGATTATGAGGGAGAGGAAGTGGCAGATGGCCGACAACTTGATTTGTCCGATATTACATCATACTAGTTTATTGATGGAGCACATGCAGCAATCTGATTGATCGAGAATTGAAAATAATATATTTGCGATATTGCACGGTTGTAAACGCGAGCTATCAGCTAGAAAAACATCCTGTTTTTGGCGTTTCATGGCAGATTTTCAATATATTGATATAATGTAAATCACCTCAGCAACATGTAAACCAGTCGGTTTTGACCAGTTCACTTTGTTTACACACCTGCCAATCGCTCGTGCATATATGCCGTGAACTGGTCAAAATCTCGAGGTATACCATCGCATTGCTTAATTATCAGATGGAATGGATAGTTTCATATAAATATTCTGAGCTAGATTCAAATATTATGTACCCCAGACAGTTCAAAATATAAAGCAAAAACTACACCATTTTTGATGAATGGGGCGAGGTTAGGGTAAAATATTTTGGCAAAAACCTGATTTAAAAACGTTTATCTGCATTTTCTGCCAAAAAGTGCCTCTTTGGAATCAAAAGTCATTCTTGAATCAAAAACAAGAGTTACTTTTATCAATATTTGCCTAAATCGAAAGTTTACTTGAGGTGAAAAAGGGGTAACCGTTCAAAATTGAGGTACATGTATACTTTTCCTGTGGCAGAAACCCCCCGGAATACGCCATAGAATATAATGTCAGATGTGTTTATCTCTTTTTCGAGGCTAACAGCTTTACGATAACCTCCTTATATACTTTGTTACATTCAATAGTTTATTAAAGCACTACAAAAACATACAGCAACTAGTGTCAATTTATTGTTTGTGTCTTACTAGCAGTCTTCACGAGCTTTTCTTTTATTTAGTTTCATAAAGATATCGACTTCATTTGAATATAAATTGATTAAATCCTTCATCAAGTACTTACCTTAAACATTACATCCTTTTTACATTAGACTGTCATATAACACACTGGATCATATCTTGTATACTTGATTCCGCAGCAGAATATAAGTTCCATTTACAATTTCAAGATAAAATCTTTGACATTTATATTCGCTCATGTCCAAAACATAGCGAACGACGGGTAATGTACAGAACTTGTAGTCTAGGTTCTATAAATGTCTGAGTTGCGACGGACAAAGGATGTGCGTAAATAAACAGACTTGGTTCAAGGTCGTGACTTTTTTTTGCAGTAAAGTTGTTTCCAACCACCCGTAGCATATATCACATCCTTCAATGTTAAATTGTTTGAGTTTTATTAGCGCTAGTTCTCGCTTTGATAGCGAACGTGGAGATAATTGAGTATGTTCAGGGTGATGTGGTGACGTCATACTGGTTTTTATCATTAAGCAGCTCTGCGTCCTAGTGTTCACTCAGCTAAAGGAGTCATAGAAAATGGAAAAAGTCTTACTACTAAAACAAACGTAAATACATGATAAGCTAAAGGTCATATGTTTTTGTGACTAAAACGGGACCACCGTCTTATCTCCGTTCTGACGTTGGAAAGCTTCAACAGCGCCTTTGACGACATGAATTCTTTTCAAAATAGTCCCTCATTTTCACCGATGATGGATACGCCGAACACGTACAGACGCCCTTCCACTTTGAGCGATCCCAGTGTTTAACGTTTGTGTACAGGTATCCCGGCGCTTGCCGAGGTTCCTCGTATTCGAACAATTTCTGCACGTCTTCCATACACAACTTCACGTCGATTTCATCGCTCTGACATATCTGTTGAGATGGATGAAACATAGTTTGCTTACCACTGCTAGAGACTTTGCGAAGTATACAGGCCGAGTAGTGCAAAATTAATGACAGCAAGTTTCATACACAGAAAAATCGCGGACGGACAAATATAAAACGAGATACATCGTTATATGAACACAAGATTGCGATTGGCATTTTAGAGTTGAGGGATAGCCAGGTGATTAATCTCAAATAAAAACTTTCGTTCTCGTCTGAGAACTAACTGAAGATGAAAACAATTGTATCTTTTGCCCACGCTGTGCCCGTCACTGCAAATTAAAGTAGTTTGTATGAATCCGATATGAATGTATACCGAATAATAGCTCGTCAACGTAACAATGCGTATTTACAGTTACTTGGAAACGGAGGATGTCCTTAGTTTACGAGTGTTAACTTTTTAAGTTGTTGGACAACCTGTTATCGGCAGAGTTGCTTTTCACTTTGTCAGACAGAATAGTGAGTGAAGTTTTACGTGTTTTGATACACACAGCTGTTTTGTCAACACATTATATGGTCTCACCTTTAAGTTTCCGTTGCCCAGCCGATTTATTTTGTGTACAAAAACTATGCTTCTCGTTCTATCAATTTGTCTATTTTTCTGTCCATAGGATACGTATAATAATCTCACATTGTTTCCAATACATCTCTGATCTAACGCTTCTTGGGGCTCATTTTGAAGCTCTTGGAGTGACAAAGATTTTCACCATCTTAGTTTTATAGGAAATCAATAATCTTATATTTCCCTAAAGAGTTAACACAGGGATGGCGGCCACTTTGAATTTCTAATATCGGTAATGGTACTCACTTCATTTCTCTCGTGCCAAATTCTTTAAGGTGAGCCCTGATTGCTTTTATTGATTTGAAAAGAAAATGGCAGTTTCATTGAGGAAAGTTTGAGCGGAAGTTTAAGCCTCTCCCTCGTTACCGGTCTCGCAGTGTTTTTTGTAGCGGGCTTTGGAGATCGACCTCTATCAGTAGCCACAATGGACACCTTTCTCTTCAGGACACTTATCAGGCAATCCATCGTTATAATCTGTGAAGAAGTGGAATGTTACGATCCTTTTCAATGACAGCCAGACGTGAACGTCATAATCTACTTGAAGTGACGTCACGCTCTTGGTCACCAGTACCATGCAATCAATGTCAACCAATTTGTTATTGACTATGGTGTATCATCTTATTTGAACAAAGCGGTCTTGTTTAGAAAAGGATATAACACATATTTCTCTATTGAGCAGGATCACAAAAAATATACAAGCTACATTAGTGTACGCTAGTCAGTCAGTACTGCAGTTAGCTACTTGAGGCAATAGCATTGTTTCGATAAAAGTAATATTATATATCTGTAAAAATGCCGCCGCTTGAGAATTATAAACTACATATCGTTATTGCAAGGAATTGCTATCAGTCGTTAAAATATGACAGTTTGTCATGGTAACAATATCTCCGGACATGTCAGAGTATGGTATTTCATTGATCCATTGACCAATCTACTGTCAAATTACTGTATTTGGATGTATTAAATTAACGAATGATCTGTAGATCATCGGCGCTCGACTGCGTCAAACTCCAGTATTTGGCATTTTGAATGCTTGAGATGAGTGTGTATGCATTGAAATGAGATTATGTCAAAAATGCTGTGAGCTGCCTACGTATTTACGCCAGCTGTAGAACTGTTTTAATCAACATGAACAATGAACAGTTTTCCTCGGTTGACTTTGTGTCACAAAAAGGTGACTTTAGAAACTCAAGATACTCGCCAACACTCTGCCCATGTACCAAGTAGACGATCAAGTACACAAACCTTAGCAAACCCACCTTCAACTTCAAGAGAAAGAGAGATCAGTTTGACTTTTTTGAACACCAAACCGGACTGTGACATTACTTTCTCTTTAGATTGACCTTGTGTGAAACTAGAGTTAACGAAATATGTGACTCTCTGCTGACTTCCATTCGTTGACCAGTATGAAATGAATCATAGATTACTCAAAGTAAATAATTAAATATCTTGTCGTCGTGACATAAATTTAAGAAACTGACTAAAACAAATAAAACGACAAGAAGCTCAGCCTAATTCAATTAAACTTAAAGCCATTAAACGAACGTACCTCATGTGACCGCAAACGCACCTTTCACGTAAGTTTTCCATACACACTACGATTATTCCTTATATTGTAAACCACAGTTATACTGCTAGTCGGTGGCACAGTTTTAAGAATACACATGGGAAGACTTCGCGAAAATGGATTCAAGAGTTCTTGAGGAAAAAGGTCAGCACTTTCTTACAAAGTTCAACTTTTGAAGAGAGGGTAACTTTGCGTGTAGTCAGCCATATACGGAAGAGCCACCCACATTCGTGAACATTTCTCGAACGTTACCGATTTCTCGTGAGTCACTAATCGAGTTTTTTCCCAGGAATCTTTCTTTTGGACTGAGTGTAATTTCCTTGGGTTTTATAAAATCCAAGACGGCACACAGTCTATTCAAGGATTTCTGTACTTCGCTATGACAGAGCTTGAAAGTATCGAACAGATTTCCTCAGTCCCATCAAAAAACGCTCTAAGGCTGCATTCTCAAATGCTGGATGGGGCTGAAAGAATTCGAGGGCGGCTTGAAAATAATTTTTGGGCAGTGGAGTGGACATTTGGAAAGTTTGCAATGGGTATGGGTGATATTAAAAGCGCTTTCTTCCTTTTTTATTCTTAGATTCCACAGTTTACTGAGTAATAAAAATAAAGAAAAAATAAAAAACATTATAATACGATCCAATGGCTCTTATATTAATAATAATTAAACAAATTCTGGATGTAATTTTAGCATTTCATGACTGTTATTTTGGATTAAAAAAGTAAAATAGTATGAATTTGCATAAGAAAACAAATATACCTCGTAAAAGGGGCAGAACCTGCAACAGTTTCAATATTTTCACTTCATCTATCAACTACAGTTTCACACAATGTCCCTACAGCATGCTGAAACACACAATGTTCAACTTATCAACAAAGACTGTACAAGCACTATTGTTGATGATTTAATTAGATTCCACATTGAAATTCATATTTCTCAACGGCACAAATGTACAGTAGACAAACACAGGCTGTGTTGACAAGCCGAATACTGGACAGTTTAAGATGCTATAGCGAGGAATAAAGAACCTAGTTTATATACCGAACAAAAATACTACCAAATCAAAGTTGATACAGCTACTGCCCCCGTATATGCCACCGAAATGGTAATGAATTATAGTAACAATAACAAAATAGCAATGACAGAACAACCACTTTTAAATCATCTCAGTATACAAGTGATTGAAATGCGGCGTACTCATTATATACCTGCAATGCATACAGGTACAAGACAAGCAAAATTGTCATACAATCATGTTTTGAAAGTTCTGTACATAGCCATGTACTACAGGTACTATAACAATTGCGAGCGGTACCATCCCAGGCCCTGCCACATACTTATGGTACAGAGCACTGTATACTGGTAAAGGTTTTCTCACAGCGTGCATGCAGCTATGTTGAATGTTAATATTGCGTCCTGTGTGTTAACAGAGACCATTATCAGAAGGTCCTGTCAGAACCTTCGCAGCGTGAACCGTTTTTGTAGACAAATGCTTGAATGATGTTTTTTAAGCGTCTTTTCAATTTATCGTGTGTTATTGTTGTGTGTATTGCAGAAAAATCAAAATATCTTTATATTTGTTATCTTTGAAAGTGATCTCTATTTCCATATACCAAAGAGTTCCTTTGGAATTTTTAATATGCACATTTGATTAATGTCACTACGAGAAAAGACAACATCGCAGTATGTTTGAAACCCCCATATTATGGTAGAAAGTACAGACGTCAGGATCTTAGATAATTCTGTTTTTGAACACTTTGATGACCTTACAATAAACCTAGCTTTGCATGGCGTTTTATGGAGTTTAGGTATCCAGCATGGGCTATGCAAGCAATTCTTAGCATCCTTGGTCTGTTATTGTTATTCCCCGTGATAGGCTAAATTTTCTACTTCTTCAACATCGTGTGTTTGTAAGTGGACTGGTAGAGGGCATTTATGAAATATTCATAATAATATCTCTTACAGACAAATGCAATGTTGTTGGCAACTTTATCTGCAGTCAGGGCAACATAATTATCATGGTGTACACTTCACAGCACAAGGATCTTTAAAGATAAATACAGGTCTACTGTGAAGACGACATTTTAGCAGCCTTATACGTGACGCAGGAAGGTATGAATATATTTGATCCATTTTTGACAATGTGTCTAGTTCTATATATTCTCCAATTTAGCCTATTTAATACAATAATCCTCAACTTAATCTATAACAATTTCAAAACTATAGGTAAAGTCAATAAACTGTTGTTCTCTGAACTTAGGTCATATGAAAATGTGTGCCTGCAACTGTTTAATCTCGCGCTCTGTTGTTTACGGTAAAACTTTCTAAATGCAAAAGTAGGCCCAGAATTCGACGCTTTCATCAAAATATTGGCACCGGGCCGGGATGTGATACGTATAACCAGATGTGAACTGAATGTGCTCACGTGTTTTACAACAGTTTAATTAATAATAGTAATAACAGTTTAATTAATAATAGTACGCTTCATAGAACAATAAGACATCTGTTCAGTTATATCACTGTATGTAGAAGGGTTTAATCAAATTCATTAACTTTTTTCATTTAATCAACTTCATTAAATATGCAAATGAACCCTTGATTAACTTTACACTACTGAATGCTTTACACCACAGTTAGATATCTGAGGGATCAGTATCTGCAGCAGATTTCATCAAATTTGGTAGAGGTATTTCGGAGTTATATGACTAATCACAAAATTTTATAAAATATGCAAATGAGCTATTTATTAACTTGACACTGCCCAATGCTTCTCAACATAATTAGATAGATATCAGATCAATATTTTTTTCATGTATCATGAAATTTGGTGCAGGCATTTCAGAGTTATGTCACTAAATACAAAAGTTCATCAAATATGCAAATGAGCAGGTAATTGGCTTGACACTCACAGTACCATCATTGTTATTCTTTAAAAACATATTTGTTGCAAGTATTCGATGTAGCACTTTGAATTGGAAACTCTTAATCTCACTTCTCTTGTTAATTCATAAATTTATACCACTCTAGGTCATGCGACCTATTGTTCTTGCAGTGCATTTATTCTCGTAAACTCACACGGTTCCTATTGTATTTATGCAGATTATATTATCGGCCACACTTTTTCATTTGTTGATAAGATATCACCACACTTTTATGAATAGACATAATTAACATATCAAAAAAAGGTGGTGATAACTTATCAAGATATAAAGAAAGTGTGGCTGATAACAAAATCTGCATACAAGTAGAAACCACCTGAAAATTCAGAATTCCAACCATTCATACGCATATACAATGAACACAAAAGCCATGTAATTTTGAGAGGCATATAATCGACAGACACTGTCTAAAATGGATATTCATCTTTTCGAGCAATATACAATGAACACAAAAAGCCATGTAATTTTTGAAAGGCATGTAACTGACAAACACTCTAAAAATAGATATGCATCTTTTTGGACCATGTTCAATGCGAATCAGAATACAACCTGCAGATTCGTTTAGACACGTAGAAATACACAGTGCAACTTGACAGAATTGACTGGGAAACTTTCTCCCACAACTTACATTCTCCATCTCATGTGTACGGCGGTGCTTGTTTTTGTCGACCGCGATACCACGTCTATCAATGTTTTTCAGAATTCGGTCAATTGTATGGTGGAAATCCTGAAAAATGTGCGTATTGGTGTTCATAAAATTCAGGTCTCGCCGACGACATTCTACGCTCAAATAACGCAGAATGCTACGACACAAAACTCTCAAACTTTGCGATGGATATTCTGTCCCATCCGCTCGGCGATGGATATTCTGTCCCATCCGCTCGACGAACTTCAACCACGAAACGACAAAGCCAGAATGAGTTCCCTCGCTTCGATATCATACGATAATGCAGGCACAAATGAAACACTTCACAGCCTGATTTACTGATACGTTCATTGCTCATCCGCAGGTATCGCAGACTGTAACTAACATCCCAGTTAAAGGTATACAGTCACCTGTAATCTAAATATGCCCATATATGGTCAAAGGGGCGTTCGTTGGTATTCAAAATGCCCATGTGAGGGCGCTGTTTTTAAAAAGCGGCCACCCTCTTAAAATCTGTGATTGGTTAGGTTTTCTCTTTCCATGGTAACTGTGGCAAAATTGGAACAGGTGACAGTATACCTTTAATCGTTCTCCTCGTGTTCTGTGGCACACGTAAACGTTGAATTTTAGCGACATTTTCCGCGCCGGCTAAAAATACAAAACGTGATTGCGCTTGTATTTTGGTCAGAGTGAATGCTTCCTCCTCCGCTATTTCCTCGTTGGTATCTGCTTTATCATATTGTGACACAAAACGTTCAATATCGCTGTCATAGTCAAAAATATCAGAATATTGAGCAGCGTCCATGTCTGCTCTCCATGAGCCAAACAGAAACTGAGAACTTTAGCGAGGGCAGTGCACGTGGTAAGAACTTCATGAACTTCATGAACGTGGTAAGAACTTCATTGATTTCAGCCAATCACATTAATCTCTAAGCGTAAGAAACTAAAATAAGCCAATCAGAAAATAATAGCCCATTCAGCACCACCTGCACTTGCAAGGGACGATTAGAAAAAAAGACGGGAGCCTGTATAAAAGAGCCAATCAGAAAACAGTTTCCTTCCTCACAGATGCTCTTTTTAGTACTTGGTTCTAATTCACATGTAAATGAACGGTCGTCATTCAAGTGATATTCGAAATGATGGCAAAGGCAACCATCGCAATTCTGGCCAAATTTGTGTGTTTGTCGTGGTATAAGTCGGTTATCACAACTCGTAACGGTGGGTTTACGGTTGTGATAACAACACTTTTTGGTCATCAGTTTGTAAAAGTGTTGTGATAACAACCGTAAACGCACCGTTACTCGTGCGATAACCTATACGTATTTCCATACTTTTTTCCCATTCCATGTCTTTTGTGTAGTCTAATTTTGAATATGCGTTCTCAGACGAGGGAGGCTGAAATTTGCGATTTTTAGACATTTTATAAAATTCTTTAGTGGTGCGTTTGCCAATATTTATTTTCTCTAGACAGTCTTGGGTATTTTCATCTGTTGCATGGTTTAATAAGTGTTTATAACACACCTCATCCGTAGTCATGCATAAGAACGTACCATACACAAAGCGTGGAGGATTAAATATGTTGGAATTGTTCGACGAGAACAATATATTTCCCGACAGCGTCGCAATACTTCTGCAAAACGGTCAATTCACCTCTTGATTATCGTTTTCGTCCATTTTGAGTGCCTGTTGGAAACCAGAGACACTAATATTCAGTTGTTCTTCAGAAATAAGATTACTCGAGAAATTTCCCGATTACCATTTCGCTCGATCTTTGTTAACATTCGCGTTCGCGCTTCTGCTAATGTCGTTTTTGAAGTTAGTCGGCAGGCATCAGTTCCGAAAACTGATGCCCGATGACGACGTTTACGTGGGTCAGCAGGAAAAGAGCGCATCCCAAGTGACTATCATTTAACAAATCAGAACACAGACTGCGGATGAGTTGTGTTTCTTATTTCAAATGGAAAGGAAAAATATAATCGGGCGACAAATGTACAAGGATTATATTAATACCATTTGACAATAAAACTTTGTGTTCTTTTCTCATATTGTAATTAGGTATCAAAGATAAAAAGAATACGGTTAAGTTACTCAGAGCCTCGTATACACTTTTCTGTTTACCAGTTGTTTTTGTGCAGATTGAATACTGTATAAAAGTTGCCAACGTAAGCTTTGATGTCTGTAAGGATGCTTTCATTCGTGTCACTGTGCCAGAATTCCTCTGCTATATATTACTGCTACGTTTCACCCGGACGGGTTTATTGAAAGCACGTAATTTGGGTTATTTCTTGTATTTATGACGAGGAACGTCCACAAACTACAACCAGTTAAAACACACTTAATATGAACAGAGATTGGGAGAGACACAGAGCCTCTGCTGCAACTTAAGTTGTCGAAAATCACCCCGACACAAATTGACGATTATCATTAACTTTAGGTAATTACATTGTCATTAGAAATGTTCCATTCCAGTAAACAAGAAAGAAAGTAATAACATTCTAAAGATGGAGGGATTTTTAATTTGAAAGGACTATAATTTCAGACGATTCGCATGATTAACTATACTATTGCCTATGTTTCATAGAGCTGTCATTCGACAGAATCGCACTGTGTAGTTTTGTGTTGCTTATATAAGGTACTTGGCGCTTTGAAAATGAAAGACTTAAACTTTTGCTCAAAATTTCCTCAATGAAACTTTCGAACATTCCCTTTCAAATCCAAGAAATCAAAATCAGGACCACCGTACAAATGTCGGCAGTGGAGAAACAAATTACCCAATATTTACTGATATTTTAAATACATGGCCGCCATCCCTGTGTTATCTCTCTTGGGGATGATAAAATACTCGATTTTCACAAATTAAGCAAGTGAAATTTATATTTTCTTCACAAGCTTCAAAATGAGACCAATTAATTGTAGGCCAAGAATATTTTGAATGTTTGGGTGTCCAAATACGTGTCCCTAGGGGCGAATTCTACCATAATTGATGTTGCGCAGTATAACAATAGTGGAATGACAAATTGACAAGAGACGGTTTGCGGCTTCACGGCAGAAGGTACACCTTCATGTTGGCTTCCTTCTTTTCCGTAAAGTTTTTGGTATCGTTAGGTTCCTGAAACGAAATTGACAACAAACAAACTCCTAACCGACACTGACAGTGGCAAGATCATTAAGTCACTGACCTACTGGCAGATAAACGATGATCTTCTGTCAGCTTCAGCTGTTGATTGTGTTTATCGAAATTTATTCAGACGCTCATGAGTCGCAAGATTCCACATCGTCGGAATCTGAGACGGTGCATGTCCAAGGTGAGTTTTGTACAATTAGATGTCTAACATATCACTCAGATTGACTTGGAATCAAACGAATCTTAGTTTTTTTTTCTCAAAAACTAGAAAGGATCAGTGTTTTGCAGATTATATGACCGGCACTTATAGTGCACAAAGCTATTCACCAAACGAAACAAGACACATATTGGCATTACACACTGTATCCGTTTGCCAGTGATACATATTCGTTCCTTTATAACAATTTTATTTACGCGGAATGACGTGTCTTCTCCTATGGCGGTGTTCCTGTATCATTACATGAACAGTATTTATTCTACGTTTTCTTGTTAGCATTTAATTTTATATAATTGTTAACCTATACACTTTGTTACATCACTGATTCGAATTTACTAAATGTGGTGATGTTGCAGACGTTTTGTTCTTATCAATCTGTGACACATTTCGGCCAACAACAAACTAATTTTTTACTTCTCTACAAAGTCAGTCAAAGTTAGGGTATTTTGGAATATTTCAGTGGTATTACAAGTTGTCCAGACAGTAAACTTGCTAATTACCCAGCAAGTTCACTGATGATATTTAGACTCTGATCGGTAATTAGTCTGTAGTTCGTGAGGACGGGACGTCACGGCGTTTTGGTGTCTGACGTCCGGCTATCGTAAATACAGTACCTAAGGCTGATAGCTTTGTCAGTCGTATCAACGTCTTTTTCAGTGTCTTTCCATGACGTGATGGTTCATGTGTCGAACAAGCTGCTTCTATAGGAGTAGTTTAGTGATCTCGTTTTCACTTCTATGGTAGTGTCAAGGTTGGTCACTGGTGAGGACGTGCTGCTCCAGAGTTCCAAGACATAACGAACATACAATTCAATTGAAAACGAGCACTTTACACGACAATCCCCACTAACACAAAAGTAGCTTCGATATGTGTCATTGCCTCGCCCTCCCCTACTTTACTCGGAAATGTTTCCGGAAAGGATCTTTTCTTTGACCTTTTCCCGCATAAATCGCTTTTCCAATTTCCCGCGGCTGTACGAAATATAATATCATTTTAGCAATAGCATTCTAACGTCGACACATTTTCATATTATGGAAAAAGACAAGTTTATGTATAAAATTCAAGTAGATTCATCAACTGTAAACTACAAACAAAGTGATACGCGTTTAATGGTATATGTAAATGAAAAGTGTGCCCGAAATGTAATACATCTGCACAAAAACATAAATAATGGTCTTTTAATACAAAATACACCAAATATTATTGCAAGCTATAGAATATGGAGCAGCGAAACTGTATCGCATTAACATCATCGTTTACGTTTTTGTTGTTTCTTTCTTTATTTTAGTTGAAATTTCACCATTTATATTTCAGAGGAAAACAGTATTACTTGTATTTATCAATTTAAGGTCTACTTGCTATCGATCAGAGACTATTCTTTTGTTGTAATGATCTATACTTTGTTATAAAAGTCTAAAACAACCAATTATAGAATCTGTTGCATTACATGTAAACATATACAACTGATCTGCATATACACGCATTCAACAAGCTTCAATTTCGCCTCACATGCATAATCACAATGTATCAGTTTCGTCTCAAACTACTGGTTGGTAGGCAAACACTGTGGAGAATGAAAATATAAACATAAAAATAAACTTTGCTAACTTTCTTACTGATTTAATGTTTCGCTTTCGGACTAACTGAAAGGGATTAACTGGAAGCGTACACCTAATACAGAATTCACATCTGACTTCTTTCTACAAAGAGACCTAGTATCAGATCTCAAGTAACAATCTTCTGTAAGCTCCGTCATAAGAGTTTGATCACTTATTTTGATGAAATTAACAAGCAACAAAATCATTCTTTAAATGGAAAGGTGCCAAGAAATAGATAGACAGGAATGTAATGTCTGGTTTATTTCGGTAAATAAAAAACAACGGGGGTCTCATTTCGAAAATATATCTTGTGGTCAAAAGATCGAAACATTGTACATCTTGTTCTTGTTTTAAGCTCACACAGTGAACATCATGGCCACAGTGGTCTCGATATCTGGAACAGGCAACTGCATATAGATATTGTTTCATCGTTTTTCAATCGCTAAAGGTCTTGTGAAGAATAAAAATGAAATTTTTATTGCTTTTTTATTTTGTCGAAGAAAATAGTAAAAAAAGATCTACATTGGAATTTTTCAAAACTGCGCTCCCAGTTCCGAATAAAGGCCCTAGCGACGCCATCGGCAAAAAAGATACAAATATTCGGTAAACTCCGGCAAATGTCGGGTATGACGTCATTTAAAGCACATTGGCCGCCGGCGATATCTACGTCAGTGCCTTTGTGTGCATTCTCGAAATCCATTGTAAAGAGTTGAAACAGTGCCTAAGCGTTGTGCCACTATGCATTGTTCTCATTCAGTATCAAAATTATTTCAGTGGCCGAAGGATAAAGATCTGGCTAGAAAATGGACCAAATTTGTGAAAGCAAAGGGGGTTAATTTTACGCCTGTAGCCAGGCGCGTACTTCGCTACAAACATTTAGGATGATTGTTTTGCCAACCTCATGACGGAATACGATCACGGATTTTCCAGAAGGCAAGCCCTAATTTATAAAACTAGTGATTGGTTAGACTATTTTGGTTGTGTAGTTCTACCCCACGAGTTCTACGTAACCAATGACGTCGAACGGCTGCTGTGATTGCTTGCAAGCATTTCTATGTGGCCAAACCATGTGTTGTGCAATCGTCTGATGTACTTCGTGGCGATTAATATTATACCGTTCACACTTGACGACTTATTCAGTGTAGAAGTTACAACTACAACAGACCTAAGCTTACATTGCCGAAGAAATTGATCTGTGAAAAATAACGGAAATTCACAGTTGCATTTCAAAACGTGTGCGGTAGAATGATTCATTGGAAAAACGTATGTCCCCTGTAGCTCGGCACGCCTGGCGGGGCGTGACCTTTGACACAGTACAGTCGGTCAATCAACGTTTACAGATCGCTGGGAATAATATAAAGTGAGATACTGAGTCATGATTATGAAGAACATGATTTTCCACGTCTTATACGGGCTCTGAATCTCACGTCAAAGCTATGTCAAAAATTAGAAGTTTTCGGGTGTACATGATTCGAAAACACCGCAGCTCACGCACTGTCTTGCAACAGATCACACACAGATACATGATACAGTCATGCACAATTTTTCACAGGTTTCTAGATGTTTCGGCACTTGTAGGTTTTAGCCCAAGATTAGATTATTAGATTTTGCAAAATCTTTACAATCTTTTGCACCTTTCGTGTTATTATAAAGATCCACTGCGGCCATACCCTCGACCAAGCTTGATCATAGATTTAATATTCATGAACAGACAGCTTTTCCAGAACTATTTTCCCTGGAAAGTTCGAATATATTACTAGAAATTTGCCAGTCACCGTACAGGTTGCAAATCTAGTTATACATGTGAAGATACATTTTGTGGTAATAAGTTCACATCGATGTGAAAACAAAGGTTGCAGTCAAAAACACGGTCCTTCCATTGTGTCAAAAGCACATACATCTGTACCACCATTTCTAAGTTATTGACCGCATATATAAACCGTTATAATTCCGGGTTTGTTATTTCGTTGGACACCATCAACTTTTTTACAAACTTATGTGATGAGAGCGTATGTAGCCTACATGAAGAAAGGCATACTGTAACGCCTCACCTGTTGAGAAGTTATTTCGAAGCGTCCCTCACCTGGCCAAGGCGTGTGAAGGTTGACTTTACATTGTACGAGAAGGAGATAGGAGATAGTGTGATATTTTAATTAATAATTTGTAGACGTTGATGGAGAACCATTGAGAAGGGAATATCCCGTGTTGTAATCATATTAAATCTTAAGAAACAAAGACTGGCGGGAAAATTACCACGTGATAACCATAGTAATTATGTAAGTTTAGAAGATATATATATATATATATAACTTTGTAACGAAAGTATAAGACAGATCAGACCTTTGACGAGTACACAATGAGCTATCGGTGTACCATCAAGGAATGGGTGTGTGGTGTCACATAGACTAATATTATACAATATCAAATGATTTGCATAGTATATTTAATTAAACATATGCCGGTGCAATCTTTTTGTTACTTTCGGTTTTGTCAGGAGACGTTAATATATTCTTAGAACACGATTGGAACTAATTTCGGATTATTGGATTTTTATATTTTTCAAATTTCTCTAAAGTGTTAGGTGCCCTATAGCTGAATGTTGAACTATTACAAATAACTCATAAAACAAGTGTGTAACTTAAAAAGAAAAGCAGATGGCTTACATTTGCAGAACAAATAGACATTACTTCACCATCCAATTATCCCAAATAAGTTCCAATCGTGTTTTAGATCATATGCAAGAATTTAAATTTGCCTCACATTAGCCTGGTTTAATCTGATGTTTATTTTGCACACCGAAAAACATAATAGCTTTCTGTAAATGGCCTACACTCAAAGCTAATTGGTAAGTGATGGTCTTCAAGAAAAAAAATTGTTTGTTTGTTTGTTTGTTTGTATGCTTTTCTTTCTTTCTTTCTTTCTTTCTTTCTTTCTTTCTTTTCTGTTTTAGTTTTTTTAATTCTCCTTAATCGGGGAAATATTCTTATCACGACAGAGTCAGTTTTTTCAAAATTGAGAGAGCCTTCAAAAGAAGCATACGTTGATTTGAACAATATGATATCTATATTGCCTGGACAACAGACCAATGTGAAAGGAAGCCATGGTGAGATCCTTGTAAACGGCACTACAGTTGCGTTCCTATTAAATCGTGTGTATGACGTTGTAAACACTAATGTTTGTGTGTTTCAGATTGTCCGGGTGGTTGGGAATATGATACATATAACCAAATGTGCTATAAGTTCCACACTATACGTATGCGTCAACTGGAAGCGAAATACTATTGTGAATATTTAGAATCACGCCTAGTAGTTATCGGTACGCAGGAAAAATCTGTCAGAATAAATGAACGAAGACCGAGACCGAATGAACGATATTGGATTGGTCTGTAAGGGTAAGTGTCATTATCATCCACCATGTAAAGAATGAACGCAGGCAAATCATCTTTTCAGTTATTTTAAAGGACCAGTGGGTAATGCCTATAAAAATTACAGGTCCGGGAACTCTGTCTTTAAAATAGATAGATTTACCTTGCGGACGATTTGTTAATTTTCGAATGACTTCGTATTCCTGATACATTACACAATTATATTTGAGAAGAGGACTTTGCAGGCCGCAACTTGACTGGTATTGCACTACCATTCCCTCATGAATGATTAACTTGTAGAATCATGGCTTTAGGTGTTATAATTTCCAAGGAAAACGTACGAAAGGAATGGTTTATTTTAGGTAATCCTGCCATCGAGTGTTTACCAAAGGTGAAAAATACTACGGTGTATAACTTCATCAATGACAATATTTTAAACATACGATAGAAATCATGAAAGAACGTAACAATAGACGATCTAATCACACAGTGTTTTGTTGCCTAGTCAGCTAGTTATGTTCACTCAAAGTATGAATTGGGAAATTCATGCAATAAAATATAATTTTGATAACGTACGGATAGGCTTGGTTATCATAGAAATGACTATCTTATACATAAAAGCAGCAATGCCAATATTTACAATCCTCTGACTCCCTGACATTGCTTTTAAAAGTATTAATTTCACACAGTGTGTTTTTTTTTAAGACGAATGCTCACTGACCTATCAGAACGCCCGTGTCAGTCGTATTTATTGGTGAAAGGGATACCTCAGAATGTAGAACTGGAATGATTGTAAAGGTTTATGAAGCAATAATAAGCCGAGTACGACAACTCTACACCACATGCACTTGGTAAAATCTGTGAATTCGCCCCAAGATAACTCGTACATTGATATCTATTTGCTAAATATGTACGGGACCAAGTCAGTGATTAACCATGCACACCATAAATAGACAGCTTTCTAATAAGAACATCATGATCAACGAGATCAAAAGCTTTACACAAATCTAAAAACATCAGACCACTATAAAGACCTTGATCAACGTTTTGTAAAAGTTGAAACTTTTGGGAGGTGGATTACTTTTTTGCGGATGTCAAAATGTGATTGTCCCCTCGACCCAAATGCAAATGAATGATGGAATTCGTGTCTGGTACGATGTATTTAAGGCAAGTATAAGACCTTGTTGTAATTCAAAAACATACTGACCACTTTCCCTATTTAGCATTTCAAAACATGGTGATCCCATCACCAAAGTCAAAAACAGGGTGAACCCATGAATCCAACGTCCCCCCCACCCCCCCCGCATCCTCCAGGCCGCAGAAACTGATCAGTCCCTAATCAGGAAAGACCATCAAATGATCACATAATCAAACAGCCACCAACAAACAACATGACAGCTATGCTAGAAATAATCTTAAATAACAACAAGTTTGAATTCAACAATGAAATTAACCGTCAGATAGGTGGGTATAGTATGGGATCTCTACCTGCATCAGAAATAGCTAACATTACATTTCACAAAATAGAAATGAAGGTGATAAAGCGACACTCAGAACAAATGTCGCTCTGGCTGAGTTTCAGGGACGATATATTTCTTATATTTCTTGGAGCTTAACATGAGCTTAATGATTTCATATTAAACATCAATAAAATGCATCTTTCTTTCAATTTGCGTTTGAAAGCTCTTCTCAAGAAATCACACATTTAGACCAAATGATCTATAAAGGCCATGGATACAACAAACATAACATTTGCGACATCAGAACACACATAAAACCAACGGATACGTTCGTTCCAGTTCTTACAGAGAAACTAATGCCACCCCACAGCAACATTCAAGGACCTTGTTAAAGGCGAAATATTTCGCTACATTAGATCTTGCAACATCAAAGCTACTTTGCACCGAAAATCACACAACTTTGTGAAAACTGAAAGACCGACAATACAAAAAAATGAAATAGAACGCATCATCGGAGTTACAGAATAAAAACAAGAAGGAGACAAGTTGAACAAACAAAATACCACGCACAATACTCGAGTTTTTAAAACAACATACACCATACATGACAACGAAGAGACTCAAACAAGCCCTGACAGAAAACTGGAGTGAACTGGGAAAAGACGGAACACTAAAAATTCTGTTCCAAAATCAACGAACAATTGCATATAAACACATTGATACACTTACAAATGCAAAACTTCACAAAAAATACAATAGCTCGGACTCCGATTCAAATGAGCATACACAAACACTTGTTATCTAGACGGAGCCATAGACATTCTAGCTTCCCTATTTTAAAGAATGAATCCTAGCGGAACAACACCGTGACACAATCAATCAATCAATCAATCATTCCACACGTTTTGCTAACTAAAAATGAATTTTACACGACTGATGCTCGAAGGATCGCAATGTCAGATTAGACATTCTACTCCAGTGTGGGTTTAGAGCAAGAACAGTAGATCACGAGTACGTCTCGCCATGACTAATCAACATTTACATAAAACAACAAACATAATATACACCAACAATACCAACAATATACAAATATCATACACAAAACGCGAACAGCTAAGATATGAACGATGTGTGAAATTGCTTTCCCATTATTACAGTCACCAATTGTGTCTGCTGTCAAATTAATCTTCCCTGAGCAGACCTTTGTTCCTGTCAAGGTAGCGATAATTGTTGCAACCGTTTTACATGGCAAAGCTGATGAAGAAGAGGATGATGAATTACTAGAATCACTCGAAATGGAGAATACTGTATTGCCAAGAATTTTATGGATCATGAATCGTGCCAAAGCGTTAACTGCAGCTTACTCTGACACATTGTTTCGGTTGTAAAATTACTTTCACCTACTACAACAGTGTGGTTCATGTGGTTCTTTCATCGTGGCTGTACTCAATAGTAATTGGTGATATTTTCCAAACACATCTTCAACAAAAAATGCTTGTGTTCAAATCATTAATTGTTAAAACCTAATTTTAATACATCTATATTGTTTACTCCTGTTGCCATGGTTACAACATTACAAAGTATTATTAATATTTTTAGTGCCATTAATATGTTTTCATATGCTTTATTTTACTCCTAAATTAAGGAATGTTTTGGAAAAATAGCCTCTAACCTCTATAAAGTAGACATAATATTGCAAGCGGGAAGTGGCTTTTTTCTGCTTTAAAACATATACAAAAGAAACATCCATTTTAAGAACTCATTTCGTCTATTTGTTCTTTGTTGTTGAAGGCACTTTTTGGATATAATAATGCTTATGGTTGGATTGATCTTTCTCATAGAATGTTAAAAATATTGTTTTTCAAAAGGGGAAAAGTGTTTTGTCAATATAAATATGAACTATTGGAATAAATGACTCTTTATATCTCTTTTGATATTCAGTTTGTTTTCTAGGTGTAAATACCTTTGATTTGATATATCAATCGATACTTTTCAAGTATGTTTAGAGTAGTTTACATTGAATTTTGTAATGTCATATCGGATGTATGCAGATTCAGTACCTGTGTGAAGTATGCAAATTTAGGGACCACAGCCATACTTTTCAGCTCCACATTGTCATTTTTTTTGAAGTAGAGATAATGAGCATTCAAATGACGTATAGTGTGGCTGCATGTGAGGTTGGTACATTAAACTCCTAAAATAAGGTCCTATTTGTCGATATGCCGCCAGCTTATAAAGGGAAGAGGGTCATCGGAACTGAGCGTATGTGACTGCGCGATATCTAGATGCATCAAGTCACGTTTACATTTACGTTTACATTTCACGATGTGCATTGTGATAAGCATGTTTTATGTTTCATCAATCATCATCAAACTCATACATTGTCTGAATTGGTCATATGGGTCCCATACGACTTTTGTGCAGCAAACCACGCTCCCTTTAAAATAATCTGCAATTGTTATCGTGTTCATTCGGAATCAATTTAAAGGCTTCTGAACGTCTCGGCTTGAACGCTGGCATAAAAACGTACGTAGAAAAGGTTCATAATAGTCAAGGAACAGCCTAGATTTGTGCTAGTCTTGCTGGCCAGGCTTAAGCTGATGTCTGTACCATGCTGTGTGACCGATTCAATCCGTTTCAGAAATGTTTTGAGAAGCCTCGTACGGCTGCCACAGCACAAGTATCCTGAAGAGTGTTGCATTTTCCGTTTCATTTTCTCTGTTGCATCGCCGGAATTTCAACATCGCATCTGTCGCTTTTACCTAATCATAGAGGCTAGTGTAAAGGTCCGTCCTAAAGGGTTGGGATAGGGGTGTCCTGGTCTCAGCGCAGATTTCTTCTTGGTATTGTATATTTTATTTTTATACTTTGGACTATGATATTGCGAATAAAGATTTATACTACCAACATAAGGTGTGTTGGTCTTATGGTAGCATTCTTTCTCTCCTTTGCTGTGTAAATATATTTGTCCTACTGGAATAATACTTATTAATTAATTATGCTGTAACATTCTTACGCAAAGTTTTGTCACCATATTGCGTCTATCTGATGTGTTTGATTGCCCAATACGCCAAAGCGAGCATTGGTAAGTTATTAATCTGTAAAGATAGTCATCATTATATTATTAACGGATTAAATTTTATAACGTTTACTACGAAAGCACCACCAAGGGTAGAAAGAAGATTAATAGTCGCGCCAACGGATTACTGACTACACATGCGCAGATTCATAATATACCATGCAAGTAACCGGAAGTATACCCATTTTCATGGGCGCCGCCATGTTTTTTTGAGTCCTCGTAACTAAACAAATAGGAAACGTACAATGTATTATTTTATAACATGGCTTTAGCAAAATATATATCTTTAATTGGCCAATAACTATAATTATCCAGCTTGTCACTGATACAAAATATTACTATTACGCCTAAAAAAATACATATATGAACGAGAACATTCGCAGAATGCTCGGATTGAATGTTAGAAAAGCGCCCTCTGTGTAAATAATTAGATGCAAAAATTGCCAGTTTAAGCCGGAACGCTATAATTTCAGCTTGCAAGTTGAAGTTGAGCAATGCAGTTACCACTACAATGACAATGATGGTACAATACGTTCATTGTTAACACAATTTTTGTCCAACATCTTACACATTACAGAAAATCTATACCTGCAGGATATGACATCGTGTACGCGAACTGTTTTCAGCAGAGGGTAAACTGAGCATAGTTGTCGTACAAACGTATGAAGCAAGTAACAAGAAACTCTATTTTATCCTACTATTACTAAGTATTAAAAGCTTTTTGGTGACAATGAAATTCATGACACTATCTAAGGAGACAATTTTGTCGTGTGAATTGTTTTCCATGAGATCCTTACAGTATGTCAGGCTGGTGTTGCAAATCAATATGCTGACATTTGCATGATTTACGATAGATCTGTCGTTGAATGTCGAGTTTTTACTTCAGTCACTGTTTTTCTTGTGTAAATAATTTACAATGTGCACCAGATCTAATAGTCAGACAACATATTTTTTATTATTACATGCGTTTCAAACGTTCATCGAGTTTAGTATTGAAAGTATGAACAGCATCGCTTAGATCAGACGATGGGTGAGATAATACTTCAATATCGTCAATAGCTTTAAGTAAATCTTTATCTAAAATTTGAGCAAGCTTACGACATGGTATGTACTTTCCAAGACAACGTGGTTTAGGGACAGATATAAAAGTTTTGATCAGCGGAAGCCATCTACTTTAAAAGATAATATGAGTACACCTTAGCTTTCATGGCTTGGCAGCAACTTTGCCTTTAATTGATCGTTGTTGTCAATGAAGAATTTAAGATTAATTTACAAGTTCACAGTGTGTCAACTAAAATTTCTTTTTTGATGTGTAATGTGTGACAGATCGACGCTGACCGATTCGAATGGATAGACGGCTTCACAAGATCTTATAGAAATTGGAATGTCGGTCAACCTGATAACTATGATGATAATGAATTCTATGTGTATTTGCATAAAGTTGGTAAATGGAATGACATTCATTGTACCACGAATTAAAACCTCTTTTAGTCCGTGGACCGCCGGGGCCAACAGTACACCCCCGCAACCAAACATAATTGTTTCCTTACAGTTTCAAGAACAAGGAACTCTCTATCTTGCGTGAACTTTAACTTGCATGTATTGCTGTCCTCAGTAAAATGTTGGTTCGATTAGAGAACTATATCAGCTCCTAAATAAAGTAAATCCCATGAAATATATTTTTGATACTAGGCATACTTGATTCTCTTTCAGGAAAGATCAAATTGTATGCAAAAACATTGTTTTCCTTCCGTCAATAGCTTTCAGCAAATCTTTATTTGAAAGTTGAGCAAGTTTGCGAGATGTACTTTTTAAAGACGACGTGGTTTGAGGAGGGATAAAAAATAGATCAGCGGAAGCCGCGTACTTAAGAGGATAACATGAGCACACCTTACCTTTTTATGGCGAAGCAGCAACTTTGCCCTTCCTAGGGGCAAATATTTAAAATCTTCCACAAACAAATTAATGTTATTTGATCGCTGTTGTTAAATGAAGAACTTAAGATTAATTTTCAAGTTCATAGTGTGTTGAATAAAATTTCTATTTGTATAATGTGTGCCAGATTAACGGTAGCTGGTTTGAATGGATAGACGGCTTCACCAGTTATTATAGAAATTGGAATGTCGGTCAGCCAAATAACTATGGTGGTAATGAAGACTGTGTGTATTTGAATGAAAATGGTGGATGGAATGACGTTAAATGTTCCGTGAATTACTTCCCTATATGTGAAATTGCCGCAGGTTAGTAGCAGGTGTTTTTATTCAACTTTAGTGAACTGTGCACATTGTAATCATTGATTGCAGCTGCGTGCAGAAGGCAACCAAAACCGAATTATGATTTCTCCACAATAGTTGATGAATCAAAATACAGAACAATGCGTGTACGTAGTGTCCAACCAATTTATTGAAAATTGAAAATAGAAATCACCTTCAAAATGCAATTTTCATTTTAATGAAATAACAACCAATTTTTAATATTCGTTTTTTCAGACAAAATTTTTATTTTGCCGATTTTTTTGGTACGGTTTTCGCGGCCAATCAATTCTCAAAAATATTAAAATGCATTTTAGCACAAAAAGCGTTATTTAAGTGATTGAAATAGAATTTTATTTTTCATATTCTTAATTGAAAATACCAATTGACAGACCAATTTTAATGAAGCTTCTATTATTTGGTTAAAAACCCATGTTCCGCTATAAAGAGATCAATGCTGACAGACGTGTTTTCCCTTGCTCCTGATTTGCGTCGTTTTGTACCCTCTGTGGACTTTATCACATTCATCCTGCCCTGCCAACTCCTCTTTAAAGTTGTTTGCCATTCCTGGATGCCTGAAACCCTTGCCTGGAGCTTACCGCTCCTCTCCTTTGGATGAAAAACTACCTTTCATCCTGACCCTGAAGGTAGATCACCATTCTGCATTATGCTAATTTTCTACACCATTGGATATCGGCAACCATTTCAACCACCGACACTGCATAATCTTGTTGCTATCAATGTGATCTTCACACCTGCTGCATACCTAGGAACTCATCAACCAATCAGCTACCACCTCGTCTGCTACAGCTTCTACCACCTGAATCATGAATGCAACGATTACTTTGCTCACAATAATCCTTGCTACCACCTTTCAATGTACAGGGACTGATAATTACCAAAACAATAAACTTGCTCTTGCTGCAACTTGTAACGACAAAGCTCATCTGAAAATCCCATGGAAAGTGAAGTACAGCCACCGTCGCCTACACTACTATGTGAACTCTTCAGCCAGTTTCAACTACAAATTCTTCATAATCGCTGGAGACGTTGAGTCAAATCCTGGTCCTGTTTCCGATCTCATAAGCGATGATTACTTCACCCCTGATGATAACCATGACGATCCTCTACAATCACGGGTAAATACTAATCAATCAACTCCTTCAGTCATCAACTCCAATCTGCATGAATCTACTCCATACTTCACCTGTGGTCATTTGAATATACAATCCCTACAGAGCTCAATTGATCAACTGAGACTCCTGACTCTGCCAAAGTTCTTTGGCGTCCTCTTGCTTACAGAAACGTGGGCAACTGAAAACACATTAAATGCTGAGATTTCTATTGACGGTTACAATCTCATCCGACGTGATCGACATTATTCATCTCATGGTGGACTTGCTATTTATCACCGTAAAAATTTTCAAGTGAATGTACTAGACAAGTTATGTTCCAACAATTCTGATCCCAACCAGATTGAACAACTCTGGATCTCCATCAGAAAACCCATTAACTTTGCCATTGGCTGTATTTACAAACCACCACGACTCCCCGCCTCGAGTCTAGATCAAATCTTTTCAAACATGGCATATGCATACCAAGCCTTTGGTGAACACTTTGCCCTCCTGGGTGACTTTAATTGTGACTTACTTAGTCAAAAGCCTGAAGCCAATAAACTTCGTGAAACATTGGATCTCCACAATGTGAAGCAACATATCAACAGTGCCACCCGTGTTACAGACAAACCAGTACATTGATTGACCTAGTCATCACTCCTGCCGCCATATCGCCAGCTACATCTTCCGTTCTTCAAACATCTCTCAGCGACCACTACTTGATCTACACCGTCCTTCCATATCGGTGTCCCCGTAAACGTCCTGCACCCGTCTTCAAATACATACGCTGCATCAAGAAAATTGATTCTTCTAACTTTATTAACGACTTACAAAATCTCCCCTGGAATAATGTTAATGCCTGCAACGACATCAATACTGCCTTATCAACCTGGAATTCACTTTATACAAGTGTTCTTGACAATCATGCACCTATCATCAACAGTCCGGGTTATGTCCATATAGAGGATAGTAGGGTAGAGCCAATGGCGTACCGTATATGTAATGAAATTAAGGCAAGAACAAATCACGTACTGTATGTGTAACAAGGGTCAAAGGTTACGTTGGTTCACTTTGTTCAGATCGCGATATGACCTGACAGATCCACCGATCGAGTGAGACTGTCGGCTACCCGGAAGTATCTTAGCTCCAGTCGATAGGCGACGTTCTACCGTGTTAAAAATTGTAAGATTTCTTCAAGAATAGTTTTCTGAGTTTCTTAACCCTTGACCATATTCGACAAAGAGTTATTGGACGTTTTTCGTTCTCTTTTCGAGCTTTTGGTTAACTTCTCGGCGATTGATCCGGCGGGCGTTTTTCTGAGCGAAGGGTCGATCGTACCGGGAAATGCATGGTGATCGAAAAAATCGTGCTCCATCGTGCTCCGATGACCGACTAAAACAGTTGACCCATCTTTGCAAAGCTTGAAACATTCTCCATACTGCAGATGGCAAGGTTAAATTGAAATTTGACCAAAAGTAGGCGATATTTGGCGACAAATAACTTACTGTATTTACAAGGGTCAAATGCTGATTTCTAGGAGCCGTACCCGGCCAGGAAATTCATCCAAATAAGTGATTTTCAGTGTACTAACCACTTGTGTCGGTCACCATCTCGGCCGCACTGAACATTGTGCGTAACGTCTACATCTAAAAACTACCCAGTGCTAAAAATAAAGGGCGAAATCAAGCCGAAAAGTTCCAAACTCGTTGCAATGTGCGAGCCAAGGTTTGCATGGTTAATTATTCATGACGTTAGCGGCGGCAGGTTCGCTGATTGGTCAATCGTAATATCCTCTCTATGGACATAACCCGGACTGATCAAAGTCAAAAGCCAACAAAAACCAGCCCATGGATGACAACAGAAATAAAGAAGAAAATGCAGCTTCGTGACTGGTTTCGGAAAATGCATCATCGCACTGGCCTTCATGTCTACTGGTTTGAGTTTGTGAAATATCGAAACTCGATAAAAAGCGAGATAGTAAGTGCTAAATCTCGTTTTTACGAAAACATAATCAATGAAAACATCGACAACACCTATAAAGTCTGGAAAAGGATTAATAATTTATTGAATCCTTCCTTCAATGTACTACCTGCTCATGATGATCCGCTTCCCCTTGCCAATAACTTCAACCATTACTTTTCCAACGTTGGTACGCTTTTCCAAGAAGAGCTCAATTCTGCAAAACCACTACTGGATCACATCAAATTGCCTTCGAACAGTTTCAAGCTTACTAGTGTTACAGAAGAACAAGTTACCTCTGTTATGTCTTCACTGCCATCTAACAAGTCCTTGTCAGAGAACGACCTTAACTCTGACTTAATCAACTGTCCATACCAGCCATTGTTCCTTCACTGACGTATGTATTCAATATGTCTATATCTCAGGGAATAGTGCAAACTGACTGGAAGAAAGCTACAATTATTCCCATTTTTAAAAAAGGGAAACAAGATAAGCAAGATGTTACAAATTACCGTCCGATCTCGCTACTCCCTACCCTGTCAAAAGTTCTTGAACGTTTAGTCTGCAACCAGCTCAACTTATTTTTAGAATCAAATAATATTCTCTTTCCAACTTTTTCCAGTTTTCGTCCCAAACACTCTACAGCTACTTTACTACAGCGTTTAACCGATGACATCCTTGATAACATGTACATAAGAAAATTTCCTCTCTTCTCATGTATGACCTTTCCAAGGCATTTGATTCAGTTAACCATAACATTATGCTCAGTAAATTGAAACGCTACAATTTTCACCCGTCTATAATTCAATGGTTTAGTGGATACCTAACAGGCCGTACTCAGTGTGTTAAAATTGGTAACATTTCATCCAAGTTTATTCATGTCAAAACGGGTGTACCTCAAGGTAGTGTTTGTGGACCAATTTTATTCTCACTTTACATTAACGATCTCCCCACATGGCTTCATTCCTCAACACCAATTTATGGTTTTGCTGATGACATAAACATCCTAAAAGCGTCCACAATTTCTGATATTGACAACCTTCACGATGATCTGGAACATGAAATTCGTCATTTAACTACTTGGTTCCATTCCAATTCTCTGAAACCCAACATTTCGAAATGTCAATACATGCTCTTCGGTACTAGGCAACAACTCAAGAAAATACCAAATCACATAAAAGTTCTTTCCAATCAAAGTACTACAATCAAAGCATCTCCTTCTGCTACCTGTTTAGGTTTAAGACTTGACCAAGAACTCAGCTGGTCCAATCATGTTGCCTACCTCCGTCGAGCATGTGGCTATCGTCTGACGAAATTGGCCCGTGTCAGACGATGTATTCCCCAGAAAAGGTTCGCAAAATGTTATCTCATCTACAGTTTTCTCCCTTTAAGACTGTCTTTTCCAACTGTAATATTACTCTCAAAAGCAATCTACAACGCATAATTAATTTTGCAGTTCGCATTCAGTGTGGACTCAAAAAGTCCGACCATGTTACATCTTACAGAAATTCACTCAAGTGGCCAACTATCCAGGAAAGGCACGACCAACACTTAAAAATCTAGTTCACAAATGTATCAACAAAAAAGTTCCTGTCTACTTGTCTGACCTTCTCACAAAAAATTCAACAATTTACCAGTATAACACCAGAAGTAAATATCATGTTTCCAAAGCCCACAGTCGCTCATTCAAATATCGTTCATCCATCATTGCCAATACTATAATTTAAACTACTTTAGTGTGCCTTCTATTCTTTTCTGAGCCATTTATTGGCCGATTTGCATGTCAACTTCCTGCTTGTTTTAATTGAATGTATGGTGCTCACTCACTTTTTATGCTTCTCTTTTGATGTGTAGTTTTATAACTTTTAACTACTGGTTTTTTATAGAGTTATTTACTTATTTATTTTTATTCTGTATATGTCCATGTATTCTATTCAATGCATGAAAATCCAATTATGGATGCATTGACTTGAAGTAATAAAATAACAAAAAATTACAAAAAAAATAATGAAACATAACTCTGTTTCGCCTTGTTCATATTTTGAATCCGAAATGCAATTATCATTGAAAACAAAATAAAATTTAATCAATTAATTCTATTTTATTTCTTAAATTTCAAAATCACGTGTTCTGGATTATTTTTAAGGAAAGTTGCTTGTTTTCATTTTATAATTTGTATCCAAAAATGATGTTTTCATTTTCAACAAAACAAAAAAAATCATTTCCAGTATAAAAATATTACCTAATCTTAAAATAAAAAAGTAGTACTATTTGCAAGATTCGTAAAATTTATTACGGGACATTGTACGTATTTGATGAAGAACAAAATGAAGAGGACGGAAACTCTTTGAAATAAAATCATGTCTTACCGATTTAAGAGGAATTTGCAATTTTACTTTGGTGCCTGCGAAAATTAGAAATTGAAAATTAAAAATTGTAAGTTTCAACCTTTTTCTTTTTTTTGAAAATAGTCGAAAGACGACTCATTTGAATTTCTTTGCTGTTCCCGGCCCTCTACCGGCCAGTGGGCGAGCAGCATCAATGCGTACGAGACTTCTGGTTTCCGCAACGCATACTTGTTCCCGTGCTCACTGCATGTAC
Organism: Ptychodera flava; assembly: GCF_041260155.1. Classification (NCBI taxonomy): domain Eukaryota; kingdom Metazoa; phylum Hemichordata; class Enteropneusta; family Ptychoderidae; genus Ptychodera; species Ptychodera flava. The sequence goes on from NC_091938.1 coordinate 6,541,808, forward strand.
TGCGGAAGACTGGCCACCGAAGACGACTGAAACGTCCTGAAGATCACTATGTCTGACCCTACGTACACATTATACGTATCGAAAGAGGGAGGAGGAAAAGAGGAACGAAGGGTGAAGAGAAGTCAAATCACTAGCGCACGACTTGCCATGTTTCAATAAACGGAAAATGAGGGCAACTCCACACATCGGCTCTACCAAGATTGTTTACTATTACGATATGGTGAATGAAAGGATCATTTCATTTATTTTGTGCGGAATACATGGCGAGACACCGGTGAATCGATAGTGCTTTGACCCTAGTCATGTGATCTGGGTTCCCGGTAAACCGGTTTGTTGATTGAGTGATTCGTCTTAACGGTGTTTCGGAACAAAAAATGGGGTTCCTTCATCAGTCGCTCTCTTGTTTTGTATCCCCTCCGCTTGGTTGTGTGATGAAGTCATCTTCGTCCTCGAGGAGGAGAAGCCAGATTTGCTATTGAGAGAGTTAGCCACTATTGACTGACTCTATAGTGAGCGATCCGGTGTGTGGTGTCATATTTTAATTAACATGACCCAGCATCGACCGGAGTTTCAGGACGCTTTGTAAGGATTTTTGTTTTAGGGCATATTTTGAGCGTTGCTAGTGCTCGTTATGTTAACAGTAAATGTTGTTCTAATTTGCCAACGATTAGTTTGTTTTAGGCATTTAAATCGATTATCCGAACTTTTGGTTTTGTGTCAATTTTTCATGGACTTTGTAATAGATTTCAGGTCGATATTGATGCCTGCTTTCCGGTGTTTGAAAAGCATGTTGTGAAAGGCTGTTTCGAGAAATAAATCTTATTTCTCTGTGTTTAGCCATTCCCAGGTTTCATGGTTTCGTTAAAAATATTTGCTGTAAACGGCCTTTGAAATCGGTTTGGTCTGAGGAGAGTATTGGTTTATTTAATTCATGCCGCCAACTTTGATTACTTATATGGCAACTCTCTCAGTTTTTGATTTTCTTTGCTAGATGATGTTTTCTGTATTGCTCAGCAATCTTTTCAGTTTGGTTGATTGTAGTACAAATTCGATGACAGGTTGCACCTTGGTTTTATACGATAAGTTGTGGCATAAAATGGAGACAAATTAAAAAAAAATTGAATTCAGATTCCCCGTTGTTAAAACCGCTGTCGTGAAACCTTTTAACTGTTTGAGCGATATGGGCAAAGTGTGTTTGTATTAACTCACCGGACTTTTGTCGTTCCGGATATCGACGGAATGCTTACTCCTTCACATGTTGGTCGAAGTTAAACGAGCTATAATTTTGTAAGATGGATTTGTTTTAGATGATCGTGTTATAGACCATGAGGAGCGTCGTTAGAAAACGACTCGAGGGTTGATCCCAGAAGTAAGCTCAGCTGCAGTGATTTTCAGTTCACTCTCCGGTGTTGATAGAGTCCTCCCTTATGTGCTCAGTTTAAGCGAGCAGGCCGTACATACGAAGACATCGCTATCTGTGCTGGTCTCAGACTGGTTTGATGAGACTTTGAGCTTGTTCTATTTGTAGCAAGGCAGGATGTGATTACTGGTTTGAGTATATTTACATTACGTCAACGTCAAAGTGGACCGTTATCTGATAGGTTAATTGGTTTCAGCACAGAGAAACATCGACAGAGTGGCAACGCTTGCATGCCTTTTGTTCTATGGTCGTCTCGGTAGACTATTGGCTTTTCATATTAAAATGAGCTTCAAAGTTGTTAAACTTTTTGGAGGCTTTGTTTGTGGTTGATAACTACACGAGATTATGCGAAAAATACGACGAGATGGCATCGTACTGCCAGTCGCGTAGCAACCATAGTTACTTTGTGAGCTCTCAGGCCAGAAACACTGCTTCACGCCAATCTAAACATAACACGCCAGCAGTTTCATAAACATGTCCTTCCTTGACGCACGTGTAAAAAACGGTATGACTGACCGTAAACCATTGAGTAAAACCAGACGGTATCGATAAAAGGCTTTCAAATTTGGTTCAAACACACTCATCATATATTCATAAAAATATGAGAGGAATTTTTAAAACGGTAAAACTCACTTTCCTGAAGCTCAAAACACTCCCGTTTTCGCCAGCACGTCAATTCCGCTCAGCACCACACGACAACAACAACACAAACTTTGCCGAACATACTTTCGCTTAACAATTGGCGAAAATCCGAAAATTACCGAAGGATGCATGGTCGGCACTCTTCGGAAAAGAGAGGCGAGAGCAACCTGAGGCGAGGCGAACATGGACGGGTTACGTAACCGCTTCACGCCTTAAACAATACCCGTTGCCACCCTGTCTATGTTCCTCTGTGGTTTCAGGCACTAAACTTTGATGAAGTTTATTTTGTCCCAATGGTTTCCGTGTAAGAGCCATGGTAAAAATATGTATTTTTTACACAAAGATAATGTTTGAAATGATCCATGTTTTTGCTGGTTTTTTACTGCGTTACATATGAGTTAGTCGATGGATACCCCGGAGGGTATTCTCGTGTTTGTTAGCCCTCGACTTAGATCACACACGGTCTTTTCATAAAATGGAGTGTCCGTGCTTGTAACGTGACCTAAGAAAGCAATCAATATAAAGGAAAATGAGGGCAACTCCACACATCGGTGTGTTTTACCTTCAAAAACAACCATTTGCCGCGTAAACTCTTCAGAGACTAAGGAAGACAACTCCATTTTAAATTTACCGCAGTTCTTGCGTTGACGGAAGCCTGAAATCTCGCACGCATCGCTGCTCGCCCACTGGCCGGTAGAGGGCCGGGAACAGCAAAGAAATTGAAATAACATGTAGGTCGTTTTTCTACCATTTTCAAAAAAATAAAAAGGTTGAAACTTACCATTTTCAATTTTCAATTTTCGCAAGTAACAAAATGAACAGCGAATTCATTTTAAATTAGTTGTACATGATTTAGTATTAACGAGTTTCGATTCTCATCATTTTTGTTCTCCTTCAAATGTCAAAATTATCCTATATGTTATATTTTACAAAAATCGGAAGAAATACCATTTTTGTTATGTTATGATAGAATAAAGTTGAAGACTTGAAAGTATTTTTATGCTTTGTTGAGAATGACAACATCATTTTTAAAAAATAAATTAAAATCAGAATATGAAAACAAGGAACGTTCAATAAAAGTAAACCCAAACTTGTGTCTTCAAATCTAATGAATAAAAGAGAATTAATTGATTAAAGCTTAATTTGTATTTACTGAAAATTGCTTTTCGGATTGAAAATATAAAGAAGGCGATACAGAATTATGTTTCATTAATAATGAAATAGCAGAAGCTTTATTTAAAACGGGCCGTCAATCGTTTTTTTAAATGAAGATAAAAATGAAAAATAATTTTCGATTTGAAACATTTCAAATGTTGCTTTCTATGCCAAAAGGCTGTTTAATATTTTTGAGAATTGATTGGCGTCGAAAACCGTACCAAAAAAATCGGTAAAATAAATATTTTGTCTGCAAAAACGAATATTAAAAATTGGTTGTTATTTCATTAAAATGAAAATTGCATTTTGAAGGTGATTTCAATTTTCAATTTTCAATAAATTGGTTGGACGCTACATACACGCATTCAGAACGTATTACCCGGCCATTTTTTGAATGATAATGGTAAGATATCAACTATAAAGTCATCCAATGACACAAATTATCTGGATTATTTTGTAACTTTGATTAACCCGTTTCTATTTATCATGAGTAGTAAAGTAAACGTGGGCAACTGGGATTAATAAGAATTTTACACCCCATTTTATTCATTTATCTACATGAAGCGAAGGAAAAATTAACCATCCATGTAACTAAAGTATGACCCTGACCTATATATGAACTCACGCACGCGCAGCAGTGCATTGTCCTGAACTAAGCGGGGAAATTCCCTGCTGAGCATGTTTATACATGTACGGGAAATTCCGTGTGAGTCATCACCATCAAACTAGCCTATATAAAGGAGCCCCGTTGTCAGTCCGGCCGGCCGGTCGCGGAGTCTAGCTGATGTTGAACACGAAGTTCCTATCGGGGCGAACATGTTCACCTGATAGATAAAATTATAGTAATTTCCTCTGAACTTAAAATGTGACGGAAGACCATTACTTCAAATAATATGAGACGTTTCAGATGAATGGTACTGATATCTAAAGTGTTCACTCTTTTATCTCTACGTACAAATGTAGTTCCTAAGTCGTTCTCTATTCTATTCCCACCAACAAAACATTCAATACTCATTTCCCCTCCCCGATCTTTATCAATACTTATGATAATATCACAAGTTGTTCTGTTATCTGTTTTCATAGCATAATATCCAACCAAATCGTCAAATTCATCTCCAGTAGCTAACTTTACACATCTAATGAGAACTGTACCATGTTGAAGTATTTTCATATTATCAGTCATCTGTTGATTTACAGTCTGTAAAGTGAGAACAGCTGCCTCATCACCGACACTTTTAAGACCCAGTTTCTTTAAAGTTGTGTCCCAAAATAATCTAACTGGAACTCGCTCGCTAGCTGTATACGAGCAATAATTCTCCCCCTCGTTTATCCACCTTCTTAGTGTATTATCTGCCTTCATTATTGTATTAAGAGGACTAATTTTAAGGTGAATCGGTATACCAAGAAGTGCAATGTATGGATTTGTAGGAGTAAGCCAACTACGAAAATCTAACAATTTATATTTGTTTACATTGCTATCAAAATAAATCACATTCGGAGTTCCTGGTGGTTCAGCAACACCTCCTGCAATTTCACTATCCAATATATCTAAGATGTTACGCGGCACATTATAAGGCATGAATTTCTGACTATCCCCATCCCATGTCAGAGCAAAAGGAGTAGGATCATTCGAAGCCTTTGTGGCGTCAATTACAGTTTCATCAATGTCTTTAAGTTCGGAAAATTCTACAGCATGCTCGTGGGATTGCACCGCGGCATTGGCTAAAACGAAATATTTTTCGCGGTCTTTATAACGAAGGACGTAATCCTTATTATGATTAGCAGCCATCTTAGTATTATTGTTAACTTTAACATCACTCAGATCTTCAAGCTCAAGATTTTGCATACGAATTGTACCTAGACCGAAGCCACTTGGATCAGACATACTCCGTAGGGACCTATATACAGTGAAAATTAAAATAATACCTTGTAATATACACAACCATGGCTTCAGCTATAGGAATGACAGTTCTCGGTGCTGTACTAAATGCAACGGCATTCACAGGAGGAAATATTATCGGACAAAAGCTTTCTGGGAATGGTGACGCTCTTATTGAAGAGAAAGTCCGACATGATAAAGCATTAGAAAAATTTGAACATGATCGCAACGTCTGGTCAGAAAAAAGATTACTACAGGCTGATTGGGAAAGAGAAAATCAAGCAAAGGATGCACATGCTGCGGCAGAATTAAGAGATACAGATGCAGAAATACTGGAAGAAGCAGAAGCGGTGCAAAGCAACTCTACGTCAAGTCCAGTTCAATTCTCAGATTATTATCAACCCAGCCCTGAGCAAAAGAAATATGAGATGATCTATATTGCTGGAGGATTAGTCGTGGGATGGTTTATGTTACACCGGTAGGCGGAACGACTACAATAATTCAATACAAAAGCTAATTGGCCAGTTATTGAAATCGATCATGTTTCCATCCTGATCCGTTATCCAGATACGCATTGAATTCATGTAATCTCCCCCTTTTCTCAATGGCATAGAAATTGCTCCGTTTTTAAAATCGTAAGTAACCTTTTCACTTATTTCTCTCGTATTCCGGATGGGAAGTATTTGTAAACAGTTCGATACTTTCCCCTGTATGTATCCTCCGGAGGCACCCGAACCAAATGAAACATAATTTCCAGTAACATCGACTACATCTGAATGAACTATATATTTAGTGACTGTTAAGAAATCCACTTTCTTCGGACTCATAGTACTTTTTATAACTGGGTTGTTCTCAGGTTTATCTGAAAAGCCGACGACGTTGGCGAAGCTACCTGTGGCATTGAAATAGACTTTAATATCTTTAGCCAAAGTTAGATAAACATGGTTTGTCGGCAGATGTTTTTCAAAATTAATTTTTTGCTTCAACCCGATTGCTTTGTTTAACGTATCGATATTGTAGTTACCTGGACGTATTGATTTAGTCTTCTTTGGTTGGTCACCTTCTTGATATTTTATTACATATTCGTCGATGTTATGTTATGCCATGAATTATATAGACCACACTCTAGCAGTCTTATCTTCGTAAACTGTGTCGTGTCAATACAAGGGTAAAAATTAAACAGTAACAGGTTCACCTGTTTTGCTTTCAATCCAAATTATCATTGTTGTGCGCTGTATATATTACTAAGTATAAATGTTCGATGAATATTATTATTACGAAGTATAAGGTTCAGCAGGAATAATATTTTCTGTTCAAGGAGATCTTTGGTCGCAACCGCAGCAGCAGTCGCACCACCTAATTTTGCCAATCGAGTCAAATTTGGTCGACTTGGATCGCCAACCTCTATTTTCAGAAATTTGCTGGAGATCATAAGATATCCCATCGCAAGTCCTGCAATTACAATACCATCGTACATTGTGTTTACAACTGTTTTAATATCCATGATTGCTGACTAGTATATAAAATAAAAAATAAAAATAAAAAATATGGGAGTTAATCCATCTCATACAATGTAGAGGAGCTGGAAACCTCTCCCTCCCCCTCCCCCTCCCCTGTCGGAACTGTTCGGAGGAGCCGCTACGTGCTCTGTTTTTTTCGCTTCTTTTTGGGGAGGATCTTTCCGATCTGGACTCGATCGATTAACGGGACAATATGCCGAGCACGCCCCCAATATAGCCCTAATGCAGTCAATGAAACTCCCACAATTCCTAAAACAAGATAACATTTATTATACCAGCGTGAATTATTATCACACTGTTCTTTCATTGTAGGCGGTAGGTCCGCTACCGCATCGCTATCCCCCCCTCCCTCTCCATTGCTTTTAGTTTCTTCTCCCTGTTTTGCCTGTTCCATTCCGCTAATTTCTTGCCCGCAGCAACTCTCCCTGGATGCTTCGTCGGTAACGACACTTTCTCTATGTTGCGCTGTGTCGGAATCGTTTCCGTTTGCGGTGTGGGCTCCGTCGGCGGGGCTTCTGACGGAGTCGTTTGCTGAGTCGGCGAAGTTGAATCCATTTATTTCAGGTACTATATTAACCCGATTTTTTTTAAATTTAAATGTTTACCCGTAATTAAACCGGTGGAAATTAGAGCAATCAGGGGCCCCCACGTGAAGCTATCCGTCCTGATAATCGTTTTATTTCACTGTTTAGAATAAAATCCTTTTTAAGATCAGTGGCATAGTTATCTCGATCATCGATTGGAACTACTTGACTGATTGCGCGGGCTCCTAGATCTATGAAACTTTGAGTGATGGTATCACTTATAAGAGAACTGTATTTCGCTTCATAGACTTTAAAGGCTCGTGTTATGAATTCATCTTTCCAGTTTTCCACTTCTCTAACTGTAAACTCCTTACCAAAAAATAACTTACTTTGACCACTTGCGATGACACAGAGTATTTTTTTCACGTTTTGTCTCTATTATGGATTGATTATTGTCCGAAGGCGCCGAAGGTGCCGAAGCCCCTTCGGAATGCGCTGTCATATTTGCCGCTGCCGATGACTTTATTAAATTCTCCATTGTTTGCAGTATGTTATCTATTCTTAGTAAAAAATAAAAAATTCGTTTAAACCTGAATCCGAAATAAAGTATTAACATAGTCTGGAATGTTAGTACCCCTAACGTTCCGACAGGGATTCCGGGAAAATTCTCCTCCATTTAAATCTATATGTATATAGAAACACGAATAATGAGTACAGACTTATTCCCAGTTGCTTTTCAATTGAATAAGACGAGCGTACCGACAGTACAGCATGCTGATATTCCTTCCAAACCGGACGGGGAATAAAACCTATTCTCATGGACTTAGAAATATATGTAACGCCGACAGAAAATTTACTTTCCATCCACGGGATGTGTTCAAAGATAACGTAATCACTCATCGATCAGCTAAAGAAAGTAATGTCTGGCTGGGCAGCCCAAAGATGAAATACTGGGACCAGCACTGAATTTCGCTGTATGGTGTAGCACTACTGGTTGTGGTATATCATTCGCCCATCTCTTTGATAAGAAATTTCCGCCCCAAATACGATCATTCTGCCGTTTCCATGTATACTTTACAATACGTCGGATCCTTCACGAAATGGGCGTTGCACTTCCAGACGATACCCCCACCTTCAAAGCGGGCGACAATCCGTACAATCTCGTCCAATATGAACTTCTATGTACTGAATTTGGAAATATAAGTCCAACGAAGTCCGACTTTCGTTATCGAAAGGTCAAAATAAAGGTCTTGGTTATGGATATGAATATTACACTAATCGTGGCCCTGTTCGACAGCCAAAAGCGATATACAACGGTCGGGACTTTTTCCTCTCCGCCGACGGAGGCGTTTTCTATACACATACCATTTTTGGAAAGAAAAAACATGTACTGTCCGACAAAGAACGACCGCACTACTATTTCTTCCGAAATGATGGATCGGAGGGACAATATAATAGTTTCATCCCTCTGACAGGAGACTCGGGACTAACAAAGGCCGGTCTCGCTCGCCTCAATGAAAGCCTTGAAGCCTACGTATATTGCATACTCGGCGCACAAGCTAATATTCGTAGTACTATAGTGGGCGATACTGGCAGTGCAGTGCAAGTAAGAAAAGAATTCGGCGTTCTCCTCGAAGATGAAATTCGCAATACCGACAAAGTAATCAGTTATCGGCGATATCAAGACACAATAATGAATACTGGTGTCAAACTTGATATGGCAGTTTCGCCCAATTTACTTCTCTTACCGTCTGAGATGGTCATTCTTTCGGGCCCGGCAATCTCGGGTTATAATAATGAATTGCAATACGCAACAGAATCTATGTCCTTCGGAGTGAATGGTGATATAAACACGGAAGTTCGAGAAAGTGCTATACATGAGATGGAAGGAGGAGGGGAGGGGGGAGATCCTGTGAAGTGGCAGGACGAGCCCGGAGAGTCACCTCACAATGACACGACTCTGGGATCCCCCTCCCCAGAACGGGCAGCATCTACGACCGACGCAGACCCTATTCACGAATATGGTAAAATTGGTTTGTTATCTTTAGCAATATTCATTACTATTGTAGGTACTGGAATAAAGTCACTAAATATATAGATCCAGAGGAAATGTCAATATACGTAACCCCACCATTCAACATGATTATAACTGGACCGACATATTCTGGCAAAACAGAATTTATGTTGGACCTCCTCACCGGTCCGTACTTAAGGAAATTCGAATATGTGATATTCATTTGCCCAACATTCATGAATAATAAAGCGTATAATAGAAGATTCATTTTCACCGATGATAATGTGTTTATATTTCCAGTCGGACTCGATGCAGTGGATGATACATTAACCTACGTGCATAAAGAATGGGCTGGAACGAACACTTTAATAATCCTCGATGACTGCGCCTCGTCCAAAGATATGAAGAAGCGCAGTAACGTTTTAGTCCAACTTGGTTTCAGCGCAAGACATGACGGATTATCTGTCTGGGTTCTGACTCAACAATATACTAGTATTAGTAAACCATTTAGGGAAAACATACAGATGTTAGTACTATTTTACACATCGAACAAGATAGACAACAAAACTATTATAAAAGAATATGGAATGGAGGTGTCAGAACGGGAAGCCGTGGGCCTAATCAAGCAATTGAAAAGTAGGCCATTCAGTAAACTAGTATTTCGTTTACGGAATCCGTACGACATAAAATTATTCGTATAATATAGCAATTATGGAAGCTGAAGCCGAAGGCACCCCCGAAGGTACTCTTAGAGAATTATATTACAACCCGAAAACTGGTTTTGGAGGTGTACAAAAATTGTATGACGCAGCACGCGCCAGCGGACTGAAAGTGACCAAGAAGAGGTGCAGGAGTGGTTAAAAACTCAGCTAACTTATAATCTTCATAAACCGGTACCTCGTACTCGTGCTACGGGCCGGCGCGTTTTTGTAACATCGATAGACTCTCAATGGCAAGCGGATCTCGTGGAATTCCCTCCCCCATTCGCAAAAGAGAACCGTAACATTCGATACATGCTAACAGTAATCGATGTGCTAAGCAAATATGCATGGGCCAGGCCGATACAGTCAAAAACGGCAGATGATACGTTGCAGGCACTACAAGACGTGATTAAGAAATCCGGGAGAAGACCCGACAAACTTCAGACAGATGAGGGGCGGGAATTTACTAATCGAAAAATGCAGGGGTGGTTGGAGGAGGTGGGAATTCACTGGTTTCACACCTACAGTGACAAAAAAGCTAGCGTCGTTGAACGTTTTAATCGGACTCTTAAGACGATGATGTGGAAATACTTCACATATAAACAGACACGTGAATGGCTTTCTATTCTACCAGAACTTCTTGAGAATTACAATAACACCGTTCACGGAAGTATCAAAATGAAACCCAGGGACGTAACAGAGGAGAACGATTGGCAGGCATTTTTATACACTATTCGGTCCTGAGTTGGCAGCTGGGGGAGCCAACCCTGAATTCAAGCCGGGAGAACGGGTTCGAATTACAAAATACAAGACCACTTTTAAGAAAGGGTATTTACCAAATTGGACAGAGGAGATTTTCGTGGTTTCAAAAGTTGTGTACGCAGCTGGACTAGGAACGCCACCAGTTTACAAAATAAAAGATCTGAATGGAGAGGAAATACTTGGCACTTTCTACTCCGATGAACTTCAGAGCGCACCTTCAGAACGCGACGAGCTGTACAGAGTAGAACGAATTTTGAAGACGAAAAAAATTAGAGGAAAGAAATATTATCTGATAAAATGGAAAGGTTATCCAGAAAGTTTCAATAGTTGGGAGCCAGAGGAAAATGTTATTAGAACTTCGTAAGTTCCTGTCCATGGTACTTGTCAAGTACTACGTAAGTACTAACGTAAGTATTTACGAAAGTTATTCAATAAGTACCATGGAAAAAGTCTTAATTTCTTGAAAGCCGAAAGTGTCAGTTTACCACCCCACTTCCACCCCCCACCTGGCCAAGTATTTATCATGTACTGTCGTAAGTAATGTTCACTTACTGCATCTTTTTCGGCCGTATGTGGATGAGGTGGTAACTCAGTTCCTGAACATATTAAGTTTGCAAGATCTTCAAAACGACTTCTCATGTTGCCATAGTCCGTTCTTTCGAGTCCCCCTTTTTCAGCTTTATCTATAAGTTCTGGTTGAAGTATAATGTACACAACTGACATGAGCCATAGACAAGTAACTTCAAAAGCTTGCCCCCTTTCGGAACCGTAGGGTTTCATAATGTCAAGTGCTCGTAGGTCAAACGAAGCATTATAAGCACACACAGATTCACAAGCGTTAAGAAGTTTGTGTAGGTTCTTTAGTGAGACTCGAGGTTGTTCTAGTTGTTCTTGACCAGGTGGGAAGTACGCTTTTTCAAGTTCCTCCTCCTTGAAACCGTCTATTAAAAATCCCTGGCTGCCGCCGCTCCATGCAATTCCAAAGTCAAAAGCTCGTGGATATTCTACTGGTCCGACTGTCTCGGTATCAATTGTTGGATTAAGTATATTCTTGAGAACGAGGGGGGTAAGAGCGTTCCGAATTACCAAACATGGAAGTCTGTAGTCGTGGCAAATTTCTAAGAAAGTCTGTTTGAACTTGTTGTGAATCTCTTCTAGTTCTTCTAAGGCGCCTATTTCGTACGACCTGGCTCGAGTCAACACATTCCGCCTGCAATAATCCCAAGGCATATCTTTGAATATGATAATGAAACTGGGTAAATGGTCAAATGCTCTAGAAACAATCTTTTTTTCTTCCGCTCTCACGCCCCGGATTCGAGAAAAAGTCAGATGTTGAATTATGGAAGAGTCACAAATAATGTATTGTTCTGAAGGGAGGGAAACCTCCCTCCTCCTCCCAGCCTGACATTGTAAACTAAGCGTATGTTCTATAAACTGGTTCTGAAAATCGGCAATCGAAACGTGGCGCCCATTATAAAAGTCGGCAATGTTGCTGGAAAAACTAGTGTCAAATTCTGGTACGTGAAACGGATCCAAATTTATTGCATCGTAACTCTTACCACTTCCAGTTGGTCCATTTATGAATATGTATGACATTTTAGTATACTATATCATAGAAAAAAATTTTTTAATTATTTTTATTAAGATATATAAGATAAGACAATGACAATCCTTTCTATTTCAACTGCAATAAAAATACTTGAAACCGGAGAAGAGAATATTCAAATCAGTGACAAGGGAAACTCATATTTGGTGAATCATTGGTAGATCCTATTATATATGTAGACAGTGAGCTAGAAGTGGTTTTCAACATCGGACCTAAATATGGATCCAACGATCCTGCTACATGCGATGAAATGTGTGTTCGTTGGCAACCGAGTCTTCAAAAGTTTACTGATTTAATAATATTCCGTACCCTAGGTGAAAGTTTCGATGCAAGCACTGCTAAAAGTTATGCTGCAAGCCTGGCCGCTCACTCCAAGAATAATTCCTGCGGATTTTACAATCCATCTAAAGTGTATCAGAAGCGAGGGAGCGAGGGGCCTCAGCCAGTGGCGTATTTTAAATTTCAGTTTAAAAGAGGGAGAGGGAGAAATCACGATTTCGCTACATGTATTGATATGGTTCAAGAAATTGACTGCGGTTTTAAAACAGTGAGTCCATTGCCAGTCCGAGAAAATCCTGCTATTGTACCTCGTAATATCCGAAAAGGTAGTAAGATAGAATTCTTAGCATTTAAACCGCGCTTAAGTAAGCGTGCTCTTTCTTTCACTGTTGAGAGGTTATTTTGTGCTGCGCCTAATAAACCAGAAATTCAAGATGTGGAAGAACTAGTCGACTTAGAAAGATTAGGCGAGATATATAAACAAATAAATGCTGCCAAAAATATTATAGTGGATTTTGATGACCTATCATAGAATAATTTATTTTTCATTTTAAAAAAATTTTAGGATAGTATATATCATAAAGATGGCCAGTTACATACAGCATTCAAGGGAGCAGTTTTACAAAAAAAATTTCCTGAAGTCAAGCGAGTCAAGGATATCGGGGAGCTGGTGGATATTGAAGGTATGGTCCATTCGGAACGAAAGATGTACTCTGTTTATACCGAAATGGAAGTCAAATTATCGGATCCGAAAACTGGTAATACACAACCGCGTTCATTGTATGTTAAATTAAATGATACATACACAAAAGATGTAAGAGGATCGGGATTGGATGTGGGGCAACAATTAATAGATCGCTACGATCGTATGCTTGATACAATTGAAAATGTTGAGGGTTCTGGTCTCGTTCTCGAGGAGATACTTAATTTTGAAGTAATTCTAGTAGAAGTTTTACTCTCGGCTGGAACGCGTTCCGAAGGGGGGGCTGGCGCCGTCCAACTTCCCAGATGGTTAAAAAATAAGCATTGTGTTAGCGATCTGGTGCTACTACTTCGGGCAGCGAGAACTGTTTTCAATACGCCATCGTAGCAAGTTTAAAGTTGGCCGACCCCGAGTTTCGTGAAAAGAAATGTGGTCAGGTAAGGAGAAAATGGAATACGTACGCCCCATTTATGGCTGACTACTGTTGGGAAGGTATTCCCTTTCCTACGCCCGCCGATCTGACTGTATTCAGGCGCTTCGAGCAGCAAAATCCAGGCATCAAACTTCAAGTATTTCAGATCTACGAAATGATCCGTCCCCTCCCCCGTCCGACATAACTGTGTTATATAGTGCCCATTCCGAAGGTGAAGCCAATAGGAATCAAATAGCAAATATCTTACTGATAGTTGGCGAAGACGGCGGCCGTTCTCACTTCGTACCAATTACTGCGGAAAATCGCCTTCGTAATTCTCGTACTAATCGAAAGAATGAGCGCAGACGGAAGTGTATTTGTATGGTTTGTAAAAGAGGTTTTAAGTCAACAGAAGAATTAGAAAAACATCAGGTATACTGTGGAACAGACACTGCCCAGCCAGATTTTCCTAAGGAAGTGTGTCAATTTGAAGGACATCGGAAGAAGGTTCCTTCTCCCTACGTCGTCTATGCAGATACTGAGGCAATTATTGAGAAGGGGACCGGCCGGCACATTCCAATTTGTCTTTCGTATGTTATGGTGGAACGGGGGTGGGGACCTTCGGAACGAGGCCCGGGCCGACCCACTGTTTTATGGTAAAAGAACATTCACAGGTCTCTCCTGTGTTACAGACTTTCTAAAGGATATGAAAGAACGGGCCGAGTATTATTCTAAATCGTATTATTGGAAAATAATACCGATGAGGGATCCTTCTAATTACCGCGCGACGGATGTGATCCAGTCTGTATTGCATGTGGAGAGCCGGCAGGATACCGAGTAGTGAAGGAGGAGGCGACCTTCTATTGCGAAGGATGCCGGCCGTCGAGAACCATTCCTATCTACTTTCACAACCTCAAGGGATACGATGGTTCTTTTATTTTGAAAGAATTACATGAAATCGTTACCGAAGGAGATGATGGGGGTTCCGGACCAGAGCCTAAAATCATAGCTAAGACGAGCAATGGAGGAATTATGGGTCTCTCGAAAACATTTATTTTTCACGCCTCAATTGTTGTTGCCGGAGGGAAGAGGGAGATAAAGAGACGTTTCTTTTCTATAAAGTTTATGGACAGTGCTCAGCTGATGATGGGGTCATTGGCGAAGTTGGCAAAAACTGTGCCGGAGGATGGGTGGACGGCGGCGCCACTTTCGTACCCGGACATTCAAAGGGCGAAAGGTTTCTTCCCCTACGAATATTTAGACTCGGTTGACAGACTGGGAGAGGGTGAGCTCCCGGAGAGGGGGGAATTTTATAGCGAATTGACGGAAGAGGGGATTTCAGAGTCTGATTACGAACATGCATTAAGAGTATGGGACGAAGTTGGATGTAAGACGATTCGTGATTATATGGAATTCTATTGTGAGACGGATGTTCTCCTTCTTGCTAATATATTCGAAAATTTTCGCGACACATGTTTAGAAGCATATAAGTTAGATCCGGCCCATTACATGTCAGCGCCTGGCTTGACATGGGATGCTATGTTACTTTACACGGGTAATAAGTTTAAACTCATTCAAGATGCTGAGCAGATGACTTTCGTACAACGGGGAATACGAGGAGGTATCAGCCAGTGTAATATTCATTATTTACAGACAAATCATCCGGCTTACGCTGGCGCGAATTACGATCCAGAGAAGCCGGTGACCGAAATAAAATATCTCGATGCAAACAATCTCTACGGCTGGGCAATGAGTCAGGCAATGCCTACGGGCGGACTTCATTGGATGACGATGGAAGAGTGGGAGGAATGGGCCGCCGGCGGAGCGGGTTCCGGAGCTGGCGGAGCGTGGGGACCTGGTTCCACCTTTCCACCAAGTTTTCTAGAAGTAGACTTAGAATACCCAGCCGAATTACATGAAGAACACAGCGATTTGCCATTAGCACCGCATCACTATGAATTTCCGAGGAGGGCGGTCGACTGATTACAAGTGTGATGGATAGAGAGAGATACGTCTTACACTACAAGTTGCTGGAATTCTATCTTCGGATGGGAATGAGATTGAAAAAGATTTATCGGGTGCTTGCTTTCGATGAAGCTCCATGTCTCGCGAAATATATGACTTTAACACTAAAATGAGGGCAAAGGGAGGACAGATTTTGAAAAGAATTTCTATAAGCTGATGAATAATGCAATGTTCGGTAAGACAATAGAAGATGTTCGAAAGTACAGAGACTTTAAATTTGTTTCGGACTGGAACGGCACGGATAGTGGACGTAAAAAGATTCAGAAGTATAATCCAAAGATGAAACATATAACTTTCATAACTTCCGAAGAGGATGGCGATTCCTGCGACAGTGCCCTACTGGAACTGAAAACGGATGAGCATAGATATGTAAAACCAGTTTTCATCGGCGCCGCAGTACTGGAACTTTCTAAGCTGCTTATGTATGAGACGCATTACAATTACTTTCGGGCCCAGTTCCCTGGAATACGATTAGCCTACATGGATACTGACAGTTTTGTTTACAGTGTACCGATCCCGGACCCGGACGTAACTTTCAATGATATAGTCCGAGAAGATGTTGAAAAGAATGGTGAGAAGTCTATATATGATACTAGTGGTATGAGTGGCCCATGGTGGCCCCCAACTTTCCGAAGATTAATAAAAAAGTGATAGGTAAATTTAAAGATGAGTTGAATGGTGAACCTATCTTGATTTTGTCGGCATACGCTCGAAAGTGTATGCTTTTCGAACTCCAACTTCGGAGACGAAAAAAAATAAAGGGGTGAAAGATGTTTGTGTTAGAAAACATTTGAACTTTGAAGATTATAAAGATCTATTTGAAACTGGGAAGAGCCGGAGCCGCACAGTTTGTACAGTTTGTACGGAAAAAGGCTGGAGAAATCCGTAGTGAAAAGCGCAGTAAAATCATGATGGCGCCAAATGATATCAAACGTGTGCAGCTATACAATCCAGACACAGGCGAATGGCTGGCAGAAACATGGCCGATAGGACGGACGACGGGTCATGGTTAATATTGTAAAGACATTAATCTACTATTTTCAATAGAGACCAGGGCATCACTGATAACATAAATGTGGGCAAATATATTATCATTGTGAGCGTCATCGCCACCCACGAGGCATCTTTCTTCAGGATCTCAAGTTGAATTCCGTCCTTTGTGTTCATTACTTTTAAACCATTTCCATGAAACTCAATATCTTTAAACTACTACGCAGATCGATAAACAGACAGAATTTATTCTTCAAATAATCGGCCTCATCTATATCAATTTCACACCAATCTTTATCTTCAGCAAATACCGTCGTGTTTCTTTCCAAAATTGTCTTGGTATCATCTTCTGAGCGTACACTTTATTTGCAATGCCTTCGATTGATACAGACACAGATTCAATGGAGGGTTAAAGAAAGTTCACTGTTCAGTTCTGCCTGATTCTGATTTTTAGTGAAGAGTATAGCGATACCTCTAATGCTACGTCGTGGTACATTTATATTTTCATTGATAACCGTGTCCGATTCTTTGAATGGGATTGTTCTAAAATAATGTATATGCTCGTAAAGGTAACTTTTTCCACCGTTGTAATAACCAGCAGTTGACCTCGCGAGATCGAGGTCAGAAATTGTCTCGTATTCCATTTGAATGTTTTTAATTTATAATTGGTTGTAACAACCTGATTACTGACAAGTAATTGGGGGGCGGGTGCCAACGTAATTTCCCATTCAATATGACTCCCTAACGCTTTTGGATATGCAACTCCATGACCTGTTATGAGGGGATGAGTGAGACGAATAGCATATTTTGTTTTATATGTGTCGAAAAGTAACTTATCGCCCACGACGTTTTGATCTGCATCGGTCGAACCGCTTCTTAATTTTCTTAGATTTTCGTTCTGAATTCCGTACAGTGTCATGTTCGTTCTCTCCTTTTTATGTTTGAAGAGATCGCGATAACATTCAATAAGGTTATATTTATTCAAATCGAAAAGTGTCTGACCCTCAAATGTGAGTTTCATACGCTCCACCAAATTTTTTGCAACATTTTGTACTACTCGGTTATATTCATCTCCCATTACTTCGAGATCAAAAACCAGGTCGAAAGTATCTGGAACTAAGAGTACTCCGCTTTCTAACTTTGGACATCGTATGATAAGTGTCTGGCCTGGATCTGCCTCACTTGGATTATGAGCAATCACGTGATGAGTTCTTTCTGACTTCGTTCCATTCGGTATTCGGTTGGTGAAAGTCGGTGATAATGTTCTATCGTACCCCATTTTTCGTGTAATGTATATAGTAGAAGAAAAAAGAAAATAAATCACATCTTACATTCACTTCGTGTATATAATGACTTAGAAGAAAAAAAATCACATCTTTACGTAAATATTTCCGTCTGCCTGAAAGATAAATCGATTGCCTGTGTCGCGAATCAATCGAAGAACCCAATATTCTTGGAGATGATGAGCCTCTTGGTCATCCTCAGTATCCTGGAATACAGCTATGAATTCTAGTCGCTTAAAGAAGTTAGTCTTCTGACATTCCTTCACGAAAGCTAAAATGTTATGATATAGATTATCATCTTTGAGTCGGACACCTGGATTTGCTCGAAGTATATGTCGATTTACTCGTCGGAGTTTGCACCATTCCAATTCGACAGAGAAACCAAACAGGTCTTTATTTTTGAAAGAAACTTTGCAATATTCTTTTCACCAAACATGTTGATGCCGTAGGAGTGTGATATATTAATACATAATTTTATTTATAATGACTAATGTTAATCCAGTTAAAAATATCCATAGCTGTTCTCCAACAAATCCGACAACCGATCCTGCTGTTTTTAATAGAAAACTGACGAGGGAGCCGATTAAACCTGGTATTGCAGCAGCACTTTTGCGGCCAATGTTTTAACCATTCGCCAAATTGCTTTACAATTTCTTTCGCTTTTGTATATACTTTGGGCGGACCTGAACCTCCTGCGATTTGCTCCAGTTCCTGCTCCCCTGCTCCTCCCTCCTCCTCCTCTAGTCACAGCCAGGGCAATTGTTGATATTGTCATTCCAAGGGCAGTCAGTATTGCAGCGATTGTAATACCATTTCGTTTAAATAACTCTGTCAGCTTCAGCCTGAGTGACAATTCTGGATCGGAAATTACATCACGAAGAGACCTAGTCGTAGCCAGTCTTTCATGTGCCCCACTGATCATATCAAGTTGTACTTCAATTCGATCATCAATTTTAGCTAGTCTTGTTCTGAGTTCGGTGTAAGTTCTGTCTGCTCTAACAGATTTTCTCTTTCACTGTAAAGCTCATCAAGACGCATATTTGCCATCTTTAATTCATCAACAAAAGCTCTATATTCAGGGTTTAGATTGTTCCATTGGTCGATTTTATTTTCAAAAGCTTGTATTTTATCTGCATTACCAGAAGCATCTTGCCGTAACTCTGTCAGTTTATCTTTGTATATACCCATGTCTTCTGGCGTCATCTTCTCAGCCGGTATTTTATCGTTTTTCACATCTTCAGAATGCAATTCACGACTCACATTTTCGGGCTCTGCGCTATAATTATATACTTTCCTTACAAATTCAGATCCTCCTTCTACTCTTTTTACTGTCTCGAGTGTCTAAATCCACGTCCTGTAGTTTTTGATAGCCTGAGGTTTTTATAATACAGCTTTCCATACCTAATCTTTGCATTCAAAAATAATTCGTTTCGTGCTGCTTCATCAGTAATATTATTCTCATTTAAGAATTTTTCAGCCATTTGTATTTCGATTGTTACTCTCTGTCTAGTCGAAGGATCTACCTGCGGGCTCTTCGCGCTTGAGCTATCCCGGTAAGGATCGACTTCTGCAAGGGCATTATCATCGTCTATAAAGAATGTTTCAGCAGTAGCGTCATCATCATCATTTACATTTGCATCATCTAAACCCTGGAGTGGTATATCTTCTCCTCCTTCTGCCATATTGTATTTCTATATTACTACAATTATTTTTTATCATCCCTTACATATACAGTAAAAATGCACATCTCAGTTGTTGAAAGCGTTGAACAATTGGCTGATTACATAGAAAGAACAAGTGCTGCATATCGACGAAGTTATAAATTAATGGGTCGAATTGATATGGCTCTCAATATTACTAAGGGAATTCTTGTAAGCTCTGCTGTAATAGCAGCAATTCCAACAGTTCCGGTACTGTTAGCCTTAACTCCTATACCAGGTGTTGTTATTGATGTAATACAGGGAAAACTGGTGTAGCAAAGAGACGAGAGAAATATAAACATTATTATGTTCAATATAAACAGCTGCTTACACAAATACAAGAAAAAGGTGCAACAACACAGAGGCTCCGGGGTCAGAACTTATTCAGAACATATTTCATCAGGCGCTAGAAATTCAAAAACAAGAAGGATTTAGTCCACCTCTGGAAGATATTTAAGACATTATGGATTGAATGGATATGAAATTTAGTTCGTACCGATAGGAACTTCGTGTTCAACATCAGCTAGACTCCGCGACCGGCCGGCCGGACTGACAACGGGGCTCCTTTATATAGGCTAGTTTGATGGTGATGACTCACACGGAATTTCCCGTACATGTATAAACATGCTCAGCAGGGAATTTCCCCGCTTAGTTCAGGACAATGCACTGCTGCGCGTGCGTGAGTTCATATATAGGTCAGGGTCATACTTTAGTTACATGGATGGTTAATTTTTCCTTCGCTTCATGTAGATAAATGAATAAAATGGGGTGTAAAATTCTTATTTATCCCAGTTGCCCACGTTTTACTTTACTACTATCATGCGATAGCGACCGGTATTTTGTTAATATTTCACACTTTTATTTTAATTTCTATCACGCTATTGAATCAGAGAAAAATGTTTAAAGGGGCAGTTCTCGATCCCTGGTTGTCGCACTAGCTGTTGTTAACATTGAGTATTTGCATGATGTTAGCCCATTATTTTCCTATGAAGTGTTCACCATGTTGGCGAATTTGCTTGAAAATAAAGATAAAGCCTGCCTCTTCTATTGTTAAAGTTTTCGACAGAGTCAGTTTGTATTTAAGATATAGCTATGTCTCAAAATCCTTAAAGAGCCAAGCTGGTTCTTTTTTATCTCTTGTGGTCTCTAGCATCCAACGAAAAGGGACCCATTACAGAATCTGGTAAAAGTCTCGATGAATCCCATTCTCCAACAGAGAGTAGAGTGACACCTGAATCTTCCATCTCGAAAGAAGCTGTGTCTATCTGTTAAGCTGCAGCCAGTTCTGTTTTCTGTAATTCGTCAAAGATCTTTTTTATTTTAATCATTAACCTCGTCTTCAAATTAATTAATCAAACAAGCCGTCTCTTCCATTTTAATCAAACTTAATTTAGCGCCTTCTGAAAAGTCGCCCTGTACAGACTCTGTGACAACTCTTGACCAACTTCTCTCCACATTAGTACTTTATCAATAGAATACAAATGCTTTTGAATAATCCTAAACAACAATTGAAACTATTCCCGTTTCGGTAGTAAGTGCAAACTGAGAGATTTACACGTTGCTCAAACTGTCGATAGGAAAGATTCACAGTTTTTTCAAAATTGAAAATAAAAACCAAACGTCACTGCGTAATATTTACCAATATTATTATCAAAATGGCTGCTGTTCATGAGTAAAAGTACTTTCAGATTTTCACGAAAACACTAAGACAGTGAAAACCGTATTTGTCTATAAAACCAATGTCTGTCTGTCTGTGAAGATTATTCAACGTTAAGAAGCACAATGACCTTATTTCGTCTGATAAATCCAAACTTGGTTCATGAAAACTTTGAATGAATATTTCATATCTATGTTCTCACTGACATGTAATGTAGGACCAATTGTAATGACAACAAACTCTGCTGCAACCACCGATGAACCTGCCTCTGCCCCTGACAGAAAACCTACCACACCCTCAAGAACAATAGAAGGTCCTCCTAGTAAGTTGTATTATGAAGTGTACTGATTTAATTTCGTTGATCAAACCACTTCTCAGTCTCCAATTCCTGAAATTTTGTCAATAGTATAAAATGTTTATAGATGTGTATAGGGTAATTTTGCAATTGCATGTG
Source organism: Ptychodera flava (assembly GCF_041260155.1). Classification (NCBI taxonomy): domain Eukaryota; kingdom Metazoa; phylum Hemichordata; class Enteropneusta; family Ptychoderidae; genus Ptychodera; species Ptychodera flava. The sequence goes on from NC_091938.1 coordinate 6,563,534, forward strand.
TACAAGTCACGTAAAAACCGTAGACATTGAAGCACTGTCACTTAAAATACCGATTAGTATCTGAGTACTAATTCATTTAATATAGCTGAAGCCTTAAATACAATACCATGATATACCGGCCAATGCAAGAGCATCAAAAGAACATATTGTAATGATAGGGAGATTCTGAAAGTGATCACATTATCGCATCCTTTGGAATCTGATATGAATAACTAAACGCAAAACAAATACTTATCATGATCAAGAGAACACACTGTTTAAACACAGATACATTCTATTTATTGTCTATGCATATGTTGCAATGAGGTTTTTTATGACATGAGCGTCGCAATCATCTCTTGACATGGATAAGTTGTCGTTGTCAGACATATTCCCTTATGAATATTTCTGCAGATACCTGTACCACAAAATATGGGAATCGGAAAATTACCATCAACTCTCAGAGTTCATTGATGGTTGTCGGTCGACCAGGTCTGAAGTCGAATGCAGCAAGCCCCTATGTGACGTGCCAAAATGGATCGTGGCAATCTGATTTTCCAGTTTTCACGGGTCAGTAACAATTGATGTGTCATAACTTTTTTTTATCATATACCCATTCCAACACCACAAACATCTTACTGTTCGCATGGCACACATGGTCTACCTCCATAGTGATAGTGTGCATATGCCATGACAGTGATGTCGAGCGCGCGATATCCATTGATATGGCTACTTGAAGTGTACCCAATCAAAATGGCCATCTCTCTCTGCTCCGTAAGACGATCTAGTGTAATTGAAAGTGCGAGAGTATTGAAGCGGAGGAGAGTTAGGATTAGTAAGGATTGTAATAACATATTACACAACAAAATGTTCTTCTCATTCGACTTTATTTGAATCTCAGTATCTTTCCTCATAGTGTTCATAGTTGTGCGGCCGAACTATCGCTCGTTATGTTGGCTTGTGTGGAAAGACGTCGTATAATTTATGAATGAAGCCTGTTTATATAAATATTTCCATATTTATGCGTGCAATGGAATAAATTAAAAGTTAGGTTTTTCCTATCATTTGTGAAATTCTGGGCATGGGTATGCGATAGATCAATTATTACTAAATATCGTCTGTTCTTTCCATCGCATTAGCATTCTTGTCATTTGTTCTGCATCCGAAACTCGATTTCGTCTCGTGAGCTGATGCAGCACAAATAACTCTCATGCTGATACGATTCTGATTACCATACATTTAAATATATGAACATCAACGTGTGAGAGATGGAAGATTGTGTTATTTTTTCGATGAATGCAAGACCGTTGATGAAGGTCCTAATCTGCCACCTTTTCCAATTTTGAATTACTTTCAATGTATTTATTTGAAGTATGGCATGGTTAAGAATGTGGCTTCACACATCATCTATATCGTCTTGTATGTGCTTTAATGTGTTTTGCGTCTATATTGTGTTTGGCTGTTAGTGTGAAAAATCACAAATAAGGTACATACATACATACATACATGCATACATACATACATACATACATACATACATACATACATACATACATACATACATACATACATACATACATGTGGTACGATTCCTTTCGAAAATGATAAAACGTCGGTAAAGTGTGAACACAATTTAATTAGTAATCTTGGTTTTTTTTTCTTTCTGTTACAGACATAAATGAATGTGCAGAGGATAAACACGTTTGTTCCCCCTACATAACAAACAGAGAATGTACCAACATTATAGGTAGTTATAGATGTAAGTGCCGAGCTGGGTTTCTTCGCCTAAGCGACACATTTTGTGTGCCATCACCTCTAATGGAAAAAGACTGCAAACCAGATGGTAAGGGAGCAGTCCTTCATTCTGAATACTGTCAGTCAATTTCCAGATATTTCTAAAACGTTCTCTTGTTATTTATTACTCACGAAGATCTATATTTGTCACTAAGTGTTTGGAATTGTTTGTCAAAAGTGGTTGATACGTTTTTTGCAGATATCCTAACTTAATAACTCTTCAGAAATCCTATTCATTGATATCCCAAAGTCTTTTCCTTAGTCGTTACAGAAAGTAATTGCGACGAAGAAACCGACACCACTACAAACACTATTTGGAAATCGACGCCGTCAAACTGTGGTACAGACTGGGTACCATGTCCAGCTGGCTCCTCAGGTAATTTTAATAAACTGTTTTTGTGATAAGTCGACTATTAGATCAATGTAAAAAACGACAGACAAAGGGAGTCATCCACCTGCAAACAAATGCACATTTATACATAGCATGCACATGCCCATCTCCTTCCATTTCGTCCTTGTGAGGAGGCCAAACCTTGGTTAACAAAACGTATCATTTCACCTTAGCAAATCAGGTTACGTTTAAGTAAACCAAAGGTGATAGGACAGCTTGTATATCATAATCATAATTTTTGTTACAGGGCAAATGATGCGATTCTGTGATGCGAATGCTAACTGGTGGCCAGTGTATACAACTGAATGTAAATCGCAGCAGCTTCTTGATTTGAATGATAAGGTTGGTTTCTTTCGAATAGCATCTTTAAGAAGCCTCGTTTTGTGTAAACCAGCCCACCCAAACCCCGAGCACGTTTCCATATACATGCATTCGTTTACATGTGCGTGCATGTATATGGACACGTGCTCGGGATTTGGGTGGGCTGGTTTACAACACGTGTAATATATTGTCAGAATATTAGTGAGGTTGAATTGATAATGATATATTTACTATGAACATGTAACTGATTTTTTTGATAATTCTAAAGTCAACAGCTCTGGAGATCGGTCACAATTATGAGGAGCTACTCAGGCAATAAACCAGTTTCGCCGTACTTAACAATTTTGGCGTGGCCGAAGATGCCAAAAGTTTCACAAGTTTTAAAACTTTCAACAGTCCTCTTCCCGGTTTGACTTTATATTCATTACAAAGCTTAAGAGCACAGAATATCTTCTGAAAAGCAGATGAGTTGGAATGAAACTCTGTCTATCCATTTAATTTGCCGGGGAAAATGTAGCTTCATTTTCATGTTGTAATTTACCTTTATGTAAAATTTTAGGTAAATGAAACGATTGATGTGTCTAAAGCAGCAAAGCTACTCGAAGATATTGCTGAAAAACTGGGTGACAGCTTATCAGGGGACTTGTTGCTCTCTATGAATATAGTATCTGACATAATTGATAAAAAGCCACTCTCATCAAAGGGAAGGCAAAGTGAGAGAAAGAGATACATAAAGGTACAAACATTCCTACAATCTCTCTCTCTCTCTCTCTCTCTCTCTCTCTCTCTCTCTCTCTCTCTCTCTCTCTCTCTCTCTCTCTCTCTCTCTCTCTCTCTCTCTCTCTGGTCTCCAAGTGCCGACACGAAAACAAATTTCACTTGTCAAATTTCAATCCAGCCCACAACACCAAATGGTTTGACCCAACCTGATAGTTATATGTAAGCACCTGAAGCAAATTTCACACAATAAAACCTACCTATCTGACGATCGCGTGTATGCGTGAAACTCGAGTAATAGGTACCAAACATACTTGATGCGTTCTCATATTTATTGTATATATATATATATATATATATATATATATATATATATATATATATATATATAATGTATGTATGTATGTATGTATGTATGTATGTATGTATGTATGTATGCATATATATATCTGTGTGTTTGTGTGTGTATATTTTTTGTATGAGAAATATAATGTCGCAAGCTTAAGACAAAAGGGAAAAAATGCGAAGTAGATATAAGTTGAGAAATGACCTAATAATAGCCCGTTACCCAGTCCACTAGTTTTGGTTCCATCTGTCTCTCACATTTTCTTCGAGTTTTTAATCCTTTTAAAAGGAATGGAATGCGGAGATCAAGAATAGCTGTTTATCACTGAACTAAAGGCATGCACACTCGAAATGCTTTTCCATTGCCTTTTTTCTAATTAATCATTCACGCCTCATTTCCCAGTCGATGGTTGAAGTGGCAAGCAAGTTATTGGATGGCGATAAGGAAGAAATGTGGTCTCAAATTCATGAGGTGAGAAATGTTACTTCAAAATGTAAATAAATTATGTCATCATGCTTGTCAAAGAAGTTTAAATGCTGTAGCAATATCAATTTATAACCTTTTGTGATTTGTATACAGTTGCATGATCAGAATTCTCTGTTTATTAGATGATTAAAAGAAATAAATGAACGGAAAAACCAATATACGATGACTATTTCGATTATACTTGTTGTGGCTTGAACCTGATCATTTACGCATGTCCGTCTTGATACAGTTTCAATTTTCCACACTTTCTGTACAGACAAGAGGTACCAACGCCGGATCGATTACATTGATCGAGGCCCTTGAAATATTCAGCAATGATGTATATAGCTACGTGACTCAGTACAATGAAAATATTAGAGAGTCTGCCAAGAACATTGGTAGGTAGCGCTTTACATACCAGTATTATGAATTCCATACATCAGGAAAGTTTCGGTCAGATCAAGATGGCCATCCCTCGTTAATTAATGGTCTCAATAATAAATAGGAGTAATCGTGTTATGCGGATATGACTAAGCAGACTGTGCTATTGGGTGAAACCTTCTGCAGTGACATAGCAAAGGCGTTACCAATGCGCACGTCATACCTTGTTTCTCGAACAACATGTAAAAGTAAAACGTCCCATAAAATTTATAGCGTGAATTTCGTTTTGTCGTACAGGATTTGAAGCAACTGTCCATAGAGATGATGAAAAGAGTTTTGTATTTCCCAGCAACGCCAAATCGACACGCAAGAAGAGATCATCAAGTGTCTGGTACAAAGTTGATGAAGGGGGTAGCAAGGTCATAATACCTCGAGACAATTTGATAACAAATGACTCAGGTAAGAAAAGGATTTAGTAAATCACATGTAAACAGTATTTACGTCAACACAGTCAATTGCTAATATTTCCTTTTATATCAAATCTCACGGAAAGGGATGATAATAATGTAATAACGGCTGGAAAAAAATTGAGGCTGTTCATTATATCCATTTAACACAATTTCAGAAAAAAGCAGCTTGCGGGTACACGTTGTTTGCCTATACTGTAAATACCCAGTCCAGAAAAGACCTGTTTTGCCCTTGTAGCTGTTACAGTAACCTTGTACTATATGTAAACAAGTTCAAAATATCTTCCATGTAATGAGTTAGAAAACCCTTCCTATCATCTTTCGTTGTTCATTGTCATCAAATTGCTATTTTCAGAACACGTGGCTTCGTAGCATAACGATAATGAAATGATAAGGATAAACATTGTTTGAAACAGTAATAAAATATTGATGATATCCTCAGAATCATGTGTTCAGAGGATCTGCCTAACACTTTTCATTTTTCTCAATTTTAAAAGTACGTTAAACCTTTACGATCACTTTGATCGACTCTCTGACACAACATAAGAGTCACGAATAAAATAATGACTAAATGATCTGCGTCTTGGAAAGTTAGGTTTGTTCTCTGACTACTGATGAAACTACCACTTTTCAAATCGATAGGTAACGCAACGGTCATTGCTTTTGCGTACAAGAATCCGAAGCACGTAATTCCGTCAGGCATGAAGAAACAGTAAGTGTTAAAAACCAATTTACTTTAATCCACTTCACCGTTGTCGTGAGGGTAAACAACTTGGGACTCATTGCAGCACAGTTACCATACATAAAATTATCCCGTATTGACCTTATTAATCAGTACTATTTCATTCTGACATTCGCAACGTAGGTGAAGAACGGTAGCCAGTGTGTCACTTCGTTTACTAGCAATTTGTAAGGAAACACTCCAAAACTGATGGCTTTATTGTGCATATCTCAACATGTATCATGAAGTATCTCGGCTGAGATTTAACGGTAAACGTCACAAGGATTTCGTGATATTTGGGCACGGGTACATGATATACGTCATTTTTATCTCAAGATGTCTTTCTTGTTTATGAAGCAGCTATATCAGTCTTAACCATTCGACCAATGATCTCCGCTCCACTTACTTCTTAGACAAGGCAGACAATGGGTACGAACAATAACCGCTACAAAGAAAGTAGAGAAAGTAAACTCTCCTGTGATTTCGGTCAACATTTATGATGGCGAAGATAGCATGCGAGGAAGAAGGCTCCAAGAACCAATCACTTTCGTTCTCTATCACAAGGAGGTAAGGCATCATAGTTGTGTGTAGCATATTTCGTCCACACTGAGTCCCTCTTTCATGTTTCCTTATTTTAAGGTCGCATCATGTATACATCATGTTCGTGCTTATATGTGCAAAGAGCCCGTTACTGCTTCAGTTCCAACAATAGTTTCAGAACAACTGTTGACAGGTTGTTTGAAAGTGTCATCTACGCATGCGCCCATTCTAGGCGATGTCGGTGTTGTCTGCGACTGATACGAGTAAGAGCCGGGAATATAGGAGAGAAAATTCCGATTATTTCAGTGCGAAATCTGGATGAGGTGTGCAACAAAACAGACATTGACTTAGTGTATTCGTGTAACAGCTTACGTTTCTTTTCCCGCGGTTCTGAAAGTCTATTAAAGCAGTCAGTCCCTCTTGGTCCAAGGCCTCGGGAAACAGACTGATATTAGGCAACTCTTAGGCTCTCCGGCAACAAACGTTTGTAGTTACCTTCATGGTCAGTCAGTATATGTACACTATCAGACATGTACGTTAAAGAATCTCATGATACCAAACTCCAAGTACACGTTATCTAACCGATTTCAAAGAACATTTCACTTTTAATTCCTCCGACCAGCAAAATTAGTATGTTAATGTATTTTTGTGCGTCTGACAGTAAACAGGCTCCAATAGACAAGGTGTGCAGTATGCAAAGTGATCTGAAATGAGATGAATTTAGATGTAAAGTATTAAGAACTATGAGCGTCTCAAAGTAACCGAATTACTCGATAGTCGCTACACACCATCAATCAGCAAGGGAACTACCCCTTTCTTTCTTTTGTTTCATATTTATTTAGCCCGGGTACAATGCCAAGTGTCTATCAATGGTGCATGGCGATCCTTCAGGGTACGTTTTAGAGTTTTCATTGCCTTCTTTCTAGCGCTAAAAGCAACGGTCCATACTAAGGCTATTGAACCAGATGATTAACCGTTGAGAGCATATTTACACAATTGGAACTATTTTGTGATTATAAGATCTTGAGCATTTTGTTGTAATCTATTTAAAAATCACGAATCTAACAGTGTTTTTGTGTGTAGACGAGGGCAAATTTTATAATTATTGATAATTGCACAATCATCAAATACACCTATAACAAATTTTACATTTTTGTCTAGCTTTTCGCACTCTCAGGAAAGGAGAACCCATTAAATGTAACTGATTTGTCAATTTTGTTTAGGTTTAAGTGAAAATACAAATTTCCTTTCCAAGGCTGATTTGTAGGCATTTGCTTTTCTCACCGAACGATGCATGATAAAATTTTAAATTTTCGATGGTAAAATGGCCTTCTACCTCTACCCAAATCAGTTCTGCTGTAGTGTATGTTTTTTTGGTGATCTCTCTTTGAAATGATTTGGTAGATGTTAAGAAAATGACTTGTACATTTATTTATTTCATATACAAGGAAATGAGACCTGGTAAATTTGATAAAACTACCCTTTTCTTGTGCTTGTGCTAATTAATGCTGGAAAATTTTTAAAAATCACTGAACTATTTCAGCCCTTCTATTAAAAATGAACTCTTTTTGGTAGATTCTAAGAAATGTAATAAATATCATCTGTCTGTTGAAACCTTAAAATATTAACGGCAAAAACCAACAGTTTTTGTCTGGAATCTTTAGGGACTGTGCAGAGATGTCTTTGCAGCTTTCAGGGACCACTCCGAGGAGACCCTTAATCTTTTAGAGACCACACTGACATGACCTTGAAACTTTCAGGGACCACCCAGATGAGTCCTTGAAACTTTTAGGGACCACCCAGATGTGACCCTGAATCTTTCAAGGACTATCCTGATGTGACATTGAAACTTTCAGGGACCACCCAGATGAGTCCTTAAAACTTTCAGGGACCACCCGGATGAGTCCTTGAAACTTTCAAGGACCACCCAGATGTGACCCTAAATCGTTCAAGGACTATCTTGGTGTGACCTCGAAACTTTCAAGGACCACCCAGATGTGACCCTGAATCGTTCAAGGACTATCCTGGTGTGACCTCGAAACTTTCAGGGACCACCCAGATGAGACCCTGAACCTTTCAAGGACTATCCTGATGTGACCTTCGCTCGTCAGCTTGTGCATTCACAAGCATTACTTGGTAAAGCTGACATGCAGACGAATCACTGAAAAGATTTGGTCCAACTTCCTGCACATACAGCGTCAATATTCATGACGGTCGAAGCTAAGATTATGTAATGGCTTAACACAGCGTCCTCATCGCTCCCATGTGTGACTGGTCGGCCGGCTCAAAAACACGTCTTTGCATATTTATAACGCGACGAGATCTACAAGGCATGTTCTTCCCGGCATAAATGTGATAAACTGGGCAGTGGCTGAACCTTCAGTCGACTTAGACGAGCAAGCCTTGACGATTAATGGTAATTTACTTGCTGGTTGAAGTATGCTGTTACTGGCCGACGCGCCGCTGGTCTGAACAGTAAACAATTAATTATTCGCAAACAATCAGTTCATAATGGCACATTCCATTTTAACCTACAGGGGCATCTAGGATTGTGCGATTGTGTAAGGTCCCGGGTAAGGTACATGTTGCTCTTTTATGCTGTAAAGTTTCCCCACCATTTAAAATACTATGGTTGTATATTACAGTCTTCATGATTAATTTGGAGATATAGTCAATGATACTTTTCTCATTAAGTGACACACTGAATCGTACACCAACTAATATGGTCCTTGCTAATTTACATAGTAAAGGTCACGGGTCACATTGTTGTGAGGCTCTGCATTGTTTCAAGTCGAGTGTGTAAACAGCGTGAGGGACCGTGGATGTTCGAATGGATTTTGACTACTGCACTAATTCCGAGCGGGAAAGGTTGCCGATTCTGAATGTAGGACGTCCATTACCCCAATTATTTAATAACAGGACTACATGGAAAGCAACGGAATACTGGATATCTCCGACGAATTTGATGTCTGTTACCACGGTCCTTTGTGGAGTGACACTGACAGTGCTGTTCCCGATCTCGACAATGATGTCAGCAACTGTGATTGTAGCGTGAACATGACTAAGACTATGAGTCCTTGAAACTTTCAGAGACCAACCTGAGGTGTCCCCGAATCTTTCAAGGACTATCCTAATGTGACCTTGCATCTTTCAAAAACCGCCATTGCAAGACGAGTCTTTGAAACATTCAAGGACCCCCCTGATGTGTCCCTGGATCTTTTAGAGACCACTCTGATGTGACCTTGAAACTTCCAGGGACCACCCGGATGAGTCCTTGAAACTTTCAGGGACCAACCTGAGGTGCCCCTGAATTTTTCAAGGACTATCCTAATGTGACCTTGAAACTTTCAGGGACCACCCAGATGAGTCCTTGAAACTTTTGGGGACCACCCTGATGTGTCCCTTAATCTTTTTAAGGGACCACTTAGATATGACCCCTAAACATTTTTAAGGACTGGCCTAGAGAGGCACTTTGAAATAGTAAAGAACCAATCAGATATGATCCCGAAACCTTCAAATGTATCCAGGTCCTCTAAACAATACAGCAATCATCAAGTTTTGACCTTTAATCTTGACATTTTCAAGAATGTGTATCAATGAGATGAATTATCCTTGAAAAATTGTCAAAAAGGATAAATTTACAATTTTTGAAAAGCAGATGGCTTTAAATACTACAATTTTTTAAATACTACTTTAACATTTAATTCAATAATTACAGTTTTGATGTTTTCACTAGAAAAATAGATAATTACTAAATGCTTTGAGTAAACCCTCTCTTACAGAGCACATTCTGTGACTTTTACTGTTCATCTTATAATCACAAAATAGTTCCAATTGTGTTATTTGTGAAATACAGTGACGTAATTTCACTGACTGTTATGTACTTACACATTTCAACGGGAAAAAAATTGAACTTGATTGTGCTGAGGATGTTTCTTAAGCAAAAAATGTCTTGAAAGATGAATAGCATGCTATACAATCACAATGGAAAATCCTCAAATACATTTATGTGATCAAAAATAATGGAAAGATCAATAATACTAATATTTTAGGCTAAAATTAATGTTTTAAAATATTTTTCTACACAAGTATGTGGGACCAAATGAACTGTCAAAATTTGGACGACACAACCACTGGTTTTACAGAGTGTAAGTGTTACCATGTTGGAAGTATCGCACTCGTCATGACGATGGGCACAAAACCTGTGGTAAGAGAAACGTTAATAAATTGTCCTCATTATAACTTTCTTTCAAGTACTTTATGTAATCCTTTTCATTTTCGTGATATATTTTGTCGTACATCTCTAACATCATGTATAAGCCAATATTTGTAAGTTCGTGCGATAAAACCTACTTTGGTGTACGACGTTTTTACTGTTGACCATGTCTTGTAGCAGTAGAATTACTTAATAATTTGTTTTTTCTTTGTAATTTAGCCTTTCCTGGATTCTGCCTTGAGAACGGTCATTGTGATAGGGAACAGTGTGGGGGCGTTCTTGTCAGTTTTCACCTTCATAACACTTTGTCTGAGAAGGTAGGGTAGGACATTTACTAAGTTGTGTGTTCATTGGTTTTGATTTGTAATTCGCTGTAATCATAATTGCATGCACCTATATATATATGCACATACCTATGCATGCATATATGAAGGTATTACGTTTGGACGTTTGTACGTATGTACAATTATGTTTATCTATCTATCTATCTATCTATCTATCTATCTGTGTACACTAAATTGATGCATGCATGAATAAATACCATTGAATTATCATTCTGACAATATGGTTATTTTTATCACCGATCGTCTAACTCACATATCTCTTCTACTAAGGATAACAACGGATCACTACTTTGTCTGCGGGAGTATTTCCCTGTCGCTTTCACTGTATTCCATCGTGGTGGTGGTGGCTTTGAATGTGAACAAAGAAACGGTAACTATAATCAATTATACCACCCTGTATCATATTGGAATAATCTGCACTATGAATACAAACCAATATCAATGTTTTTCATATAGTTTCAACTCTGTTGTTACGTTTACTGATGCCAGTTGATCAGCAATTGTGCAAACATAATTTCAGGTATAATTTGTGTTTAACTTAAAATAGAGTGAACGAAGATCGATGTTAATCATTAAACTGTGTCAAACAAAAAATGTAAAACTAATGTCTGTCGCTTACCATACACAAAGTCAGCTGTTACTGACTCCGTCAAATCCAGCATATTCCCGCGTTTATCACAAAGTAATTATCTTATTTAACTCAGTGCTAACTTCCAAGTAAGTGATGTGTGCACAGCAAAAGTATCTTATTTTGTGGATAAACATTTTTCTTTTTACGCCTATGGAATGAATAACCACCTGTGTGATATGAGCTTCGATCATTTTTAAATCTCCCATAGTTTACAACTTTGCCTTTTCTTGATGGTATTCGTTAACGATAAGGGCGGCCATTTCTCTATTTAATTTCCAGGTTTCATGCCGCATATCGGCTATACTCAACCACTACATCCTGATCAGCTGCTGTGCCTGGGTTTTCAACTTTTGTCTGCAGCATTACCTCAAGCTGCGATTTTGCGTGCACAAGAACACCTACGCCAAGTGAGTGTCACCAATCATATAAATGACTATTAAAATAGACAGCCACAACATGTGTTAAAGAAAATGGTTATGTCATGTTTCTATTGGTTTATGCATCTCATGGCTCAGAAAGGCTCACATGAATTTCAAAAGTAAATTCACTTAACCATCTTTTTGGTTATAGAATCAACTCACAAATATTAGGTTGCGTTCATAAATATCTGTGGGGAAGGAATCAGGGGGGATTTCAAAATTTTGAAGGTAGTAGAGGGGGAACCTGAAAGTTTTGTTCTGCGAATAAGGGGGACCTGCACATATTTTGGTTCCCTACTATTTATTTTTAGTAATAATTAAACAAATTCCAGAACAATTTTGTCGCAAAATATGTGAATGCCATTTAATTTTCAAAGGAAAACAACAAGAAGGCCTTGTCACGGGGCAGAAACTGCAACTGTTGATAATTTTTTTTAATATTTTTGTGCAATATTGTATCAAATACATTTTCTCGCTGTCTACCTACAGCATGCTGCAACAAACAATATTCAGATTTTCTTCAAAGCCTGTATCATATGTAAAAACTATGTAAAACTATTGGCCAGAATTGAATTAGAGTCAGGACTGACAGTAGGTTGTCAATGATACAAATGCACAGTACACATACACAGGCTGTGTTTGCAAGCTGAATACTTGGCAGTTCAACATGATGTAGGGAGAAGAACAAGAATATAGTTGTATAAACTGAACAAAAATATTGTCGAAATTTTCAAACTTAATACAGCTACTGCCCTGCAACTGCCTATACAGGCAGCGTCACTGTCACGACATACCTGTAGTGACAGAGATGTCTTAGACTCTAATGTGGTTGAAAAAGAGTTTGGGTCATATGACGCTCATGATAGTGAATTTCTACTTATCCACAAGATCAGGCCGGAGAGCAACACATGGAAGACCAGGAGAATTGACAGTTATCTATAATCGATGGCCAAAACTGACATAAGGTGTATAATTGTTCACAAATTAGCGTCGAATGTACACAAAAAGAGTGCATCTCCTTCAATGAAATGGCACAGTGTACTTCTTTTTCTATATGACTATCTGTATTTGTAATTTCAAAATGAATACATCGTCAATATATGAATACAACAAAGATGTACATGATCAGTATGTTAAACTTGATTTTTCTTCGACATTGTATTGTGTATTAACATCATTTTTATGGTTAATTTCTTTGAAATCACATTGAAATGCCTTTAAATTATTTTCACAGTCTGAGTATTAATATGCAGCAGTCTTAGGGTATATTGACCTGTCGATGTATACGAAATGCAAATCACAACAATATAAGAGTACAAAACACACATGTAGACTGTTTTGATAACCTGAATAGTGAATATTTCAACATAATATGATGTAAAACAAGATCAAACAAAAAACAAAAATACTAAAAGAGATCAAACTGGGTACATAAAAGGGCGTTACATTGGTGAAAACGTCCTCTTTTTTCTGATATTTTACACCTGTCTAGAAAACATTAAGCCAACAACGCAATTATTTTTGTCGACTATGAAAAGGCCTTTGATAGTGTCAATTGGATGTATATCGATGAAGTGTTACGGCGTTTTCAGTTTGGTCAGTCCTTTTGTCAGTGGGTTAAAACTCTTTATACAGATATTCAAAGCTGTATTTTGTATAAAGGCTGGTGTTCCAGCTTTTTCAATTTACATCGTGGTGTAAGACAAGGCTGCTCTCTTTCGGCTTTGCTGTTCGTACTTGCCATTGAAATGCTAGCATGCAGAATTAGACATGATAAAAATATAAAGGGTGTTAAGTTACCAACTCATAACAACAGTGATCGTGAAGCAAAAATTTCCTTACTAGCAGATGACACGACTATTTTTGTACGTGACAAAGCTTCGATTGAACATTTGCTTTTTATCATGGACAGATTTTATAGTTGCAGTGGTCTAAAAATTAACAAGAAAAAAACAAAAGGAATGTGGCTAGGTGGCTACAGACAAATTACAGAGAAAGTGGGTGACATCTGCTGGACCAAGGATCCTGTCAAAACACTTGGTGTTTACTTTGGACACGACGATGAGTTGTGTAAGAGACTGAACTGGACAGATAAAATAACTGCCATTGAAAACTTACTAGCGTCATGGAAAAGACGCCATCTTACTTTATATGGTAAAATTCTCGTCTCAAAATCTTTAGTATTGTCAAAAATTGCATACTTGTCATCTGTCATTGATATCCCTGACGATATTTGCTGTAAAATTCAGATTCTTATTGATAATTTTGTTAAGGGTAAAAGGAGAATTTCAAATATGGTTCTCCAAAGAGAATACAACTATGGCGGTCTAAAGCATGTTAATGTACAATTTCAGATAAAAGCAATGTATGCCATGTGGGTTAAAAGACTAGTTGAAAGTAGAGATGCGACATGGTCTGTTTTACCATGGTCCTTTTTTCAGTTAGATCAGTCGACGAATTTATTACAACAATTTGTTGTGTGGCGCAAGATGATTCCAAGTCAAGTTCTGTCAATCTTACCAGACTTTTATGTGAAAGTTTTGAAAGCATGGTATAGTGTAAATACCAGTCCTAACACTGTTCAACACTTATTACTTGATTGGTCTCACAAATTTAGTTGTTTTTATGCCAAAAATGTTGATGAAGATGACTATGGTGTTGTTATCAATGATTCAAAACTGTCACTCTGTAAATTGACTTGTAAGACACTTTACACAAAACTTTTACAGCAACATTCAATCTACACCAGTAACAAACTTAAAAAATGGTTTCACAATCTTCAAATTATGCCAAGTTATACAGATGCTGAATGTTACATTATTACGAAACGTGTGTACACCATTAATTATGAGATAAAGTTAAGGGCATTCCAATGGAAACTTCTAAATCGTTTACTTCCGTGTAACAAATATTTGTACTTTTGGAAGCTGAAAGATTCCATGTACTGTCCAGCTTGTCTTCAAGTAGATTCCTTGGAGCATAGATTTCTAGATTGTAAAATCGCTGAAAGGTGCTGGACAAAGGTCAACAACATTATCTGTAATATTACAGGAGAAACCCTACGAGTGACGCCTCTCAATATAATTTTTGCTGATTCTTTTGAAAACATCAATTCAAGAGACTATAACTCTGTCCTGCAACTTTTGATTTTACTGGGTAAATGGAGTATCCATAAATATTGGATATTTCAGACAAACACACCAATCGAAGTTATATTAAAGAATGAATTTACCTTAAGATACAACTTAGAGAAGAAAATATATTATAGAGCAAATGTAATGGAAATATTCGAGAAAGTTAATAATTTGATTTGAAAGTTTATATTTTTCTTCAAATTTTTCTCGTAATGATTTCCTTTTATTCTGTATTTCTTTCGTATATATAACATAAGGCATTTTAATAAAAGATAAAAAAAAAAAACAGAAATAGTATCAAATTTTCATGTTTGTAATAATTTTGCTTAAGGGTGTACGATCAGAAAACATTGTAGCTTTTGTTATATTTTGCATTAAAGAATATTGAATCATGGAATATTAAAATAATAATATATTAAAGAAAAAAAATATGGCCACCATGCTTGATTTTCCGATAAGCAGACAGCAATGGTCGGAAAAATATGATGAATTACAGGTTCTTTTGCGTTCTCAAAACATGACTCCTGACTATGTACCTCTTCAACTAACCTGTTCCATTATAAACTCAATATGTCACCCTACGTGACACAGTTTACCCACGTTAATGCAACTATAACTTCACAGATAAGATACAAATAGTTGCAAAAACCATCGCAACGTGAACAGTGAAAATTCAGACGACGAAATGGTTTCACACACATACTATGTGGGTGCAACAGAGATCTTGTACACATTCTTTGTTAATGAAACGTCCAATGAAAACGCACTGTTTTTACAGAAAATCACTTACAATCAATATATAAAGCCATTCATTTCAAGTTCATGCGATGAATAAAATGTTAATATCGTACAATAACACAAAAGTCGAAGTGAAGATTGTAGTTTTAATGAATAAAAATGTGTGAGTAAATTGATCTTTTTTATTTTTCATCAAATTTGCCATTAGTACACCAAAATTTCGAAGATTAAAAGTTTTCTTTGATGGAATATTTCAACGTTTCCAGAATTGTCAATTATGTACAACTTTTATAAGTGGCATCTAGATCATATGTTTCACGTACTTTTTTATTTAAAAATGAATCAATTTAAGAACATGCCTTAGAAAGATAGCTCTACAAACTGCTGACAACATATCTAAAACTACTACAGAATATTTATGTGGCCGTCAAAACAGGTATTGTTGAACATCTTCGAGCAGAACTGTGCAACACATTTTTCTGCTCATACATCCCTAACAAATATGCGGCTGCATGATAGTTTGGGAGGGGGAATTAGACAATTTTGATCATATAGATAGTGGATTTGAAACATTTTTGTGAAGGATGTGAAAAAAATAAGATTTCAATCGCGATTCCTCCAGTCCCCCCCATCCCCCATCCTCGCGAACTTTGCCGTTATTTGTGAACTCAGCCTTCTCTATTGAACTTGTAGAAATAAAGAACATGAAATAACCGTGAGCGGCTAAAGACTTAGACACATCAGAGGATATTCATGCCGACAAACACTGTCATCATAGTATGTCCCACGTCCATTGGAAATCTTAGCTTTGGACTGGTATTCAATACATGACAAAGTAGGGTAGTTTGTTTATTTCCGCGGAGTCAGCTTAAACCGTGCAAAGTAGATCTCTTCAGTCAATGTTTAAACCAAATTCATTTATCTTTCAGGGCCTTTTACGTCATTCATGGATGGATAGTGCCCTTGTTATTTGTTGTACCTTCTGCTTTGCGTTGGTCGGCCAGCTATATCCGATCACAGAAGTAAGATTATATGTCTTGTTCATTACACATTATCTGTTAGGCTTGTCAATCTTTATCGGAATACATCCTTTACAGAACAGTATGACTACCTGTGATGGAATTCTCGTCCATTCATGTCATAAGATTAATTTAATTTTGGCGTTATATGTTTGCTCTATCTTCGGGAAATTTTTACGAACGAATGGATACTAATGTATGACAAAACGGGCATTGTATCAAATTCAACATGTGCATTTCATTGTCCTTTTCATCGGTCATACGCCTAACGTTTTTTTGCTGTTGTTTTTTCTTCCAAGCTGTTTGGTGCCTGACAACATGGAACACGTTATGGCAATTGTTATTCCAGCTGCCTGCCTGACTCTGGTACGGCTGTTTCCATTAAAATTGACACATTGTTTCCTTATTCTTCTCATTATTCACTGCCTTGTGAATGACAATTCTGTTGTAATTTCGACACATCAAAAGCAGTAATACACTAGCTTCCCGAGAAATTTACAATTGCGCGACCATGGTCGTCATTAAGATGTAATTTTTGGCGAGGAACAATTTTGGATGAAGTCCCTTCCAAATCTGTGTACAGAATTAAAGACGCAGCGATTGGTAATGCAAAAGGGGATTAAATTGCAACAATTTGAACCTCATCTATAAGTTATGTGAGTTTAGGCTCTCTTCTGATACGTCAGAAAGTCTTTCCGGGTGCGGTTAATCCGCAGACTAATTACTATTCGGTTTTTAAAGCGAAGCTTCCAACAGCTGTTAGGACAGTACTTAAAATTTCGAGTACCATGAAATCTGGTGTCTGAAAAGCGGTTATCTATAATATGCATGAAAAATGAAAACTTTCGACTCGTCAAACAACTGCGAATTTTTCCTGAAAATGGATGAAGTGGTTTTTCCAAATAAAAAGTTTTTTGAAACATGCACGCTAAAATTCAACATCCAGATGGCGCATGAAATCACGACTTCAAACAATTTTGATTGTATAATATAGTATACAGTATACGAAAACGAAGATAAAAAAAAGCTGCGCAGCCACCCAAAGTCATCTATGTGTCAATAGTACTTCATTTTGCAAAGTTTTAATATTGAAAAACTAAGATTTTATTTCATATGGACAATTTCTGACAATTTGCAATCCGTGCTTCAAATATCAAAGGTATATAACATAATTCTTGCGCAGCACGCATATTTAGTAGCCCATTCACACAGTAGACTGTAATTTCATGAGTCTCTCATACCAATCCAACTGCATAACCATACTTGTTGATTCAATCTGCATGACTTGAAAATTATCAATGGCATGTCTATTTGAATAAGAATTCATTTCGACATATATAACTGTCAGTTTCTGAAGAAAATTTACCATATGAAAGGAATTAGGAGTTTGCGTTAACTTGATTGTGACCATGAACGGTTTCATGATGAAATACTCCTTTGACATTTAACATTGTAACATATGTTTGTGTCCTTACAGGCAAGCCTCATTTTGATCATATTCATGTCCTACAAATTTGACCATCTGGTTTTTACCCATGGATCTGGTGTGTGGTACATATTGAGGTGTGTTTCAATACTCTTTTCTTGCAGTTAACTGTTTTAGTAGCATTTGAACCGGCGGACAACGTTAGCCACATAAGGAACAGGCAAAACTTGGTGAAAATACGAATGTTGCCTACATAAAGGTGTCGATAACACAACACTGAAACATATATTACTGCGATGTTAAAATTTGACCTTTACATCAACGATACTGAAGCAAATCAATACGTCATGGATGTATTGATTTTAGATGATTTCATCTCCATACAATAATGTTGTTAGCAACGTGAAATAAGGAATTAACCTTTGCATTAATAGGGATGAGTTCTGTCGCATAAGCTTGATAGTGCCAACGTTCGCCGTAACCTGGATAATTGGTTTACAAAATGTAACAGGAAATATGTACTACGGATACACCTACGCCTTTGCATGTTTTGTGGTTGTAAGTACACTTTATAGTGTTTGAATTCTGAGTTTACAATGCATGTTCTGTGTAACGGAAATCTTGTGCTCAAAAGAATCGAAAAATTCCGTTCCCAAATTTTTGATCTTTGCTTACCCTCTAGGGAACATTGGCATTGAAAATTTACCATAACGCAGACAACATTTTATTCATTCAAATGAAAAAAGGATTTTGATTACATTAAGTGTTTCTATGACAAACTATATCGTCCCATGTCATGTGTTAATCAAATATACCTTCTTAAGTATGTATATTTAAGTCTAGAGTCGACATATCCCTGTAAAAGCCAAGTGTTTTTATTGTATACACTGCAAGATCTGAGGTGTGAACTTTTTATAGACACCTTTCTCGTTACGTTGACAGAACAAATTGTACATAATGCTTTATTCAGTAACACATAAGCTTTGAATTGTGGCGTTAATTTAGCTTCGCTACACTTGTTCTCATGTGCACAACACGTCCCACCTCGCATCTTGAATTATATGTTTTATTGTATATTTATTTACAAGGGCTCGGTGTGCTATCTTGCCTTCTTTGCGACGAACAAAGTTGTGAGTACCATAAATGTATAATACCGTTTTCTCAAGCTTGAGCACGAGAGATTTATGAGATATCTGTGCCTCGGTGAGAGGGTTTCGAAAATTAACAATTCCGCTATTCTCTACCGCGGTATAGCTTGAAAGTTAAAGAGAAAATTAAGTTTACATGGTCTTGTTTATTGTGGATATCAAAAATTACTTGTAGAGAAGAGATGAATACAATTACCAGTAAATTCGAGAAAATTTGCATCTTCACTCCAAAACTTTCAACCTTGACCCCTGATTTGGATAATTTATCGTTGAACAAAATAAACATCATTTACAACACTTCAATGTTTATTTGTTTAACATGATGATAGTCAACATCAAAACCTAGACAATCAGAAAATATGGGGAAGAAGTGAGTGCATCTGTGAGGTTTTAGGAGGGAGAGACAATCCTGTCTTGTGATGCCTTGAAAGTAAGATGTATTTGATTAATAGCATTATGTGATTAACAGATATCCTTGAAGGCAACAGGTGATGTTACGTGTTCTTGCTTTTAGGTTTTGAGATCAATCCGATCCCGTTTCTATGGCAATGGCGACGACGATCCAGATGAGATATCCTTTAGTCCTTATGGAAGTGATGACGAAGAAGACGAATACATCGACACAATTCCCGCCAGAAGCCGCCCAAGCAGCAACGTGCCCACAAGTAGTAAGGCATCGGTCTGTGTCCTGCAAATGCAGAGCTTGTCGCGGCGCACTACTCCCGGAGAAATTACCATTGCAGAACGCAGTGCATCTGCGGGTGAGTCCTCGACACGTATCAGTGGGCAGGCACCTGTTAATCGTGATGAAACCCCTGTGCCGGAAGAATACAGCGAAGAAGATGATGTGGACAACGTAGTCGGGCGTACGTTGTTTTACAAACCCGCAAACTAGCTGCAGTGCATTGTTCGCTCGTTCGAACAAGAGTGCTGCTCTGTTTGAGATCATTTTAAGACAAGTAGTGTAGTAACGAGTATTTCTTAACAACACATATGGATTATGTTCAACATTTATTAGCACAGTTCTTTTTCATTTTACGTGTTCACATACCTACCTAATCAAAATGGAATTAAGCATAGTTTTGCCCATTCATAGATTGTCTTTACAATCTTTTACACTGCCTGAAAACCCAATAATTCAGATAAATTCACATTGATAAGTTGCCTGTATTATAGTATAATACACGTGAATTCACATGAATCAACACGAATACAGACTTGCTGAATACAAAAAACGGATTCTTGACTGTATTCATCTGTATATGCACTCTTCAGCTAAAAAACAGGCAATAATCCATGTTAATACAGTAAGTATTATATGGTTTTTTATGCAGTGTTCTGATTTATATCCATAGACATAGTTTAAATTTGTGTTATCGAGTCATTTGTATTTATAGAAAGTAAATTACAAGAAACATTTTCAATTTTTGAATCCTTTGTCGTTTTAAGAACACAGTTTACACAAAACTTACAAGAGTTGAGAATGTCCGTGATTTGCAGTATAATTGTATGCAAACTGAGTACTAACTAAATGGCACCTCAATGAAGTATCTATTCTTAGTTTAACCAATCAGATGTAATCAATCAATGACAATAACTTTCATGTGATGTCTTGCAATGCACAATGCACAATACAAAATAGCTCAACAATTTCGATTGCATCGAAACAAAAGATAAAATGTTCTTCGGGAACAAATATTTGAACTCTCAAACTTTTACAATATTCTTCTAACGAGCCACGTGTGGGGGTCATTTTGAAGCATATGGAGTAAATAAAGTTTTCACGTATTCAGTTTTGCGAATATCGGAAATTTTATTTTCCCGATAGCGATAACACAGAGATGGTGGCCATTTTGAATTTCAAATATCGACAAATATTCGTAGTTTGTTTCTCTTGTATCAAAAAGTGAACCCCCGATTTTATCTTGATTTTGAAAGACAATGTTTAAAAGGTTGCTTTTAATTAGGAATGTTTGAGCAAAAGTTTAAGTAGTTCATTTTCATGGCGCAAACAACCTTGATTGAACAAGATCTTGCTCATTACAGATCGCTATCGCTATATTCGCAGTGCATATAAGGTTTCGTTTGCAAAAACGAAAATTGCACTAAGAATTCAGTGCAGAAGATAAATATACAGTAATATTTGGAGTATTTGTAGTACATGTGTTACACAGATTTTTTAAACTACTGACTTTTATTTCGCGTGCATTCCTAATATTGTATCTGTCTCCTCAGAACCTTTTGCTAGCAGGATCATATTAAAGCACTATAGGTGTCTAATTTTATTTCCTGCATTTAAAACGAACTTTACACTGCACACGCGGTGTATACCAGAGCAACTTCGAGGCACTTTACATATTACTGATCATGATGTCTAAAGCCTGGTATGAAATGCTGTCGTGTTACCACTGACTACTACCATCCGTTTCACCGAACCACAGAAAAATAGAAAAACAGACTAGCAACGCAGTATGCCTTTTGTTTCATGGTCGTCTCGGTAGACTATGGCCTTTTCATATTAAAATGAGCTTCACAAATGTTAGATTTTTTGGAGACTTTGTTCATGGTTGATAATTGCCTGAGATTATGCGAAAAGGACGACGAGATGGCATCGTGCTGCCAGTCGCGTAGCAACCATACTTACTTTGTGAGCTCTCCGGGCAGAAACACTGCTTCACGCCAATCAAAACATAACACGCCAGCAGGTTCATAAACACGTCCTTCCATGACCAACTTGTAAAAGACGATATGACTGACCGTAAACCATTGAGTAAAACCAGACAGTATCGATAAAAGACTTTCAAATTTGGTTCAAACACACTCATTATATATTCATAAAAATGTGAGAGGAATTTTTAAAATGGTAAAACTCACTTTCCCGAAGCTCAAACCTTTCCCGTTTTCGCCAGCACGCCAATTCCGCTCAGCACCACACGACAACAAAACACAAACTTTGCTGAACATATTTTCGCTTAAAAATCCGGAAATTACCGAAGGATGCATGGTCGGCACTCTTCGGAAAAGAGAGGCGAGAGCTACTGAGGCGAGGCGAACATGGAGGGCTTACGTAAACGTTTCACACCTTGAACAATACCCGTTGCTAGTCTTTCTTTCTGTTTGTCTGTGACCAAATGCAGAAAAGGATGTCGATTGCATACGTGATGCAATGTCGATGTGTACTTTTCACTGGTTTGAAGCATTTTAACCTACCTTTCCATGCCCAATGTTAATTCAGTCACAGAGAACTTTTGAATTTCATAACGCTTGGAATCATATGTTCTTCTTGGAGTTTGTTGTCGCCATTATTAACAAGTTAAGCTCCGTTGTTGTGATTTCACAAGTGATAGGCGCTACTACCAGAAACAAAAACGAACATATCTGATCGCCAGGTTATGAAACATCGTTAGCTTTCTTGTACGGGTCTGCTCAGACACTTTAACATTGATGACAATTGTATTTGTAAAAGTCATCACAATAGATTTTATATCTAGCTCACTTTGATTCACTTTTTATGTGAATTCCCCCCCTTGAAGATCCGACATCACCATATTACTTAGCTGATAATTTCGTCAACGTTGACTAAGATAAAGTGTGTGAGGAGCAGGGACCCATACACTCTATAAACGACAATATGATTTATTTATCCGATATTACACACTGAAACAGTATGCTGATTTCAAACCGGAAGCTCCTTCCGATAGTAGCCTCTAACTCAAAAGTTAAACTGTATTATGAATTTGTTTCCCGATATTGTCCGATAAAACTGCACGTGATTACTATACCACCAAAGCCCATCCAAGTATAATACTTGAACTTGTAAGTTTTAGGTTAAGATTATGAAGGAGAGGAAGTAGCAGATGACCGACAACTTGAATTGTCCCATATTATATCATACCAGTATATTGATTGCGCATATACAGCCATCTTATTGGTCGGGGCGTGAAAATAACCGTGCTATATTCGCAATATAGAACGGTTGGAGCAAGTGCGAGCTCCCAGCCAGAAAACATACTTTTTGGCGTTTCACGCCAGAATTCCAATATACTGTCATGATGTCATAGCAATAAATCATCTCATAAACGGGTATACCACTCGGTTTTGGCCAGTTTACTTGATATATGCACCCGCCAATCGCTCGTGGCATATATGTCGTGAACTTGTCAAATCTCGTGGTATACAGTCGCTGGTTGTAGTTCAATGTCTTAGTTATCAGATAAAATGGATAATATCGTAAAATCTCAAGGCTTGATTCTTATATCAGACCAAAAAAAACATACATATACCCGAAACAGTCCAAATTACAAAGCGCAAACTATACCATTTTCTGTTGAATGGGGAGAGGTTGACAGTAAATATTTTGGCCAAGGCCTGATGTCAAAAATCTGCATTTTTTACCAAACGATTGTTCAAAAGTGCCAATTTAGAATCAAAAGTCATGTCTGAATAAAAAACAAGGGTTAAAATTCACATTTTATCATCGTTTGGCTTGATCGAAAGAATACTTGAGGCGAAAAAAGGGGTTCAAAATTGAGGAAATGTATACCTTTCCTGTGGCAGAGCGCCCCCCCCCCCCCCCGAATACGTCATAGAATATAATGTCGGATGTATTTGCATCTTTTCAACGTTGTCAGTTTTATGATAACCCATGTATACTTTCTGTTAACATTCAAAAGTTTATTAAAGCACTACAAAAACCTACAGCAACATGTGTCAATTGTTTGTGTCTTACTAGGAGTCTTCGTGAGCTTTTCTTTTAGTTTCATTATGATGTCGACTTCATTTGAATTTAAATTGATTAAATCCTGCGTCAGCTATACTTACCCTGTAAACATGGCACGCTTTTATATAAGACTCTCACATAACACTGAGTTATATTCTGTATTCTCGACTCCGCGGCAAAATGTGAGTTCACTCACAAGTTTAAAATTAAACTTTTAACTTTTAGGTGCTTATTACTTTCCTAAAAAGTTTCAATTAAAACTGTTCTCTTTAGTGCATATTAGCGTATTTGAAAGACGCCATCACAGATGTCACCCTGCGTCCTTGCATCATGCGATCTCTTAACAGACAAATCAAGATCCACTCAAATGACGCTGGAAACAACCGGAAAGTATAACAGAGACCATGGATACCTCTAACGAGTGACAGATGAGAGACAGGCGGATTGATAGATATAGAGATACAAGCAGATCACGAAATTTAAACAGTCAGTTAAACAGACAGACGGGCGAACGCGAGGATCAAAAATGTATAAATGCACACCATAGACAGCAAAGATGGCGAGACTCACTGGGCAGCAACAGTGCAGAAAAATAAAGCATAATTTTGTTTATGTAAGTTTTGAGATCAATTCGATTCTGTTTCTATGGTGATAGCAATTCTGTTGACATATCATGCCTCGGTACAGCAGCGACAAAGACGATGAATGCTTTTCAGATTCAATGTTTAGCTTTTCAGATTCAATGTTTATCAAAACAAACGTCTTCAGCGCCACATTAGCGCAAACCTTGCCGCGCAATCATGGTACATGTAGGGCATTCGGGTAGGTCACCGATAACACAGGTAAACGCATCAAAATATATTTCTCCAACAATGAGAGGCCTGTGTTTTTCACTTTTTCGACCCCGTGAATCTCAGATGGTCACTGATTATGAGGTAGGCTGAGCGAAGCGAAGGATTGAGTCAGGGAATACAGTCTCTCTCATGTCATATTTCTATTCGTTCATGCCATCACACAAATCATGAAATGAAATATGTTTTGCCTTTAGAGCAAGTTTGCTTCTCTGGGGTGCGTATTCCCGTTCTTCATGCAATTATCAGCATGATTTCTGCAAAGGAAGTTTTACTAAATGTTGTAAGCTTATCAATAAACACGTACGCAATGGCCCAGTTACCCGACCACGGCTGATTGATTCAGGCTTTTACACTTAAAGTGACTGTAATTATGAAAATATCACGTTTGACATGATATACGATGTTAACCCTACGTTCAAAGTACACAACCAGATTCTGGCGACAATGTACGGTGCAATTTGAGTATTTTGGATATGAATAGATCACATATGTTAATGTAGCATTATTACGTCAATATTATAAATAATGTACCGTACAGTGAACATTCATAAATGTTTTACTCTTTAAAAAATTAGAACCATTCTTTCTTAAGATGACAGATTGAGAGCTAAGCAGCAATCTTGCATTTAGTGACCATAGTAATTCATATTAAATGAGAAATAATTATACAAACCCAAGTAATTTGCAGCTTGACGGTCCTTGTTGACCGGGTGGGGGGGGTGTAGCTTCCTGTGTCAAAATAGTAAGCCACTGAAAGTGCACAACACTACAAATTACACTCGCGGAAGGACTCCGACATTAGACGGTTAAAATAAATATGAATGCATTGATGCGGATATTTAACAATCAGTATAAATATCCTGTAGCGTATATTATAGAAATAATGGGCGAAGCGCTGACCATTAACGTTTATTTGTGGGCAAGGGCGAGAGGAAAGCCAAAAATTAACGGGCGAGGCTTGCCGAGCCCGTTAATTTGGCTTTCCTCGAGCCCGTGCCCACAAATAAACGTTAATGGTCAGAGCGGAGTCTGTTATTTCAATTGTATTATCAGTGAACCCAAGAAAACGTCAAAATTTCCGAAAATTTCAGGAGCGAACGACAACTGGGCCCCAGAAACTGAACAATGCGCGACGCACTGTCACGCGCGCTGTAAAAATTGGCAAATCCGGAGGTGTTTTTAGAAAAAAGTATCTCAACTTGACCTACAAGTGCTCCATTTTATTTTGTGATTGATATTATTTACGTTTAAAGTGTAAAGTTACGATACTTTGAGTTGTTAATCTTATTTTTCATATTCACGGGCATGTAAACAAACCATTACTGTGTATTTGTGGTCAGTCACGTGGTTCAACTCGACCAATCAAAATGCGACGGGCAGGCATGGTAATATAATTTCTTAAAACTCCATGTACATTCCTAGAACAAATTTTGTGCTCACAAATCTTTTAAAGGGAGGGGGTCGACGGAACCGTGCCTGTGCGGCTTTCTTGTTCACAAACAATGTATTTCATGCACGATATCTAGGTGCACCATACCAGCATTAGCTTCAACATTTTAATTTTACGATGCACATTATGACGAATATGTTTTAATGTTCATCAATCGCCAACACCCTTAGATACAGTCTTTGCATTCATTATCAATTTGATTATATGGGTCCGATACGATCTTTGGGCTTAGTTCCAAACACCCCATGACTCAATGATCATGTGATCACAGTATTGTCCTCTTTTGGTACCAAAAATATGCAACTTCTGAGGACAATGGTGGAAACTGTGTATGATTTGTGGAATTACATATTCAACTTCATAATTATTGCCATCAACCATAACGATTTCATGTTCCTGTCCATCGCACATCGAAATTTTAAGCATGTTGGCAGAAACCATGCAGACAACGAAATAAGCGTGTAATGTCCTCCTTTTTCCAAAGCCAAATCACTAAACTGAATATATCGGTTGGACATCCTCTTTAATTGTAAATGCATTTGTGCCTTTGGTTCTCAAGATGATTATATATTATAATCGCTCATAGCTAGCTTTCAAGGTGAATGACCTTTGAAAGGTCAAGATGTTTTAAATTGATTTTTGTGACGTAAACGATATTATTCGTTTATGCAATGCAACCAAATGCCTTACTATCATTATTTTATAACGCTATTTCTCCATGATAACATGAAGTGGTTCTCAGAACAAAAGTGTTGACATTTTATTTTTATACTCACAGTATCTTTACACACACATACACACGCACACGCACACACATAGTTGCGTGTTGGAGTAAATATCCACCTTAGTAGAAATATATGCTTTTAAATCCATCATATTTTGACGTTTTTGTTTGCTTAACTTTTGATCATAATCCAGCACTATATCTGAGATTTATATCTTTTCGGAAAAGTTCTGAGTATCACTTCTGAATATCAACCTCACATCTGTATGGTACAGATAAAGGCGCCCTCATAAATATTGTTTCACGTTCTATATCGTGACCTTCGAGCAACTGTGGTGAAAGTTGACTTCTTTCCTAGGGTTCTCGATGCGGAGCGCCTAAATTCCTCCATCGCTTCATTTCAAAATTGCCCTCATAATTACCTTACTTCAAAATGAGCAAATTAACAGAATTGCATCCGTCCGCGATAAGCTGACTTCTTTGACATAAGTACACAAACATCACCGAGAGGAAAGATTTTGACCTGCGTACAAGCAGTTATTATCGCAAAGTAGCAATCAATTAAAACAAAAGCGAAGAAAAACAATAAATTCTTGTCATCGAACGGAAATGAGCAAGACAAGCCATTCGTTGGCCTTGCAGTGTCACTGTCGCCTCCTTTATACGTCCTGGCGATCAATTACTGGCTGATTTGTTAACTCCCTGAAGCAAGGATATTTCTGATTTCTTTCTCAAATTGGTCTTCCCTTGCGAATCGAGGTAGATCACTGCAGTTAAACAACTCTCACACAGTCACGATTTACACTAAGTGTAAGTCTCGTCTGGTAATAATGCCACGATTTTGCATTTTAATAGATTTGCATCAGTTCTTCACAAATTTCTGTCGGCATAAAGATTGTTTTTCGTCTTTAGAAAGTTAAAGTGTTCTGCATTTGTATCATTGGTCTGTTTCAGAACCTCAGCTTGTGATAGTTGAATTGAAGAAAATACATGAGACTCACAGTATAGATCATACAATTACAAAGCTGTCCCGGGAGGTTTAAGTTTTGCCTGTAAATTTAATTTGCCTCGCAGTCTGAAGCGAGCAGGTGAAGGTATATTTTGTTAGTTGTTATGTGCTCAGTTCTGACAGCGTGGACCTTTATGGCGTTGCGTTTACTGGGCGGTATAATTGACTTTTGGAGAAATATACTTCGAAATTCACCTTACATAATGGTTAAGTATCTTCTCTTCTGACATTTTTGCGACTTGCATTTATTTTTCACCGTATTTCTGTTATTTCTTTTCCTGTCTTCCCTTGACACACACCTTCTAACTTAAAATAACATTTCCTTTTTGATGAGATGTACCTTCTTCAGTCCTAACACAGAAGGCATGCCGAGTCAAATATATTCATGCAAAAACATCTGATGATCAGATTGAGAATATTGAATTTATCCGTGAAGGGATGAAGCTGGTGATAAGGGGGCTGTTTGCCGTCGTCGTCGTCGTCGTCGTCGTCGTCGTCGTCGTCGTCGTTGTTGTTGTTGTTGTTGTTGTTGTTGTTGTTGTTGTTGTTGTTTATGATGATGATGATGATGATGATGATGATGATGATGATGGTAACGGTGGTGGTGGTGGTGGTGATGATGATGTGATGATGAAGATAATGATGCATATATTTTCGTTGTTGTTGTTGCTGTTGCTGTTATTATCGTTGTTGTTGTTTTTGTTGCTTTTGTTGTTGCGGTTGTTGTTGTTGTTGTTGATGATGATGATGATGATGATGATGATGATGATTATGATGATGATGATGATATTGTGATTGTTGTTGTTGCCGCTATTATTATTGTTGTCCTTGTTGTTATTGCGGTTGTTGTTGTAGATCTTGTTCATATATTTTGTTCTAGTTTTCGTCATCTTCATGGTCTCATAAAGACGTTTTCTCCCCGTCTCTGAGTTTGGAAAATCTCAGGTATGAGAAACCTGGACGCGCAAACTTTGTAACTCAGCTCTTGCCTTGTTTGAAGCAACTTAATATATTCTCTGTCAATAATCAAAACAATACAATTTCGTGCAAATGTTAGATTTGAGAATCACAGCAACCTAAATTGCTATCATACTAAGGAGATACCTCGGGGTGGGGGTGGGGAAGGTGCGCAAAAGTAAGTGTTCTACCTTCACTGAGCAACACTGTAAGAACGTAATGTTCACTGCAGGTTTCAAAACGAGTCAACACAGCTGTCAACGAGCAACGAATTGTAAGATTATGAGAGATGGATAAATCTGCCCCAGAGGTGCATTCTGCCCTGACTAATGTGAATATATTTTGCAACGGTGGCAGATCTTGCTCTAATTAGCTATCCACAGGGTGTGCTTAGCGGCCTGATATCGAATGGCCTTTCTGTCATATATGATCGTTGACTGATCAGCGATTAGCATGAAAATGTGCTTTGTCGGTCAAAGCTTGAGAAAATGATGAATACGAAGATGTGGCAAACAACATAATCGTACTTTACCATAGATAAATTTCAACCCTAGCATTCAGGAAATAAAAAGCACGGTACGAATGTATCGGGGCATATACAGTGCTGTCAAGTCTTATCAAAGAATCGCATGTTATAGTGTCTACCACCATGGTCACAAAAAATTTGCATACATTCTAATTATGCAATTGAATGTGATCGGATTATTGATATCGGTAATAAATTTTCAATATTCGTGTGAGTACCTTCACATGACTAAATCATTCCGCTTCAAAATAATTAACATCAAATCCAAGTACTTACAACCATTTTCAGTATTAGATAGCCACTGCAGTGAACTGCAATAAAACTGCTCACACTAATTAGTTTCAGCTGTAGCCAGCTGGCAAAGTCGACAACATTAGATATTATTCCCTAATATTTTTCTTCGTTCAGCGAAGGAAAATACGAGTGACGTAATGACCGTGTCACCACGAGTCGAAGACGAGTGGTGACACGGTCATTACGTCACGAGTATTTTCCGAGCTGAATGAAGAAAAATATTAGGGAATAATATACTTATCACATGCACAAGCCAATAATTCGTTATTTTTTGCAAAATAAAATAAGTTTTCCATGACGATTGCGCGTTTAAACTTTTGAACTACTTTAGGAATAAATATCAGTACGCCGTGCACAAGTTGTCAATCATTTCCAGTCGTCCGTCGTGTGCGTTAGCGCTCACGTTCGTTCATGTGTGGAGCAAATGACAGCTCTCGGTCTACACGTAGGCTACCTTCCGCAAAGTTATACTCTATTTCAAAGATAGCATAGTCCTAAAAATTTATCACAGACGAAGATACGCTATTTTTCGGGAACAAATATCGACTGAATCTCGACGGCGCGAACACTGTAAACGTCGCGCCTGACCCTGTTTGCAATGCGTACGGAACCCACGGTATACGCGACCAGCTTCGAGTTCGTTGTTTCCGCAAATTATTCACGTAATTCCTTCGGAATATACAGGCGGTACACTCTTGTGTTTACATTGTTCGGATTAGTAATGTCGCAGTCTGTGAAAATATCGATTTCATTACATGACTTCTGATCGTGGGAGAAACATCGGCCACCATGTTGTTTGTTTACATATTTACGATCGTACGAGCACACCGAAGATCGACAAAAAGAAGGTCCGACGCACCAAAATTGATGACATAGACGCGGGTTGTCGTGACGTAGAACGACCAGAGAATAAATGCCGTATTTTTTGTTCGGAGACGACAAACTTGGCTTGTGCATGTGATAACATTGTATGTCCCATGCAGACAGTTTGTCTGTGGAAGTTGAAATAAACAAGATTTGTACACGGACCAGTGTGCATGGTAATGTTACATTGTATCTTGTAATCTTGAACAAAGGGTGCCAATCGTAAACTCTCATTTACAACCAAACACAGAGCTCGCTTTGGCTTTGGACGAGCAGAATTTTTGTCTAATATCAAGCAGCCACGGGTGTAACAGAAACTGCCCAGTAATAAACACACTACACTGACACACCGATCTGGTTTGAAACATTTTATTGCAGGAAAACATTTTACTAGTTATACAAACGTTTAAAATTATATCAATATAACATAGGTGCTTAAATCAACCAGTGATCGCGAAGCCCCCTGTGGCTTCGCGATCACTGGTTGATTTACGCACCTGTGCAATATAACAACGTTTGCAAGAAAATGGGCACCTACTTGCCTATGAGAACAGGCAGCTAACACATGCTTTGAAAAACTCGATAATCGTACTTGTGAAAAATAATCTTTAGAGTTTAAAATAAAATACAAACGATAAATGAATTTTGATCTGAATCTACCTCTAGCAAGACATTTTTCTTTGCGAGTTACAAAAATTTCAATATTCTATAATGCACTACGAAATGAAAACAATCCATGCTCACTGGTCCGTGTACAAATCTTGTTTATTTGAAATCCCTAGACAAACTGTCTGCAAGGGACATACAATGCTGTCGACTTTGCCAGCTGGCTACAGCTGAAACTAATTAGTGTGAGCAGTTTTATTGCAGTCCACTGCAGTGGCTTCGCTATCTAATACTGAAAATGGTTGTAATAATTCAGCGTGAACGAATAGCTTTGATATGTGGCATTTTGTACATAACTTACGATAAGGAATGGCTCTTTTTATTTATCTATCTATCCATCAATCTATCTATCTATCTATCCATCCATCCATCCGTCTGTCTGTCTGTCTGTCTGTCTATCTATCTGTCTGTCTGTCTGTCTGTCTGTCTGTCTGTCTGTCTGTCTATCTATCTATCTGTCTGTCTGTCTGTCTGTCTGTCTATCTTTTTTCTACGTCTTTACTTCTGCCTACGTAGGTCTATCTGGGTGAGCGCACAGACAGATATAGATACCAGGTGAAGTATACAAACATACCCATACCCATACATAATACATTAGATATACATTATATATATATATATATATATATATATATATATATATATATATATATATATATATATAACATAATACAAACATAATACAATATATATATATATATATATATATATATATATATATATATATATATATATATATATATATATATATATATATATACACGTATGTGTGTGCGTATGGGGGTGAGGTACTAAACTCAATGTGCACAGATATATACGTTTGATCATTACGACTGATTACGACTGTCATGAAGATGTCTGAACGACAGGAGAACGTGAGTGTCTGATATATGCCATTTCGTCCCTTTCAAGGAACGTGTCGAGTAACTTACACCGTTATCGCAACGGTGGGAGAGAGAGAGAGAGAGAGAGAGAGAGAGAGAGAGAGAGAGAGAGAGAGAACTTGCAACCTTTGCACCCGATTTCGAAAAGTGAATTTAAACAGTGGAAGTGACTTATCCGTGTGACCATGTCAGCTGTTTCTGATTTATTGATCTCTTAGTTGAGGATTTTTTGCGAGGAAAGTTGCTATGAAGGCCTTGTTATTGGGATTTTTACATTCGTGGAGTACTATAAATATTTCTATCACCTCATCGGGTTGAATGTCAATATTTGTGAACTTAACGGCACACCGAATGAGGAGATAATCTTCTAACCATTAACACATGAGCGTGTGTTTTCACAGTGTTACTGTAATCGCGGTACAAAAGTTGATTTGGAAAAGTAATCACAATTTAATCGATTAGCGCATTAAATTCCCAGTAAACGTCCGTGAAATCAGAAATACACCATAAGTTGCTTGTTGAAGTGCGTCACACAATCTATTTTCGTGAACAAGTGAATAAACGCCGAACTTCCAATATATTTCAATGATTTAAGGTGTGGGCAATAACTATATATATTTGGTTTAGCCGGGTAAGCTTTAGAAGCTTTAACAATAGATCCGTCATTCGATATAATCATCAATACAGCGGAAATCATTGCAAGCGTCATTCATCAAACAAACGAAATAAATGAATTCAATGATAGATTGTGTGTATATCTGTATACAAAATTATTCATCAAATTTCAGGAAGGCTGGATAGAATACCCGATGAAACGACATTGGTCAACCAACCAGTGTTTATTACACGCACAGTGTTACAATTTATAGCAGTCCTTAATTAACACGGATCATCAACTGTATCACAGTAATGCTTGAGAGTCTTGAGGGTGAAATTTACACTTGCGTACTTAATTTGGACAGTTTACACCTGTATATGAAGTTCAGCTGTTTAATTGTTAAGAACACTAATATAAATGTAAAAACCAAAAGATAAAAATTCAAGTTCGACAAACTTCGGCATTCTATACGCCAGACCGTGAGTTTTAACATCGGATTCAGTCAAATAATAACGAAGAAAGAGTATAATTGATTGTCACGCCATTGAAATGATACTATACAGATGTGTGGAGTGTTTGCCAATGCGTGTCAATGTTTATCTAGCGAACGTTTGCAAGTAGCATGAGTGTATGTTTGTACTGAAAATGTCACTGCCAAAGTGTTTTTGACTCTGTGAGTCTGAATAATTTCCTCTCTTGCGCTGCTGCTATGCTTTGTGACGTGGTGAGTTTACTTGGTTTGGCAAAGGTTGCACCATTCACTGCTTATTAATAGCTTTGTGTAACCCCTGACCCTCAAAATGAAAGGATCAGAGGTGTAGCTGAAGAAAATGGAGTGTAAATTCCCGGGTCGCGGTATGGCAGAATGGAATTTGAGTGTGAGTAGTCGTTCAAAAGTGGCGAATAGAAGTTACCAGAATCGTTATATTCCCAAGTTGACTCATAACTGATTATTTCGACACCTTTTGAAGATTTATTATAAAATAGAGCATTGTTTCAGCCTTAAGTTTTTGTCGAAAGTACAGACTCGCCATAATTTCATATTCGCCAGCGTTATCGTATACAGTGTCCACTTTGATTGCAGAGATAAAGTTGAGAACTGTCGCAGTCAATTGACATAAATCGATTTGATTAATATTCTTGTCGTCAATTTCGTGCTATTTAATTGAAATGCCTATCTGTTTACATCAGTCCGCCCACACATCCGTCCATCCATCCATCCATCCATCAATCCATCCATCCATCAATCCATCCATCCATACATACATACATACAGTTGGTAGGGGACTGTTGATACATAGTTCAACCGTGAGTTTACTATACGCGGTGCCTTGTCGCTGTAAGGAATTAGCACTCGACGGCCCCGGGGTAACGAAGCATCTTGAGATATATGATGATGGATGAAGCCAAGCTGGATGTAGTAATGTTTTACCTGCTGTGTACCAAAGGTCGATAATGTATTTAATTTTATAGCATAATTACATTTACTTATAGTAGGGCAGGTACAAACGTGACGAGACCAGATTCCCCGACGTTTAGGCCGAGAGAATGATTACCGACTTGCAACGACGCCGGCTGTTTGGGTTGAAAACGTTCACTTTGTGAGAAGAGTCGATGTTGTGTAGCAGGAGGACTTGGTTGGCAATAATTGCAAACTAGAGTTTGGGCGAAGTTGCCAGTCTGTGTGTGATATGGAGAGAAGAAATTGATTTGTGTCTCTTCACTTGACGGAAACGTAAATTATTGTCGAGAGAAGCAACGATCTCGTTCGTTCGTCGTTTGGCAACAGCAGACAGAGTAGTCGCGTGTAAACGCATTCACGAAGATGTGCGATTTTGCCAATTTTTCCGTTGAATCTGTCCCTAACATCACGTACCTCGTCACACAAACGAATGCTTCCACAAAAATTGGGTGTGGTGATGGCGATGACAGAAGTAGCACTGATAAATATGGTTGGGACGAAGCCGCCACATTGCCAACTTGGCTACTACCGCCTCTTGGAGTTGTTTTGTCTTGCATTTCGCTTTTTACGGTTCTCAGCAATGTCTTCGTCGCCGTTGCTGTCGTTCGGGAGCGCTTCCTGCGGACGGTGACAAACAGTTTCATCGTTTCCCTGTCTCTCGCTGATTTCATCATGGGCGTAGTGGTCATGCCCCTTGCGATAGTCTATGATTTGAACGGCGGGGTTTGGAACATGGATCCCTTGCTGTGCGATGTCTGGAAGGCGTCGGAGATACTGAGTGCTGTAGGGTGCATCGGTAACATCTCCCTGATCTCGCTCGACAGATACGTCGCCGTTGTACACCCCTTACAGTACCGTCGCCGATTGTCCCGAAGGAAAGCCATGATCATGATACTGGTTGTGTGGTGCCTTGCTGTGTCTCTCTCGTTCCCCTGTATAGTATGGTGGCATGCCACCAAAGACTTTGCCGCCAGACAGGCTATTTGCGATTTCACTTTGGACGCCAGGAACTACAACGTCACCGCTCTGTCCAGCCTGTTGATTTTGGCCGTCATTTTTATATTCGCTTACCTTAGAATTTACATGATCGCGATGAGGCAGTTAAAACACATTACGGAAGGACGGCGGAGAATAAAATATCGTGGAGAATCGTCTCGCAAAGAGAACATGGAGATACGAATTCACAGAGGTGGCAGTGAAGGGAGTAACTGCGAGGTCCCAGAGTTTCTGGAGGGGACAAGACGCGCAAAGAAGCTTTCGCGGGAATTCAAAACTGCGAAAATAGTCGGAATAATTGTTCTGACATTCTTCGTATGCTGGATGCCTTTTATCGCAACTGAGATAAAGCTATGCGTGTGTGGAGATTACTGTATAGATATGTCTTACAAGGTATACCGTTGCTTCAGGTGGTTGATTTATATAAACAGCGCCCTCAACCCTTTGATCTACGCCAGGGCCAGCGATCATTTCATGTTAGCCTTCAGGCGCCTCTGGTGGTCAGTGATCTCAAAAATTCCGCTCTTTAAAAGTGCTAAGCCAACTTTTGTTGCTTACAACTGCTCAGCTCTGCAGAAGGAAAACAGTATTCGCTCGGACTGCCTTCAAACTCAATCTCCAGTCTGAAAACCTCCCATGTGTTGTTGGCTCAGTGATGGCAATACTCGTATTTTGTACGTTCGTGCACAACCAATGATTTAAAACAAAATATATGTTTTAAAAGTGATACATCATGTTCCGACGGATCTACACCATGCACTGCTGTTGAAACTGATCTTTACAGTGCGGGAAGGATTGCAAAGAATATCCTTGTTGGGGGAAACTGCTCCAAAAAGCTCATTCCAACATGCGGTTTTTGAAATTTTACAGGAAAGACTACTTAGCTTACTCCCAGTTCAAATGCAAAAGAGTGTCAATGACGTAGTTCCATCTCAAGGCTTTAGTTTTATCGACGTTATAAACAGCTGGAGGTTTGGTACAAGACCAGTAATTTATATATTTTGTCCATGATTGTGTATCATATTTTGGGCAAATTTACCATCCATAAATTATACATGACAGATATTGAATTACAGTATGAAGCAGTGCTACATATTTCAATATATACAGAGATGAAATATGTGTATCAAACTGTGCCATTATCGTTGCTCAAACACATAATTGTTGCGGCCAGTTCTATTCTTCTTATAGACTCAAATTCAGGATATTATTTCAAAAAAAGCAAAGTCGCAACGGATGTTTTTACCGATACATTCAGGTTATTGCACAAGTGTACCGACACGAAGACACTCTGGAAATATATGAGAATCCTACAGCAATCACGTCTTCAATGACAAAGTGTAGTGGACGTGATCACAGTAAACAGCGGTTGACTCGGGTCCTGACTCATTCATTCCCACTTCAAAAGGCCAAGTACGCCTTCGCAAAAAAAGACAAAGTGAAGAAAAAGCGTGGCAGGAACAGACATGCTGATTGGTACCCGGCACAAAATACACAACAAATATATTATGCTTACTATATATGTCATCGTGTGTTTTCTAAAATTAGCCGTAATTATTTCTGCAGCTTAATATTGGCCATATTTGTGAGAACTCACCGGGTGACGTGATTTTTAGCGTGTCATAACGTTGAATTTTTATATGTAATCTAATGCTGTCAGTCTGTAGATATTCTGATGTGTGTTGACATTTTTTCTTAGCCTGATAAATGATATATACATGAACGTTCATGTTTCCGCATAAACGAAACAAGTGTCGCAGGGTTTTTTTTCGGTTATGTTGTTTTGTATATCCTTTTAGGTTCTCAGGCTAAAACGGAGTACATGCGAAGAAATATTTACACGTAGCCATTTTGTGGTAAACTAGACCGTGAGCCTGATGGAGAAGTAGAGAGCTGACTGACTCTGAAGAATTCACTACGAGCTTTACGGACTCCAATTTGTCATCTCCTTTTAGCATGTAAGTTTATACTAAAAACGTTACTCTATAAATGACTGTAAATATTTGAAGACACCAGTAGGCTTCCAACCAAGCAATGGAGAAATACAATAATCAGAAGCATCGAGGAAAGAATACTGATTCAGCATTAGTTCTTTTGAAAAACAATGGATTATCTCTATATTTATCTTTATATCTAGCGAGGTTACAAAATACATTCGGTTATCAAAAATATCTTCACTAAACGAGTCATTTTTAAACGTTTCAGGAAAAAAGACAATGTTTATAATGTTATTGTATTTGCATTTTTACATGTACGCTAATGCCGAATCCCAGGATAATCTTCTTCTTAAATATTTGCTTGCTGGTTACCTTAACGACAGAGAATTTTACTATGTGTACATAAGCAAAAAATAGCTCACGATTGATATTGCTGTTCACGTTGATTGCTGCCAAGCTACAGATGTTTGTTGCCAACCTCATTATTTTAGGGCATATTTAATGTGAGACGATTTTTAACGAAGGGAATGTTGACATTTGACCATCGCATTCATTTATTCCATCGTTGTTGGTGCTTTCTGAAACTTTATTTCGATGTTCAGACTATAAGCACTGTATTGCAAATCTGCCATGACGTGCATGTGGGGCTTAACGACCCCACAAAGCTTTGGTTAATAGTTTGTATTTTCGAACTCTGGAAGCACTTGAAAATCACTATTTTAAACTGTGACAAATAAAACTCTTCATTCTTCTCGACAACGCATGTTTTGATACATATTTTTGGCCTGCGCATACATTCTGAATATTTTCAGAGTCATTAAACATTCAGGGCGCGTTTGTAGACTTAACACATCAGCAATACATTATTGTCATCCCCTGAGCGAGATCAGTGTTTTGGCATTTTAAGAGGCGGTGTGAGAAACATAACCGTATTACTATTTGAATTTCTATCGGATGATGTTCCGTTCCGAACATAGGTATGCAGACTGCACTTCGCCATTGCCAGTACATGTGTACCGAAATTCCCCACAATCCGGGCACCCGGGCCCTACGGTCCTTAATAACACACACATAAAATGATATGCTATCATAATCGAGGGCAAGACCAGAAAGAAAAACAAATTGTTCATCGGAATCGCCGCTTCTACTTTGCCCGATTTGGAATTTTTTTCTATTTCGGCAAATCCATACTTCTGCATTGCAAATACTTTAGTACCGCCCCCGGCGCCCTATTCTTCGTCGAGGTTTCGCGGGCATAACGCATGTGGGATTCTGAATGAGACTGTTGTACAAACACCGACTGTATATGTAATTCCCTATGTCATTGTTGAGAAATATAGTGTTGAATTCAATAACCAGTATCAGTGTATCTTGTCTGAGATATTTCTGGTTAGCCTAAAAGGGGAAAAGATTAGTTTGCCTT
The DNA here is from genome assembly GCF_041260155.1 of Ptychodera flava. Classification (NCBI taxonomy): domain Eukaryota; kingdom Metazoa; phylum Hemichordata; class Enteropneusta; family Ptychoderidae; genus Ptychodera; species Ptychodera flava. The sequence goes on from NC_091938.1 coordinate 6,602,095, forward strand.
GTCTGCATCCGGGCAAAAAAGTCTGAGCTTACTTTTGGCCTCAGAAAAAGAAATCGCTCGCCGCTCCCGAACCTTGGTCAAAAAAATCCGATGAACAAGATTTTTTTTCTCTGGCCCAACAGTTTAATTTTTAAAAATGACAATTGTTAGACACAACATTAATTTTGATCGCAAAGGGTGGTAGACGGGTGACATCTTGGGTGGGAATGGTCGAACAGGGTAAAGCAATACAGAGCAGAATTGTGAAAAACTGCAGCCATTTTCCTTTTGAAAAAAAAATACTGATATGCATTCGAACGTCGGTCAAAACATTTGGATGAAAGTACATGCCACGTAAAATCTCCCAAAATGTTCAAATTTTGGAACGGGAAAAGAAATGCATATCGGCTGCTGACCTCGCCCTCCCCCCAAGATTTACTGGTAAGTCCCTAAGACAGAAACAAGCACATCATTAGAACCAGTGTTTCCATGGATACAGATGTATTCATAATGGCTACTCAGCTCTGCCTAGACACAGCCTTACATTTGATCAGAGAGTACGCAGAGTATACAGTATCGAGATCTTACCATGATTCATGTCAATTGATAGAGTATTGCTAGTAGATCATGAACATAAACGTGACAATAAGGTAAAAAAATCATCTCTGGTCATCGCCCATATTACTTTGACATCTGCACTTCATGCTGTTCATGCTACTTAGGTTTGACATCACAATTTCCACCATAGTATTTCCAAGAAAGGCTCACGCCTTAGCTTACACAACCGCATATGGTATCACAAAATCATAGGCACTTTGTATGGCGCACCACTCATACCATGAAATGCTTGAAGTATTTCGCATGCAGTGAAAATAAAATAACTTTTCGGTAAGTGTTACATACCATGTTGTATTAAAAGAAAGTTAAGGTTAAACTAGCCGATAGAAATTGCATCAGCTTTGCAAAATGCCAAGGAGCAGAAATAGCTTTTGTCTTGGCAGCATTGTGCGATTCCCCCACAAACCAATTGCTTCCTGCAAGATACTAGAGCTTTTGTATGACACTTTAGTGATGCAGAAATATATAGTCCTTAGCGGTCTTATCTTTCCGTTTTGCAATCGGCGTAGATACATAGAAATCAACATTTCTTGTTGAGAACTCCAGCACAACACTGTGCATGCGTGACAACATTGTAAGGGGATTCGCGGGCGTCTGCAAAAGTAGATCGTCACTAATTAAATACGCCATCCCATTATATTAGAATTTTATGGTATCATATTCTGGCTTTGTCAATACCAGTGAATTTTGTGACGTCATCCCTCAGATTATGACTGATAATGTATCAGATTATCTAGCATTGTGGCTCCAGATGTTGTCTGCATCTACAAATTTACAAAACTATAAAATAATAAGCAAACTTTGCTCTCCATAGTGTACTCGGCTTCACTTCGTACATTATGTTAAGTAAAATTTGCTTTCGTCCACTATGAGCTGGGAGGGGCTACATTATTGCCTAATTATAAAAAAGGAATGATCCATAATAATGTCACAATCTAAATGTACAGTTAGATAATTCGCATCAGAAGCTGTGAGCGATTGACTTATTCGGCTAGACATAGAGCAGAGCGGAATCGAGTTGATTTCGGCAGAAAATAGTTAGTGCGCGGTCCAAATCGGGATCGCGTCCACCGGATTTTCTATGTGAGAGTCACCAGAGCAGTGGTGGGAGGCTGTAGATAACGCCGGGAACACAGCACGGTATACGCAGGGCTAGGCTAGACGGTCCTTTTCAAGGGCATACATCCTCCAAAAAGAGATATGCCGTTATTTTACGTTTACATTAACAGCAATATGCGTTCCATTATTTGTTTATCTATTGCATGATTTATATTTTGTTTTCTTCTCATTTCGTTTGTTAAAAAGTTCGCGAGTTGCACACTGTCGCCGCAGATTTTTCGGCCCCGCCGTTCTCGAATACAATGGCCAGATCGCAGAAAGGTGTGGTTTTTGGCCCCCGCGTTCTCTATACGGTCGAGAACATGGAGGTGCACAAATTAGATGCTAAAATTCAAATTTTTCACGACAAATGCGATTTCTTCCATAGATCTCTCAATTTCACGCAGTGCTTTTAATCGTCTGTGCGGCCCCAGCCAAATTCTATCGACGGTACAAATTATCCATCAAAACGGTATTTTCTGGGACAGAACTTTAAGATCTTCTCTCTTCAGAGTCGTAAAAGTAACATCGCTAATCTTAATAGGCTTTAAACTTTTTTCTATCAGGTACAAGATGCTTCGCAGAACCCTAGTTCCCGATTATGTTGTGTAAGAGCTTTCCGCCGCTGCAATACCAAAATGATTGAGAAGCAAAGCGTCAGATCCAAAATTGCTGAAGTGCCTCAACATGATGAGTTAAAAGATGAAATTTGTCACCAACCAAATTAGCTTGAAAACCATGATATGTGATCAAGCCATTTATGAATTTTGTGTATTTTGTTTCTAATTCACAGAAATAGTTGGGGACTTTTGAACAATTCCCTTCAACGGTGATCATGATCTTTAATTAGCTGTTAAAAAATGAAAAAGAAAAACTGATCAAATAAATTGTTGTTCCCTTGCATCTCATGTGTCCAATGTATCCGTGGTTGGTCATGGGTAGTTGGTGGAGCTCGTATAAATATGGCTTTAAATCTGTGAATTTATGTACACTAAAATATTCATATTAATGTATTTGATTACACTAAGGGGGTTAGGAATGGCTGTGTGTGCAAGAAATTGGATTTTGGAATTTCACAGAATACGTATGAATAGTTCTGTCGTCGTACTGTACAATAAGCCGTATTTCCCTTCGCTAAGTCGACTTTCATACGACTACTGGAGTTGTAAAATTGTCATACCAAATGTATTATTCCTAAGTGTAGATTATTCCGTAATCTTTGCATTTTTCAAAGAGGTATTTTCTAACCCTTGCTCAAGTTGTTGACAGGTCATGTACAGTACGCGTGTGCCGTCGACGTCGGATGTACGCGTTTAGAGTATACATGTGAAGAGCACTGATATCGATCCTTCGAGGCCCGATAAAGTTTGATGAACACCTTTCGTTATCGATGAAATTAGTCGTGTGAATGGTCGGCCGATAGCGTTTTTTATAGCTTTGATACGATCATGGAGCTAATACGATCCATTAAACATGCTTCCTAATTTAGTTCACAGAGTGCTTATCGTACAACATTGCATAGTACTATGACCATGTTTGACCCCAAGCGAGATGGAGGAAATCTGCATATGCCATACAAGACTATGGACCACCCATAGTTGTTTAGAGGTGCTCGCAGCGCCAGCGCGGCATTGCCTGTCTCGATAGTCGATCGAAGGCTGGGAGTGTGAGACCCAGGCCGATGATTTGCATCCGTTGCTGCCCAAACGCTTTCGAACGATCACATGGATGATGGTAATTCCATGTTTTCTATTTCAAAATGTTCAAAGACAGTTGAGAGACAACATTTTACTTACACTTTAATCTCAATTAGAAACAAGTCTAGTTTTAACTATGGGAACACTTATTCATCGGTTATTGTCTCTATTTTCAGTTGAATTTTTGTATATCGGGATATTTCAGAAAAAAAAAACAGTTTCAATTTTTAATGCATAAGCTTATATATCACAAAATATGGTGAGTTTCATGTAGACTTTAGAGCAAAACATAAAATGAGAGAAAGTTTCAGGATGGGTTTGGAAAATTGGTAGGCTGGATTACCTACTGAGTATACATGTAGATTTTGTCACCATCAATTTTTATGACAGGACATGCCAACAAGAATATATGACAGAAAGTCATTGTCATAAACTTAAGTTTTAATGAATTGGTCATTTTTTAACTGATCAAGTATTAGGCATATGCATGTGCAAAAATAACTCACAAAAATGATGATGATGAAGCAAATATTAAATGAGGGAAAGTTCTGACACATTTCCACGAAGCTATCCAGGATAGACCTTTGTACTGTCGTTTGTTGATAGTTATAATTTTCAACACTTCTGTATAGTTATAATTTTCAACACTTTTGTGTCATTTCAGGTCATAAATTCAACACTTGATTCGTTCCTTTAGCAATGACTCGCACCATCCTTTCTAGGCCTATAGTTCATTCTTAAACACGAGTAACTTTCCTTTAGCTATGGCACTTCTAGCTCTGCATGGCAGGGCTGTGTGTTACCGGCGTTATACGGCCGTATAACGCCGGTAACACACAGCCCTGCCATGCAGAGCTATGGCACTTCCCGGGGGCACTTCCACTCTCTCAAAGCAAATTATGACACCTACAAGAACAAGTGCCTGTGCTCCTTATATGATATGGTTGATCGATCAGACTGTGCCATAGTGACATTCCCAGACGAACGCCGTCGACGAATCGTATACTTTCCAATACTTCGAACGCCACTTCAGGGATGTCATTGGTCGCACGAAGTGGATTTGGAGAGGCGTGTTACAACCGATAACGTAGTAACTAACCGATAACGTATCAAACCCGATAACGTAGTAAAAATTTACCGATAACGTAGTAAATCAACCGATAACGTAGTAACGAACCGATAACGTAGTAAATTTTTCTAACCGATAACGTAGTAAAAATTTACCGATAACGTAGTAATTTTTCCTAACCGATAACGTATCAACAAATTTACCGATAACGTATCAAATCAACTGATAATGTATTTGATCGAGTGATTCACGGGAATAGATTCACAGGGATAGATCTATCCTCGATCGATCGATCAATCCATTAATCAATCGATAGATCGACCGATTGATCGATCGATGGACTGATTTTTCAATTGATCGATATTTCTTTTGATTGAATTATGAAATGAATTGATCGATTGCTCGACTAATGAACGATTAAAAAGATCTATGCATGTGTATATTTCGATGGGTAGATAGATAGATAGATCGATCGACGTATAGATAAATAGAGAGATAGTGTATCAAATCAATCCGTAATGTAACCAGGTGAACAATAAAATATCAAATAAACCGACGACATGCCTGTATAACCTTGCCTGTATAACTTTGTTTCAGCACGAACGACTAACTTGATGCCGTATGTTGTGGGTTCGAACCCGATTGAAAACTAGCCGTATTGATCTAAATGTTGCTACACTACTGGAATGGATTTGGAAAGTTGTTTCAAATCTTGCTATTACAACCATACTTTCTGTCTGAAGTGTAGCCGGTGCATACACCCAATAGTTGTCTTTCTCGGCAGAGTTCTCTGTGTAAACCAACAGCCGCTCATTCCCCTGCCTTTGTTTCATCAGTACTTATACTATTTCTTTGAATTTTACCCAACTACAACTAAACTGTATAGCTACTATAGCAAGATAAGAAACAACTTCCTAAACCAAATCCAGTAGATTGACAACATTTAGATCAACTTAGTCGCTCGTACTACCATGAAAACAGTCGAAACACGATTGATTTGCTGCAGAAATTTGTAACAATTTACGCTTAAGGGAAAAAAGGAAATAAAAGAAAAGAAAATTGAGTACGAGACAATGTGATAACAAATCTATCTATCTATCTATCTATCTATCTATCTATCTATCTATCTATCTATCTATCTATCTATCTATCTATTGACCAATTAATTCAATCTCTCGATCGATCGATTAATTGATCTTCCTATCGAATTGATAGATCCTCTGTTCTATTGATCACTCTGCCCATCAATTTACCTGTCGATCGATTGATCGATTGATCGACCGACCATCTATCAAACCGATAGATCGATCGATCGATCGATTGAGTGATCGATTTATATATGGATACATTGATCAACCTATCTATCTTTCTATCTTTCTATCTAATATATATCTATCTATAAATCGATCGGTCTATCGCTCCCTATGACTCGCTTAATCAGGTATCATCAGTTAATTGATACGTTATCGTTTGTTTTGATGTGGTATTGGTTGACTTTTCTACGTTATCAGTTGATTTAATCCGTTGATACGTTATCGGTAAATTAGTTGATACATTATGGGTTAGGAAAAATTACTACGTTATCGGTAAATTTTTACTACGTTATCGGTTAGAAAAATTTACTACGTTATCGGTTCGTTACTACGTTATCGGTTGATTTACTATGTTATCGGTAAATTTTTACTACGTTATCGGGTTTGATACGTTATCGGTTAGTTACTACGTTATCGGTTGTAACAAGGCGTCTTGACAGCGTCTCTGGAAAGTCAAAGGTCTTAGACGGCGCCCTCTCTGGAGAGGCAAGTTTATAAGTGGATCACAGTCGCTCGAGAGCTATTCAGCTCTGGGACTATTCGCCCCACAGACGAGTATACAGAAGGGGTATTTCTCGCTTCTGTATACTCGTCTATGGGGCGAATAGTCCCAGAGCTGAATACATGTAGCTCTCGAGCGACTGTGAGTGGATCGACGCAGGATCGACGCGTTCGTGTGTCACGATGCAACTGCAAACACGTGAGTTTGTAGCTTCATCACGTACACATGATGTTTCATATTTGGTACATGTATAAATACCAAAAAGGGCTTATATGGTGAGTCGGTTGCGTCTGTATGTTTATTACTACGTTTATTCACAGTCACTTGTGATCGGTCTATTCCGCTCGGCGTCTATGCCCCCATAGACGTCACGTGTGTACATATAGACGCCCCCATAGACGTCACGTGTGTACATATATGTTTTTCTCATGCATATGTACACACGTCTATGGGGGCATAGACGCCGAGCGGAACAGCTCATGCATGAAATATATTGTTTATGAACAAGAACGTCGCACACGCGCAGTTCCGACGACCACCCTTTTTAAGTGGCGAAAATCTTGGAAGCTGATCAGTTTAGAAATGACCGGGAGAAATGAAGAGGTCTGGATAACTGCATGTTTGATAGCGCCACCAACCACATAGATGGAAGATTCTTTTGAAATGTGGAGAGTCGATCAAACCAACAATCGTATGATCTCTGCAGCTGGACGACGTGTCCTTCTGTAAATACTTCCGGTTTCTTTTATAATCTACTAGATGTTGCACAGAAAACAGTCGATGTGAAGAAGGAGGTTCTGTGAACTACGAGAAGAGGACAAAAATGGAGGCTTTGTACCATCAAACCAACAAGTAAGTGAATGAAATTGAAAATTGCCCGTGGCATATGTTGACTACGGTTCTCGAGCGGCTGTGGAGGGCCGTTCTAACAATAACATCTAACTTCTTCTGGTACAGGCAGCTGTAATGAAAGTCCGTTAATCATTTGGTTTATCATCTCTCCATCGCACTGAGAATGTGCTCAGTGTAGCCACCAACCTTATGATTTAGAAGGAGACATTCTATCCTATTTTATTGCCTGTTTTCAAGAGACAAAGCTGGCGACTCTTATTTGCCGAGCTATGCAGTATGTGTAAGTGTAGCCACGGTCCAGTAGCCGAGTACCACCACTGGCCGTAGAGGATGGCACTCGATTCCTGACTGGATTATTAGTTCATTAAATGCACTGCAAAAAGGTTGTACATTGAAACCGGATGCAGAGTCCGAAATTACCTCAAACCCACAACAAACCGTCAGGTTTACTTTATAACCGCTGTGTAATATATGAGGTTACCAAGCGGATTGAGTGCTTGACCTCTGCTGGTGCCAATCACTGAGATTACCAGCTGGACTTCAGTCTTTACTCATGCATGGACCTAAAAAAGATGTAACAGCTATTGTCCTTGCATCGATGTGACAGACAGTGTTAGCTGCTATTTGCAAACAGTGTAAATGTATAACAAACAGCGTGAGTGCTACTGGTATCGTCGTAAACTACACGCCTCTTTACGGCAACAGCTTAGCGGAGCGGAAATTATGCTCTGGCTCGCGAGAATGTCTACTGCCAACCCTTCACCCTTTTATCGGTAATGTTATCAACAGTAGAGGAGAAACACAGTCTGTGATAGCCTAAATATTAAAAGGTGACACTGTTTCTTCGCATACATAAATTGACAAATGTGTTCTACAATATTGGGACGGTGATGTCATATTGTCAAAAAGCAGAAAGCAATAATCACCAAAGTTCCCATGTGCAACACAGGCAACTTTGCAATATTTTAACAGTACTGTATTCTCTGTGTGTGTATATATATATATATATATATATATATATATATATATATATATATATATATATATATATATATATATATATATATATATATATATATATATGTATCTCTGTGTGTGTGTGTGTGTATATATATATATATATATATATATATATATATATATATATATATATATATATATATATATATATATATATATATATATATATGAGTGTAGAGCTATGAATCCTTTCACTTCTGTCTGAAGATTGCAGGATGCATGAAACTTAAGTACCGGTAACAGATGTTATTACTTTGTACTTGAAGTAATTTATGTTATTATTTATAACACTCTACTTTTAGCATAGAGTGATTTTGCTGTACTTATTGTTTCTTTGTAAAAATACAAATCAACAGCATTGCTCAATTTTACAAACCAGTCCCATTCCATAGCATGATTTCACAGCTGTAACACACACTGCTACAAGACAGGTGGACTCTCTCACTGACTGTCAAAATACACATACAGATGCTGGATTCAGCCAACCATGTTTACTCTAGTAACCAAATTAAAGGGACATAAGCTGAAACTTGTGTTAAAGGTATGGCAATCGATCCCAGGGCCTAGGAGTGGCACATGTAAAACAGTGTGTATCTTTGCGTCAGAGGCGGAATAAACTATTGAGTGTATCTATTTACCCGGGAAATCTTAATCCCGACTGCTATGTGTGTACGCAACATACAGCATAGAGCCAGTCGACGTTAGGGACACAAAAAACACGAGGAGCAAACAGGTAGAGGTTTTGTACAAAATCAATGTACCCGGTACTTCACCAATGTTAGTAACTCCGCGCTTTGAACATAGCTCGTAACAAGGAACAGTGGAAAGCACGTGGGACGTGTAGACCTATAACAGCCACTCATGTAGTTTGTGCACAGTGAAGATTTTGCAGATCAACAACTTTGACGGAAAATGGACCGACCTTTCCCACCGTAATTTTTACCTCCTTCGATTCAGCACAAAATTTTTGTATGGACTATTGATACGGGATTACATCGTTACGTGGTGGCAAATCCTAGTCGTATTGATGACTATACTGGTAAAAAGTCACTAAATAAACTTTGCACGCATTTACGAGCACTGAACATTTTTACCGTTTTTAATCTAAAGCCGTCCGTATACGCGTATGACGGTGGCTAAAACAACACAAGGAATCTGGCGTACATTATTACTGAATTACTTTGTCCAAAAAATTTGAGTTAAAACACCCAAATGCCGAAGGATGATCATACAGAACTTTGCAGGTTTCTGGACTAAACGACCCCAAACCGACCGGACCTCAGTCAACTGTGCCGGGCCCGACATCTACTCTATCAGCGTCAACTCAACCTTTCATTCTAGACAACTTTTCCCCACAAACTGGGAATATACTAAATTTACCTTAAAAAATCAACTGTGTATCGTATGGAAAATATTTTACCGGGGCCACGGGGCAAATCATAAAACCAACAAACTCCAACAGAAACAGTGGAATGATCATTAGTGTGCAAGGTCACTGTGTTATATGTCACGGTAAAAATTTCTAGCTTTGAAATTTCTAGACGGTTCAAAAGACGGGGCAGAATAAGAAAAGATTACGACCAATGTGTAACTGCCGATGCCACAGCTGACTCTATAACTTTCAGGGGCGTACATTGGTACAGAACGTAATGTTGATATCAAGGTAGTTCTGCGTCCAGTGATAAACACCCAATATACCACGGCTGTTGATTTGAGCTGCTGCCTTCGATCGAAAATTTTTAACACAAAGACATAATATCAATAATTTTGCGAGATTATAAGAGCCCGCTGTCTTCTCGCCTAATAGCTGCGATCAAGATTATTATGATAGAAGCAATTGACTGCCGAACACCTTGATCTTCTTATACACAATGCGAAATGGGTATTCCTGTTGAGAAATACGACAGCAAATATCGCAATGTGAATTTCTTACTATCTTCCTCGCAATGATTTTTGCACTCGAGTCTATTTTATCACGGCCACTGGACCATTTCTGACGATTTTTACTAACAAAGAATCAGTTCACACTCATGGTGGGAACACATTGCAAAGACGTTCACAAAATTTTCATCAAAAGAAAGATTACCGTAATCCCCGTTTCAAAGATGTAGGAAATGTATAATTGATTGTTTATCTTGAAAAATCCCGAGCTGCAGCCAATGGAGAATCAAAAGACTTCAAATCAAAGACAAAAAATATAGAAAAAATATCGATATCCAAGCAATGTAAAAAACAGTAATTTTGATAGGGTCAATTTATTGTATATTATAAATAATCCTAAGGCCACTCGGAACAGCGTAAGATTATGATCTCAGTTGTTCGAATACTACACTCACACTGTAGGGTAAAAATTGGAACTCAGATCGTTATATACTGCTTCCGCCAAGCGAACCCGCTTAGGCTAAAGACGATAAAATTACCATACATGTAATTATTGTTGCTAGTTTCTGTAAATTTTGCCGACTATTCGTTAGTAGTTGTCAAATTTCTTGATATCGATATCGGGAAAGTAAAGTCAGTTACAGACAATCGAGAAAGTACAGAAGAGTATATTAATCAGCGAATTAAATGAATCCTAGGTTACTATGAAAGTGAAAAAAGGTAATGTTGCGCCCTGGTCCGGAAAGGAAAGTTGATAAAGATTTCAAAGACACGTCAGATAATATTAGAGCAATTTCGTCAAAAAACAAGCTCAGAAAAACGTATAGAGAAGAACGACATCACGGCGATCTTCAGACCTTTCATGTTTCAGTCTGAACGGTCACCATTTGATGCTATAATCTATGGCAAGTGTCTCTTTTTGGACAACTCCAACAGAGATGAATGGATCGCGATTTAGTTTCATTGCCCGACCTGACCGCCGGGAAATAATGCAGCTCATGGGCACCTGTACAATTGTCGCATGAACGTATCCAGTGGCCGGCCACTGCATTGGCCTTTGACCGTGCATCGCCAGCAAACAACGGTTTTGGACGTCACGAGAGCAATTTTTCGCCGTCTGTGAGCGGTTGAGTGATTTGGGTAGGCCATGGAGCTACTACTTTGGTAGCTCCATGTGTAGGCATAGATCGGAATCGAGTTGATTTCGGCTGAAAGTAGTTAGAAAAGTTGTTCTTCGTGCTCGATCCAAAATGAGTCCGCATGTCGCGGGTTTTGTCCATGTAACCGTTGGTCAAGTATTTTACTCAGTATATAGTAAGAATCGTTTATTCATTGTTGATGTCGTAATCGATCCGATGTACACAACAAATGTTTGATCGTTTGCACCTTTGCGCATCCCCTCGTGATTGGCAGCTGTTTGAACGCTTTCATCTATTGTTTTTTGGACGCTTCAAACACAGCATCGAAGCAGTTTTGGCATCAAAAAGCAACTTAAAATAAAAAAATGAGAGAATTTCGCCGACAAGGTGATTCCACAAGTATTCACAAAACGTAATATGTTGGGACAGTGCTTTAATTTACACCATGGTTCTTGAAAGATCCAGATTTTCGGGAGCATTCGTTGACGCTGCTACCATGTGCCACTCATGTTGGATTATGAATGCCCAGGGAGATAGGGGGTATTTATAGGCTCCCCCTGCCTTTTTCAGTATTCTGCTTCTGTATATCAACTACTGTGTCTGACCCTTATCTGTTTGTCATGCTGAAATTTCGAGTATTCTTTTGTCAACACAGCTTGTATGTGTGAAGTGATCATTGTTTATTGTTTACAAGTGAATTCTAGTCAGGACTTGCATACAATTTTCAACAATAACAATGGAGATTATACTCATATAGGTTGCGTTGATATGCTAAATACCGGTACTTGGCATTAAGTTTAAGGGATTCAATGCAGAAAGTGTAGGGAAGCCACGAAACAAAAGTTCTGAAAAAATAGCCAAAAGATACAGCTTATGGAGCTTTAATCTTTTCATCATAATTTTCATTGTCAAACTTTGTCTAATTCCATACATATATAAATATGTAAAATGCTTATGCATATTGTGTATTGAAGGCCTGTCGTGATTTCACAGATGAAAATCATGACATCAGAAAATTGAGAAATTTTGGTTGAACATTATTCATTTTTACTGATGGGTTACTTTTCACGAAAAATGTCATCGAAAGTTCAAATTCATATTCAGTTGCCAGATACATTGCTGAATGAAATATATTGTATGCATTCCATTTCAGTGTTTTTGTTAAGGCCGGTACCCCGGTAAATGTTACCAGGGTTCCCAAGTCATTTTACCAGAGTTCGATCCCCTCGGTATATCAATGCAATCAGATTAGGGGACAGCAGAAATGTTACCGGGGTTCCCAAATCATTTACCAATGTTCCTTAACCTCAGCAAAAACACTGCATTTGATTGGATATAGCATCTCTTATTCATGACCACCAGTCTGGTCATTGAACCTAAATATGTCATATCTGTTGAGATTCCATGGATGCAAAAGAGATATTCAACAAAGTGATGTTTACGTTTGTAGTGAAAAATAATTCAGCATTGGATTGACATTTTATAACCCATTCCATTTAGCAGCATTTTAAGTATTTATCCACCATTATATATATCTGTCTTTCTTGTTCACAGAATGCTGCATGATGTGCAGGCAAACATGAGTCGAATAGAACGAGCCAAACCTGAGGATGCTCACGGTAAGTCAATAGTCAATGCAATGAAACACCTCCAAGTGTAACGTCAAGCAAATTTATTGTTCTTCATCAAACTAGGGTACGATACTTACTTGAAATCAGTAATTCTCTTTCCTATAGCAAGGCAATTGAAACAAGCAAAGAAAAGGTTTAAATGTCTTGTTTGGAACAACAGAGAAAGTCGTTTGTTACTTTCCTTTGATTGCTGTTACTTTAGTCTACAAATTCAGCAAGCTGTCGGAGGTGTACACAAAGTTACATTTGTAGCCAGGAGCTATTCTTAACAATTTTTGTGAACAAAATTTTAATGTTTCCTTGTATGTTGAGTGCCAATTTTCTGAGACACGCATGCATGTAGTGTCAAGAAGTAGCTATTGTATCGATACAGTATTTATTAGTCATTGTATCATATACCCATGACCGTATAAGTATCTCCTCTGACGCGTCATGACGTGGAACGTAAAATATCAGTCTGATACGGCACGTTATACGTCATCAATTGTTGTTTATTTCCGATTTTGATGTTATGATGTTCATCTTGCATTTAACGATCAAATCCATCTTTTTCACTTCAATCAAAATTAACCAATATAAAACGAAACATATTACTAGTACATATGATTTTAACGTTCCTTTATTTCAGATGTAAAGAGAGTTACAGGACAGGTTGTTGTAGAAAATTAAAAGTTGATGTTTACAATCTGTTGTATTTTGCCCTACTTCGTCGTTCGTGTTCACGTCAGCCATGTTTCAGCAAGAGTTATTAAAGTGAATTCAAACTTACAATATTGTCCGTATAATACATGTAATTATCCACCAGAACACCGGGACGGTGACCAGAATAAGTAAATTGGCTCCATTCCTTTTCTGAACTGCAGTAAATTGCGCTGAAATAATCCTGTTCAGACTGTATATACCCGACACGATGCTATCGATGACTTGATCAGCTGTTGTAAACAAACATGTATCAATGTGCTCAGACCAGCGGCAGAATATAAAAACATAGTCCCTTCGAAAGACTGACAAAAGCTAATAAAATTTCTTTATTTTTAATTACCTTTTACATAAATATATGGTCACGGGCATATGATAAATCGGTTATCCCACTATATCAGCACTTGTTCGACTCGTGTGATGCGGCTCGCATCCTCACTCGTGGCAATACGTCCCAACCAAGCGCTGATATCGTGGGATAACCTCATAGTATCAGTAATTTGGGGATAAAATGGCTTTTAAGAAACTCCTACAACATCTACACATTTTATTGTCATCAACAAAATGACAACATGCCCCATACTAGTATTTTGCCATGAGCGCAAGTCATAGATGTGGAATTTCTAGGGTGGTGCACTGCCCTCAAGCGAAGAGCAGACTTTTCCCTTCTTTTTTCTGTTCGATAGCTTTTTAACCTGATTTATTGCAGTGGTGGAGAATGAAGTCCAAGTTAGGATAGACCAAATCACCAGCAATGTAGAAAGGCTAGAGATATTGGTGAACAAAGAACCGCCACAGAGAAGACAAAATGCCAAACTGTGAGTACTGTGTGGTTATCTCTTAGCTTACCTGTACCTTTTACAAAACGGAATTCTGATGTCTCACACAATGGGTGTATGAGAGAATTACTATGGTGTGTTTTTGTTTGTTGTTTGTTTATGGAATAGGTAAGAGTGAAGAATGGCACATGCATGATGTGTACACAAATTCCTACGAAAAACAATCTACAAGGACACCATAAGATTACCAATGGGATGTCAAACTGCCCTATAGGAACTGTAACAGACAAATATGTATAGGAGCTAGGGAATATCTTCGAAATTACAACCAAAATCCAGCAAACAGTTCAAGGGAAGTCCCTCGCATTTTTGTAGCACTTTTGTGCCATAGGATTCCCACAGGGTATTTTTTATAGGGGTCAGGTTGTAACCCCATAACCATATTCAATCGGTACAATCACTCTGTTATAGATTTTGAAGCCTGACATATAGACAGACACAGAGTTAAAGGATTTAGTGTAACATTGTAACATCATGTACCTAAGGTTATAGCTAAGAAAATACTGCAAGGATCCAATCACAAGGCAGTGTGAAAGGTGAGACAAGTTGAATCACTAATGTGTTTTTCCATGTGGTTCTCTTACAGTCGAGTCGATCAGTTGAAATACGATTGTAAACACCTGCAGGCTGCCATGAGAAACATTCAACACAGAAGGTACACCAGGGAGCAGGAAGAGAGGGACAGAGAAGCATTACTTTCCAGAACTTTCACAACAAATGTAAGTCCCTGTTATAACTTCCAGTGGTAATTGTATGAAACAGAACACCCCCTGCAGTGTTTCATCTAGAGAGGGGGATGGGGATTCCCCCTCTGTTGACATGTTGGCACCCCCTAATAATTTGTCAAGGGGGAACCAGCCCCCATGAAATGGTATCAGTCACACCTTAGAGATATGAACTGGTGAAATCCCCCCGTAAATATTGTGGTAAATGGGAGAATCCCCCCTTATGATGCCATCCTGGATGAAACACTGCCCTTGACTACAGCGTATCTGCTATGTTTACAATTTGAAAATATTTCAGTGTAGACATGTGCTGTTTTGTTGGCCATTACACTTGTATAACAAAGCATTTGAAATTAAATGCCAAGTATAGTTTTGAGTTTTCTTCTTTTTTGTCTCAGGGGCAACAATAACATGTCAAGCTCATGTGAAGTCCTTCAAATTCTTTAACCATATTGAAGTTTCTAGAATATTTAATGAAATGATTAATAATTAAATAATTTCTAAAATAATTAATAGAACATTAACAACATTATGATATTGTCAGCTTATATTCATTATGATAATTAAAGTTTTCAATTTATGCTCAAAGTTTGCCCTTCGGAAGCAACAATTTTCTTTCATAATCAAATATAAAAGTCATTGGATCACGTTATCATGCAAACTTTGACATTAGAGACGCAACTTGGCCAAATTTAACAGCATTTTAAATTAAATATTTCCTTTTGAAATCTCAAAGTGAGTCAATACCAGCAGTAGATAAGGAAAATAATATTAGATCATAGAAGTCGTCAATATGAGGTGCATTTTCAAATTGTTAAAAATGGTAAATTGTTACACTGGGTACATCCATCTGCCCATCCCTTACCCAACATGCAGTGGTTTAGTGTGATAGAGCACCAATCATTAAGGTATGACAGTGGTATTTTGTGAGATTTCTTGGTGTGTGTGTGTGTGTGTGTGTGTGTGTGTGTGTGTGTGTGTGTGTGAGTGTGTGTGTCTATGTGTGTCAGTACAAGGATGTACTTAATGCATGTTACAAAAGAAAGTGTATCAATGTCATCATGTCACCATATAAAGTCCCCCATATATGCAGGGCTTGACAATTCCTATCGCCCGACGCCCGGGACAAGTGAAATTTACGTTCGGGCAAGTCAAAAATAAAATCTGGTCGCCCGCCGGACAAGTTGTTTATACAACTTCTGGCGCAATCAACGCGAACCTAAGTTGTGGTTTGTGCACGTGTCGCCCGATTTGCGTTGTCGTTCACACAAAATAAATGTCAATCACTGACTTTTTTTAGATACAATTGTGACGTTCTTCTGCGATTCACTTGCCGACTCACACAATGTTGCAATTTTTCGATGATCGACATGAAATTATTTCATCGTCCAATTAAAAAGTCGCTTAAAATTTGGCGTAAACAGCATTTCTCTGTTGTATGCTGACTGCTCCGCCCCAACAAATTAGGTAAACAATTGCAAAACCCAATCATAGTGCTTATCGGCGATCGACCGTGCAGTACTTCAAAATCATTTATGCGGCCTCACGAGGTAGACGAACATTGTTGGCAGATAGTTTGTGGAGTGATCGCTGTAAAAATATGAGTTTTTTACGGTAATATTTCCACTAACGCAAACAAGGCATTGTGCATTTTCTCGAGCCAGAGCGTAATTTCCGCTCTGCAGACCTACGCAAAAATCAAGCAAAGCTGTTGCCGTAAAGAGGTGTGTAGTTTACGACGATGGGCATTGTGTAACTCTGAGAAACGACGTTGTGATTATTTACGACAGCGCCACGAGGGCCAGCGTGAGTGGGATTGTCTGAGAATCGACGACTCGATGTGATGATTAGAACAATGTTTCTGACAAAAGATCTAAACATAAGCGTTATGATGAGGAAAAACGCCGTAGCTGTTTATCTCCCGAAATGGAAAGCACAGTGGCCTTGGTTGAAATATGACGGTTCCAAAATGTTCCGTACGTCGTGTCTCAAATACCCCACCATTGCCAAACCATGGAGGTAGGAAGAGACTACGTCAATGGCCAAACCAAGCGAAATGCTTTTCTTGACGGATGCGACATGTTTCGCGTTGAATCGATAAGGTCTCACGAATTTAGTCAACCGCATTTGGACTGTTTGGCGCATCGCAGATGAGATCGTGACGTGGAAATTTTGTGGATCCCGCTGTGCCCGATACGGTTTCACTTGCCAACAACCCGATCGCATGCACTCGCAATGCGTGAACCGAATGACGACGACCAGCGACAGAAACTGACCAATTTTTTAACGACGGCATTTATGCTTGCCAAACACGGGAAGCCGATGTATGATCAGATGATATGTACCTTCAATGTTCACATGTACCTGCGTACATGTCTGTGTGTTCCCGGCGTTATACGGCCTCAGCCGTATAACGCCGGGAACACACAGACCGTACACAGGCCTACTTCAATGTAAACTTTTGAGAAAAATCGGCGTCAACATCGGCGAAAATTACCAAAATAAGAAAGCCCTGAAAGCCGCTACGGAATTCGTCGCAAGTATTTTGGTCTTGATTATTACAAATGGAGGACAAGTAAAATTTTGTGAGGACAAGTGAAATTGAAAATCCATTTGTCGACGGACAAGTGAACTGGAAAAAAAATTGTCAAGCCCTGCATATATGTACAGTATCTTTATCCCATCAAAATCACAAATTGCTTTGCCAGTCCTCACTCTCCTCACTGTCCCACAGCTGTAAGAATGGCTACCTAAACTTGAATACATTATCTGTACATTAAAGTGGCTGTTCATGAATCCTGGTTCTTGCGGTAGTTCTTGTCAACATGTACTGTTTATGTGATTTCAGTCCTTTGTCCTCCTTTAAAAAGTTTTATGCAGTCAATCAATTTTTAGAAACAAAGCAGATGAAACTTTGTCCCTTCATGTTAATAAAAAGTAACTGTGAAAGGTAGTACACAAACATGCACTATAGTTGTAATTGACTCCCCCGCCCCCTCAAAAAAAAATCTTATTCCATACACTGTAGTTACAAGTCATGCATGATTTTGGACAATTAAGGTAACTTACGCCTCAAATCGAAAGAGTTTAACTTAAGCTGAAACTTTCCATGAGAACCCTTTAACCGGTCCTTTTGCAAAATAAGGAACAAAAATCAAGGGTCACCATACAAAATTTGGTACTAGCGACAAATTACCCAATATTTACTGATACTTGAAATTAAAAATGGCCGCCATCCCTGTGTTAACTCTATGGGGAAAATTAAAATTTTCTATTTTCACTTAAATAGTAAAAACTTTATTCACTCCATAAGCTTTAACAAAGTTAGTTACAAGTGGTAGACTAAAATAGTATTGTGATAAAAGTGAGAGTTTGGATATCTGTCCCAGAAATGCATTCAACCATAATTGAATATCAGAATATTCTATTTGGGATAAGATTGATGGTACTACCAAACTTCCAAACGCACACCTCTAATCAATATAAGTGGTTATCTCATGGTGGAAGCATACCAGGGGGTACAATGTACATGTCCTACTCAGATTCTCATCACTTTGTTCAGAGAAGGTAAATTTTACAGTTTCATAGCACCCTGGAACAGAAATACACCATGTGGAAGTGATGGAGTCACTAATTTGGTGTATCTCTGTGTTGTGTTCTCCACAGGAGCCAGACACATCAATTATGATAGACGCAGCATTACAGCACAACACATCATTACACAACGCACACAGGGGGATAGATGATTTGCTAGGGAGTGGTGCGGCAATCATAGGTGGACTGCGAGACCAAAGGGGAACGTTAAAGGTTTGTGTGGATTTTTTCAACATTCAGCATTAAAGGGACAATGCCAGCATCTCTAGCTACTTCTGCAACTATTTTTAGTATGTCCAGAGAAGGTATTTTGTTTCACCAGCTGATGTTTCATTAAAATGATGTGTTGTCATTTATCGGCCCTGGCAGCTAATGGCTGAGCTTGAATAAGTTGGCAAAATGAAATAAGTTATTTTCACAGATCTCAAATAATCAACATGACAGCAGATTGCACATTGCCCCTCATTCAACATTCTTAATATTTTTTGTTTCTTTTTATAATTATTCTTAAACATTCGTATTTTTTTTATCTTCTTATATGGGTACATGTAGTTAACAGATATTTTACTGTAGGCTTATTGGTTTGTTATCATGAATACATGTTGCCATGAGGTTAACATTTTCATCTCAACTGATGTGTTTGTCGGAATTCACAATTGATTTGATGGTTTTACATCTCTTTGAGTAGCAATCTTACAGTGTCCATTGTGTTTGTCTTGGAACAATGAAAGACATACAGTCTACCAGCCTTGTAATCACTTGCTAGTTTTAGCACAGCAGCTGTAGCCCTTCAGAGCATTCATAGAAACATTTTCAAACTTTGAACAAGATCACAGTTGCTTGAAGAACTACATTGTAGTCTTGGAGATAGTAACAAGACAGACGTCTTGCTGTTATTTTTTACACATGAAGAGTCTGTTGCATTGGAGACTCGATGACTGTGACCTTGTTCAAACACAAACCATCTGACACTAGCAAGTCCATGATCCATTCATTCTATCATGTGTTACAAAATGCAGTTAAGAGTAGGTATTAACAGAACAGGTTCCAATACATACAGGTGCAAGGTTAGACTGTGAAGTCACTATGTCTGCTGATACTAGATCTCCAGGGGCCAGCAAATCATTTTCAGGTTAACAAGGCAACAGAGTTGTAGCAAAAAAGATCACTACCCCACCCTCAGTTTCTACTAGCTCACAGTTTTTGTTACCAGATGAATAATTAACTGATCTGTAGAGGTACATGTAGTCTAAGCATAGACTGGTGGATTTGCTCACCCCTGGTATCCAAACTAGACCAGCACATGCAGTTCCTGTGTAAAATTCAACACTAGACAGCCAGGCACAAGTAACTGTATATTTCTACACAATCTCACATTCATATAATACAGTGTTAGAGGCAAGACTAAAGTAAAATCTTCATGATTGACATTCCCGGGGGGAGTATTTGTATCATTCAAATGGTTGCTGCATAAGAGGTTAGATGGGCAGATGGATAAATATGAGAATTGTTTTGTACAATGTCAAATCGTGAATTTCATGCATTGTAAAATGGAAACATCACAACAAAGCAAGCTGCATCGGACAGCCATTGAGGTTTGATCGAAAGTTGTTAAAATTTCTTGTTTCATGTATCAATTTCCTTTACATTTTTCTAAGTGACCACTTTTCTATGATGTTGTCCCATTCTATCACTCTTTATTTATTTTTCTCCTGTCTGCAGGGAGTCCACAAGAGGATGCTGGATGTTGCAAGCTCACTTGGTCTTTCAAATGTCGTTATGAGAATGACAGAAAAAAGAGCATTTTATGACAAATTTATTTTATATGGAGGCATGATAATAACATGCATAGCAATGTTTCTCATTTACAAATATCTAGCATAATTTCTTTATCAAAATCAAATTTTAAATCCCATGATACCAGTGGAAAGGACTCACAGACCAGAAGCACATGACATCGGTGTATAACTGTTAATGAACAATCACAACTCTGGCTTCTGTTAATCCCGTTTATCTGTATGTGTCAGTCATACATTCTGTAAATACTTGTGTGAGAAACCAGGCACTGTCAGAGAGAGGCTTTTTACCAGAGAAGGAGGTGGTTTTCCTATTTGGAGGTTCCTGTCTTAAAATATAAGGAACGCCAATGCATGAGCCATGTTTTCAAGTCAAAAGCACACAGTTTGTAACATTAAAGAAAAACAGGAAAAAAAACCAGACTATGGCGCGTAATCAAGGCCAATATTCTAACTCCCAATTTTCAACTATACAACTCGACATTCAACATTCAAACTTCCCATTTTCAACTATACAACTCGACATTCAACATTCAAACTCCCCATTTTCAACTATACAACTCGACATTCAACATTCAAACTCCCCATTTTCAACTATACAACTCGACATTCAACATTCAAACTCCCCATTTTCAACTATACAACTCGACATTCAACATTCAAACTCCCCATTTTCAACTATACAACTCGACATTCAACATTTAAACTCCCCATTTTCAACTATAAGCTTACAACTCAACATTCAACTATCGAACTCAACATTTGGGATTGCTATTCCCCATTTTCAACTTTCGAACTCCACATTTTCAACTCTCGAACTCAACATTTAGGATTCGTATTCTCCCTAGGCATCCCTAACTTGCTTCATTGTAGTTACCCACGTTTTTCCTTCTGGGCTATACTACGTCAGAACGCGTCATAGATACGTCACATGACGTTTCGGAGTTTTAGAGTTATTCCTATGTGATGTTCTAGAGGGTCCAAAAATATGGACCGGAAACACTTGTGATGCTATCAAGATTTACCGCCGACCTCCGCCATCACTTAGGCCTAATTCGGTCGCTATCATGTCGTCTAATCAAGAGCATGCATGCGTGGCTCGCCATGGCTTATTTTAAAATTAACAACTCGCTTGTTAATTTCCACACTATTACAGCCAAAACACAACTCAAACACTAAACTAGCTCTGCATGGCAGGGCTTAGCCCTGCGTACGATGCTGTGTGTTCCGCTACAGCTAATCGCCTGGAGAGCAGGGCGATTTAGCTGTAGCGGAACACACACAGCATCGTACGCAGGGCTAGGCAGGGCTGTGTGTTACCGGCGTTATACGGCCTCCCACCACATGTAGTGGGAGGCCGTATAACGCCGGTAACACACAGCCCTGCAATGCAGAGCTAACACTAAACACACCAAAGCACATACAAGACGAGATATATGGCTGATGTGTGAAGCCACTTTCCCTTGATTACACCGTGACCACTTTGTTCAACATCATGTATTTCACGTTGAGCGGCTTGCACCAGCTGGACAGTACGCTCACTACACATTCCAATGCCACTTAACTGTGACAAAAGTCTAACAAGACTCTCACACCTACGTGACACATCTCCCTGTCTGTCGGGCTGGTCAAGGTCAAGTAGCAGCCTAGACAAACTACCACTGACGTGGTCACTAACGAACCCGTGTCGTCCAAAATTAACTGCGAGGTCACCATATGTTTGGGACTCCCTAACAAAGTGATAAGTAGTTTCATGTAAAATGACACCGACGATTTTTTAAAGTCGTATTTGACTATATGTATGCTAATTTTGGCTTGTGTTCGCTGGCTAGTGGTCTAGGGGGACCTATGACTTCGATAGTTGAAAATGGGGAATACGAATCCAAAATGTTGAGTTCCATAGTTGAAAATGTGGAGTTCGAAAGTTGAATGTGTGGAGTTCGAAAGTTGAAAATTGGGAGTTCGAAAGTTGAAAATGTGGAGTTGTATAGTTGAAAATGGGGAGTTTGAATGTTGAATGTTGAGTTGTATAGTTGAAAATGGGGAGTTTGAATGTTGAATGTTGAGTTGTATAGTTGAAAATGGGGAGTTTGAATGTTGAATGTTGAGTTGTATAGTTGAAAATGGGGAGTTTGAATGTTGAATGTTGAGTTGTATAGTTGAAAAATGTGAAGTTCGAATATTGGCCTTGATTACGCGCCATAACCAGACTGTGCAGACATATACTATCAAAATGATGGATATGTTGAAACATTCAAATTTGAAATAAATCAACCATGAGATTTGAAAGAATGTAGTGATTGTATTTTGTTCCCAGTGTGGTGTCTCAATCTCTGGAGGTGTGTAATTCAGGCTTTTTCTTCCTGGACTTGTGGACATGAGGGGTCAAAGTTCAAAAATTTGAGTTGAGGCAATGTTTTGAATTGTTCATAACAGTATATATTACAGAACATTGTGAACAATTTATTGAGTCACCACATTGGTCTGTTTTATACCTATTGTTGATTTTGCAATCTCGTTTGGTAAATGTTAGGTGCACTGTCACTGTACTGATGAGTTTATTCATTGTGTAATTTTTGTATACTGATATCAAAGGATTGACATTAAATTAGAACACGCCTCGGGGACAGATAGTCAGACTCTCAAATTTCTACAATTCTTTTCTTTACCACTTATGGGGGTTCATTAAAAGTGCTTGGAGAAAGAAAAACTTTGACCATCCTAGTTTTTAGAATATCCAAAATTTAATTTTTCCCCATAGAGGTAACACAGGAGTGGCGGCCATTTTGAATATCAAATTTGGCAAATGTCAGATATTTGTTTCGCTAGCACCGAACTTGGCACTGTGATCTCCAATTTTTATTGTTGATTTGGTAAGAGAATGGTGGAAAGTTTTATTCAGGAATGTTTGCGCAATAAGTTTGTCTTTCACTTTCAAGGCGCATACTATTAAACTGGTGTCTGACTAGATTTTAGTAAATTCTTAACCTTTTTGACTCCTCTAAAGGAAACTGATAGTAATTTGGCAACAGTACATCTTATCACTTTGAAACAAGGTAGTGCATAAGATTTTCTATTTCAACAGCACAGAAACTTGATGAGCTCATCTACAACAAAGATTAATGTGCAACCACGACGGAATGCTATAAACATTACTTCTTTCTGTGAAGAAATTTACACAACTGTTCCCGCATTGGAGAATCTCCAAGTTAACTTCTCAATTTTTGTTGCTTCAGTGCCTATTCATCAAAGCACATTTAAATCCATGACATTGAAAAGCATGAAGATGTGGTGTGTTAAATAAGACCTATAACATGGTCTTTATTGGGGGCTATAGCACTCATTTTATTACCCCGAGTGGCATTGCGTACAGAAACACAGTGCTATACCCCTCGGCCTCGGGGATTAGCAATATATTTCTGGTAACGCATGGCCACTCGGGGTAATAAACGGGCACTACAGCCCTCATGACCAGGTAAAAAGGTGTTTTGCTATCGTAACAAAAAAGAGTGCATCTCCTTGAATGTAATACTGGTTTAATTCAGATTTCATGTGGATACCTGTTTTTGTCATTTTGCAATGAATTGTCTAGTTATTTTAGTTATTTAAAAAGCACGATGTTGGGACGTTTATTTTGTATCTTGTAGCGGTATAAATCAATATGGGTTATAAAAATTCAAAAAACTCTTTGATAATTTATTGCTTTATGCTTGGCTTTCATAGTTTTTACTTTAGAATTTATGACTATATTTATTATGGCTGGGCACGATTTTTCCCTCTGTCTGCAGAAAATATCTGCTTCTTTCGATGAATGATTTTATTTTTTGATACAAGATATACGATAGCTTCTTCGTACAGTATCTCTGTGATGTAATGTGGTGCAAATCATATAATACTGTTCGGTAGCATCAGCCGTGGCACAAAGTACACTGTAGCGGTCTCAGCGAGTTTGCTGCACGCTGTCTTAGTACGAAGAACACGATTGGAAATTTGATCTTTTTATTTTTCAAATTTCTCAATAGTTTTATGTGCCCTAAAGCTGAATGTTGCGATATTACAAATTACTCATAGAAAGCAGATGAGGTTACATTTGCAGATTATATGGATATTACTCCACCATCCATTATCCCAAATTAGTTCTAATCGTGTTGAAGGCTATCACACCTGTGACGAAGAGGAGTATCTTATCAAATCCATCCACTACGAACAGTGAACTTTCACTTTATTGAGGCTACAAAGCTGAATGCAGAAACGACAGTCCACATAAGCGTTCATCCAACTTGTCAAGCTTATAAAGTAACTAAAATGCAAACTCTATGAAAGTACTGATACAATGAAATACAATGCAATACAAACACGACTACTAACAGAAGTACATATATTAACCTTACAATTGTAAAAGGTGCAATTTCGCAGCTTCTATGAAATGACTCTGTTTACGAATTTGCTTATAACCTTTACATTATGTATACTTTTCCACTAGGTGTGATTTATAATTATATTATTATCACATGATGTACATGAGAACACAAAGTGCGTCTATAAAATTTTCCAATCTTGAAAAGTGAAGTACTTGCGAGCTATACAGAAATTAGAACTATCACTAACGCTATTAATACATGACACAATTTGTAAAACGATAACATAACCTGGTATAATAACATCTTACAACTTCTAAAAACTTCAAATTACCAGGTTATAAATTGACATGCAACAATTCTGTAAAAGTCCTCCGATGTATTCAATATTATACTTTAGTACAGCTTCATTGAATTAATTGCAATTCACACTTGATTTATTTTTCAGTGTGTGGGCCTCTGTTAGCTTGTTTGGATAGACGGTAGACGCAAGACTCTCACTACTACTGTCCATGAGTACAAGTTCTCAAAATACCCGACTATATACAGTTGTTGTAAAATAGGTGCAAGTCACGCCTTCTTTGAAATGACTGTTTAAAACTTTGCTTATAGGCTCTACATAAGTATACATTTTATGAGGTGTGATTATCAATATTATTATCATATAATGTACATGACGCCACAAAGAGTCTTTATAACATTGCCAATCTCCAACAAAGCTTAATGACGTATTATTTTCATGCAAAACAAAAATGACACAGAATGATCACTAATATTAACATAACAGAGTGTGTAAAACGATTACATCAACCTTGTAAAGTAATATATTGTAACTTCTGAAAACTTAATCGTCAGGTGAGGTTAATCGTCAGGTGGGTTTTTTGTTTGGTTTGTGTGTGTGTTTGTGTGTTTTCAATACTACTGCGACTCCTCGTAAGTAACAGTTTCCACGTAATTGCAGACTGTAAACTGCAAACCTCGGCCTTGATTCATGATTTAATTTTCAAATCACTTTTTCGGATTTTGATTTCTAAGGGGTAGAAAGCATTTTAGACAATTCCTCCAATTCTCTTGCCTTCGCTTCAAGTTCAGCGGCACCTGAGATGCCCGCCACAGAAGTCTCTTCGCGTAGTATTTCTCGAAGCTTATGAATAAATGACATGTTATGTTCAGTCTGCTGGTATTCGCCCTTCAGAAAGTCATGGACATCGATTGCCTTTCGCTTGCCCACTGAAAAGTGACGCAAAATGACAAAATGACATATATATATATATATATATGTATATATGTGTGTGTGTGTGTGTGTGTGTGTGCGTGTGTGTGTGCGTGTATGTGTATGTGTGTAGATGATGTTCTTGTAGAAAATTATAGAGCTTGCTGCCAAAAACAGAGCGTTATAAACAATATGACAAATTACTTCAAGCACAAAGTAACAATATCTCTTACTTAAGTTTCATGCATCCTGCAATCTTCATACTTTTGTCTAAAGATTGCAGGATGCATGACACTTAAGTAACAGATATTGTTACTTTTTACTTGAAGTAATTTGTTTTAATATATATATATATATATATATATATACATATATAAATATACATACATACATACATACATACATACATACATACATACATACATACATATATACATACATACATACATACACATATATATACACATACATACATACACACACACACACATACATACATACATACATACATACATACATACATACATACATACATACATACATACATACATACATACATACATACATACATACATATAAATGCGTGTGCGTGCTTGCGCGTGCACGTGCGCGTGTGTGTTTGTGTCCAATCACTACAGACACCACCGTACCCGATTACACTGAGGATTTACACCACATTGCGCCATCCGACCGTGTTCTGATGGAAAATTTCCTCTCATGACAGTAATGCTTTGGCAGTGGTTGGCGTTTGAAAGCTTTTCTGGTACCAAATTGATTAAGTGCAGAAGTACGGCAATAGATATACTGAGGTCATTACCGCTCCTTTACAGTGAGATACCGAATTTTCTACGATTGTGTGGATGAATTTTTCAGATGAACTTTACTGGAGTAATGTGTTGTTGTTGTTGTCATTACATTCAAGCACTTGACAAGAATTACAGAATACGTTTGTTGTGTGTTAAATACATATTGCCGGATTTTTTTCGGGCTATAGTGCTCTTTTTAATTCCCCTTGTGGCGGTAGGATGCATTGCCAGAAACTCCTCAATCTACGAACCTGGAGAAGTAATACTTACGTTTCTTGTGACGCATAGCCTTCATGACTAGGCTATATGCTTTAAATACAGAACTGTTTATGTAAGACAACCTTTTGCAACATTTGATCTATGCTTTAGGAGGAATGGCTTTGATGACCATGAACTTACAGATGCTTCAGAAACTTCCTCCTTACAGACATCCTCTAGAGGTTGCTGAAACACACTTTTGAAGTTTATACCAGCTTCAGCAAAATCCTGTTCAAGAAGAAAAGAAAGAAAATACGTCAGATATTTCAATAAAATTACAACAACGTATATGTTCTTTTCTGAAAGCTTAGTCTAAATAATTCGACCATCTAATCATTGTAAGTACTTCATTCAAGCCAAGTTAAAGATGCTAGGTCTTCAAAGGGTTGAAAATACCGAATATCTTTCTCACTTTCTACGATTCAGATAATTGTTCACATGTTGACTTACATTTTAAGATGAGAATACAGACAGAATTAACCGTTGTCCATTAGAATTTTTAAAGTCACAAGGCATAATGCTTGGTGTTAATAATGGTATTGTCTGAACGGAAAATGTACCAGGTTCTTGATTCCATGATTATCACCACACACACAACACTACGGTACGGTTGGCTTTCAGTGTCTTCAGACCGGCAAGGGCTAACTTAAATCATATATTTGTGCAACAGTGTCACCGGAGAAATTTTGGATTACGAGTGAAGGACACAAACATGAAAACATGTACAGGCAATACATTGTTGATAAATTCGTACCTTGGCAATTGTATAAAGCAAAGCTTCTCCGACTATGATAGGAGTCACATCCAGTATGTCTACACTTATTAATGCATTTACCACATTTGCCAGGTAAGTGTCGCGCATGTTTCTCTCTTCAGCCTTATTTAACATTTGTATCATCTGCTCTCTTAAGCTATGTGGTTCATCATATGTAAGTGCCGATATATCAGAATCAGTGATACCAAGTGTCCTGGCAAAGTCCTTCCACTTCTCCGCAAAACCACCGTGATCAATTAATCGATGTCGTAGACTATTTCGATGATAGTTAAGCCCTTCACAAAGACGTTTTACATGTTGTGTGATGTCATACTCCCTGCTTCTTTCTGTCTTGCTCGCATATATGTCATTTCCTCTTCCAATACAATCGGCTGGCACATTAATCATCGATTTACGTCGGACAGCTTTTTGTTTCGAATTTTGTTCTCGCGGTGCCCGAGTTAATGCGCTCTGTGATCGTTTTAGTCCTTGTGATGTGGGCATTGCCACTTCTTCTACCGTGAACGGTATTATTACCGGCGCTTCCTCTTCTACTGGAGTTATCTGTAAATACAGTTGACTGACTGTGTAGGCTCTTGCTGGTCACCTATGTATGATATTGGAAACGTTCTGTGAAACGAGCCAAATTTCAGATCCCGTTTATTTATGCAAGTGTTACCTTCAATGTCCCAGTCAGACGACTCCCTTCCTTGAATGCGGAATACCATTTTCAAATCTTGATATTGTTCGATTCGGAGATAGTCTTTCACAAGATTTACATCACTAGCCCGAGACGTACGCCTCCTATTCTTTTTGTGAAGATTTTTCTCACTGACTAAATTTGCTTCTACCGTGAAACACATGCATCGTCTCATGACAGAGGGTCCGTTAATAAGAATCTCAAACGTAATGTCTTCAACGATGCATTCTGCTGCGTCACCTTCACTTGAATAGAGAACAGCATATATAGTCATTCTCCCCTAGGTTCTTCTATGTTTGCCTTGATGCTAGAGTTAACATTGGAGTAGTCATGAGAAAGTTCGACTAGCTTGCCACTGTCATCATCTGCACACATTACCTTCACATCAGCACGTTCACGTGCTAGTCGAAGAGTGTTAAATTCGAGCAGGAAACCGTCACTACCACGAAATTGTTCCGTTTTTATTTCGTACACGTCACTGAATAGTATCTGTTCACTACTTTGCTTAATAGGAAGACATTCGGAGCTTGGCCTGACACGCGCACAGACTCTCCTACTCGAACGTTTTCGCCGTTGTCAAAATCCTCTTCCTCTGGTACTATTACTTTTGCAGCCGATGCATCATCTAGGTGAAGAGTCAGAACACCACCCCCGTTAGGGAAAGTTTTCCGATATGGGTATCTCAGCACTGTCATAAAGAGCGTAGTGAGGTTCTGCAAAAATGTGCGAAAACGCCCTGGCTGCCTCCTAATCTCCGAAGGTTTTAAACCTTCCCTGCTTTCTTCGTTGTTCATCGTACAAAAGAGATTTCACCCCAGTGGATTTCAGCTGACTTCGGCCTAAAACTTGAAGGGAATGAACACTTGTTAGCTTTATTCAAAAAATGAAGGAATTTTCAACATGCATCCAGAAATACACTGTTGTGTAGCAAATATATCATCGTCCGTTCTTACAAATGGACGATGATATATTAACCAAATGTGAACTGAATGTGCTCACGTGGTTTACAACAGGTCAATTACATAATATTACGCTTCACAGAACAATCAGATATCTGTCAGATCATTTTATGTAGCAGGTTTCATCAACTTACGCACAGTACTCTCGCAGTTAAAGGCCTGTGTTGGCACCAGATTGTCTCGTCAGAAAAGTTACCCCTCAGATTACAATTTCAGTGGAAAACAAAAGACTATCACACCTCCATAATCCTATTACAGACTAGAACAAAGGCGATCCCAGGGATCGCGAACATTGCCTTTAAATCACCAATTACAAAATTTCATTTGATATGTTTAATGAGCTATTTATTAATTTGACACTGCCTAATGTTTCATGGGACAATTAGATATATCTAGCAGATCAACATATGTAGCACGTTCCATCCAAATTGATGCTGTAATTTCAGAGTAATAACACTAATTACAAAGTTCAGTAAAGGCCTATGTTTGCACCAGATAGTCTCAATAGTAAATTTACCCACCAGATTACAATTTCAAAGGAAAATAATAGGCTATCACACCTCCCTTATCCTCTTACAGACCAGAATAAAGGTGATCTCTGGGATCGCGAACAGTGCAAATAAACCCTTAAATAACTTTACACCACCAAAGGCTTCACAACACAGTCAAGTATCTGCTGGATCAGTATTTGCAGCAGATTTCATCAAATTTGGTGCAGTTATTTCAGAGTTATAGAGACAAAACCCCATTAATTATGCTAATGAGATGTATATTAACTTGACACCACAAAGTGCTTCTCAGTACAATTAGATATCTATAAAATCAATATTTGTAGCAGGTATCATCAAATTTGGTGGAGGAATTTCGGAGTTATATCACTAATTACAAAAGTTCATTAAATATGCAAATGAGCAGATAATTGACATGACACTCAAAGTATCATCATATTGTTCTGAGATAATCTGTTAAAAGTTTCTTGAAATTTGTGCAGTATTTCTTGATATATACCGACACTGTCATTATATCTTCATAGGAAACCATTATATGAAAAAAATGATATTTCAGTCTACCAAATCTGACTTGAATCCGTTCCGTTCAGGCGTTTTTGAGTTGTCGTGTAGACAGACAGACAGACAGACAGAAAGACAGACAGACAGACAGACAGACAGACAGACAGACAGACAGACAGAACGCTCAGAGGAGGGAAGCTGGAGGAAATGGGTATGGCAACAATTTCAGCTGCAGGGGTGGTGATACGTGGGCAGACCACCTTTACTGGAGAATCACCCAACCGAGCCTCCCAGCACTATCATCATTTGCCACTGAAAAAGGGTCAAGAGGGCCCATGCATGTACATGGAGAGCCCAAGAGGATGCCCACCACCCTCACGGCCCAGGCCGGGTAGGATCAAGGGCAAAAGACAAGTGCAAGTGGCCACTGTTTGGTTCAGTGATTGTGTGTGGTCGGGGCTGTATAAACGAGTATTGCAACATTCAGCTGGGCCAGGCTGCAGAAGGGTGGTGGCACGTGCTGCATGCGTGAGTTATGGAGTTGGTGTCCAGAATAGACTTTCTCTATGTATATAGGGGATGCTAGTATGGCAAGGAAAAAGCTACAGTGTGGTATAGGAATCGAAATGGGATGGCATGGCGTTTTTTATTCTTGCCTGCAAGAACGAAATGTAATTATGTATAAGATAAAGCCCGAGTACGAGGGCTCTTCTGGTATATAAAGTCCAACCCAATGATAAAATGTCGAGGCCGCAGGCCGAGACATTTTATCGTCGGGTTGGACTTTATATACCAGAAGAGCCCGAGTACGAAGGCTTTATCCGACTTAAAAACTATCGCCCCTAACTGATATATTTTTCTTTTCAATGTGTTTTACGTCAATCGTCCCCTTTGTCAATGTAACATGTTTAGGATATGATTTTAAAACTTTTATTTGTGAAATAGCCTTCCAGTGTAATGGAACATCCTATAAATGCCCTGGGGCTATTATATAAATGCCCTAGGGCATAGTAGATTTTGTGTTGCAGCTGGTTTCCGCTGTGTTACCAAATTTGAATATTAAAACGTACCAGATGTCTACAGAATATGACATGTTCACTTTTGATTGGACAGTACTTTACTACAGCGCTGTCATTCGTTTCTGGAATTTGGTGACCAAGGCTTTACGAGTAGATAAAACACCCTGAATTGAGCACTCTGATTGGTCAATCAACAGTAGATAGTTTTTAAATATATATATATATTATATATATATATATATATATATATATATATATATATATATATATATATATATATAAAGACAATCAACCTCACAACCTTGAAATGCACATATACCCTTCCTCAGATTTAAAATATTCATTCAGAAATAATCGACAGGCCAGGGTATAACCACTTGTTACTCAACTTAAAGCCCCTGTAGCTGTAACTCTTGAATTTTGCCGACCTGAAAAGGGCTTTCTATTTTCTCTAGTTTTCTTTAAATTCTGCAGATTTACAGGATATAGTATTTTACCACTGAAAAAATGGATTAAGTAAATTTAAATTTTAACCGTTATTTTGATTTCCTGCCATTTTAAAAATTGGTAATATTACAAAGAAAGCAAAGCGTATGGTGTCCCAGTGGAAAAACGTTCAGCATTATATTTGACTACTCTGTTGTTTCTGTGAAGATTCCAATGCATATATGCAATGCGTACTGTGTTTTTGCTTTATTTGCACGAGGGCGCCATTTTATGTTTGGGCAAACATTTATATTTATCTTGCTCAAAATTGCACATGTAGTCCCAGTGGACAGTTTATTCTACCTGTATAAACCCCCCTCAATGAATACATTCCCGTGAACTTGTTTTAGTTTTGAAGTAAAATCACAAAAAATAATGCAAAAAGATAGAGCTATCGGGCCTTTAAGATTAATAATCTTCATTTACATATATTCTATCAGTAGGTGTATTACTACTAAGTAACCAATCGTCTATTGTTTCTTATGTTAGTTTTTTATCATGTGTAAAACATTCAAATGTGATAAAATAGTTTCGTTCATATACTATTCAGGTCTGATATAAAATTTGCAGTTTAATTTATCTAAAAAATGATAAGAACAACAATAAAGTCTATTTGATCTACATTTTTGTAATTATACTTTGTGAGGAAACATTGCTTCGCATTACACTCATCATGGCTGATACAGATTAAAAATAGTAACATAGAGATATATAATTTTCGATTTTTAGGTTTTCAAACGTGCTGATTCAATGAAATATTGTCTATGATTCATTCATTCATTCATTCATTTTAACAATTAAATTGGGTATAAATATGACTGTCATCATCCCGAATTTGTTTTAAATATGCAAAAATTAAATATCTCAATTATTTAATGCTCTCCCCCTTAGGCTGTTCTTGCAGTTTTACTTAGTAAAGACCTAATTAAAAACACCTCTCTGATTGCACCAGGCTGCACCATTCCAGGAATCAATTACTCAAAAATGTCATGCAAGATAGGGAACAGCCCCTCTAACACTTTCCTCTTCAGCCTCTGTCGTGTCCCCCCCCCCCTATTTTCAAATTCTGAACAGTTAGGTATCCTAGTGAAAACCCTGTCATGATACGCGTGAAATTAAACAATACCATATGGTTGGATACTGGTTATAGCGTTAGCTTTTATATTATCACGATTGGGACTAATTTGGGATAATTGGATTTTCATATTTTTCAAATTTCTCAAAAGTGTTAGGTTCCGTACAGCTGAATGTTGGTATTTTGCAAATTACCCATAAAAACAAGTATATAATGTAAAAAGAAAAGCAGATGAGCTTACATTTGTAGATTAAATTGACATTACTTCACCATCCAATTATCCCAAGTTAGTTCCAATCGTGGTTCCACCTTTTTCAACCGTCATGAGATAACCGACGATAATCTAGCAGGGTACACCAGGATTTGAAAGGTTTTTACTATTGCTGTAGTGTTGTAAATTTTACAAATACATGTATTGGTATTTATCTTTTCTGAGTTGGCGAGGGTCAGTGTAACTTTCTGACTTAGAGAGGGGTACTCAAATTTTTCATGGTTGGCAGGGGGTTTTCTTGAAATTTCGGAGTTTCTATTAAATTTCTTTGACCCCCAGGCCGTAAATAATGACGGCTCCCTTATAACGTGGCTTTGAAAAAGGGGATTACATGCTTTCCACCAGAGAAACAAACTCATGAAAATCATTCTCCTTATCACTATGACAAAGGTTTGGCATTTCGGATATGAAAATGTTTACTTATGCTGAAAATAGTACCATATTTGCTTTGTTACTGTGTACATGCATGCTGTCATTCATGCTAGGAAACATACGTAGCAACGTTGGAGCTTAGATCCCTTAATATGACCGCAGTGTGGCAATAGCCGCCTTTGAAATGTCACCCGAGCATATTTGAGGTTTCCGTTCACTAAAGAGGCGTATTTGTGTTTATGGCCGAGTGGAGACATATTTGTAGCCGTTAATAAATGTAGATATTGGCCAAAGGTCATCAAAGATCATGTCTCCTCTCGGCCGATTTACAACATGGGCCAAAGTTCTTCGTCTATCACGGTCGTCATAGTACAATGAAGTCGTTTTTGTTATGTCGTCATGAACTCGCGCGTCCGTGGTCGGTCAGTTCGTTCGTACCACAGCATGATGTGAAATCGGTAGTTTAAGGGAGCATTCGTTTTTTTTTACGGGGAGGGGGGTCGGGGAGGGGGGGTCGGTGGAACTTGAACAACATTTGAAATGTAAAAAGCGACCCCCTCCAAATCAAATTTCGAAAATTTGACTTCCCCAATTCATGAATCGTAAAATGTGACCCCCCCCCCCATAAAAAATCATCAAATTTGATTCATTAACCAGGTGCCGCCAACTAAGCTGTTCGTGCAAAAAGGTGTTCGTGCGAAGTTTTTCAGCGGGCGGGCAAATTTCAAAACTAATCAGCGGGCGGGGAGAAAATACCGATATTTACTGTGGGCAGGGAAGAAATTTCAATACTTTCAGCGGGCGGGGAGAAAATTTTTGACAGTGGGCACCGGAAAATACATAGAGGGAGGGGAAAGCGACGTGCTTGATAGAACTTGCAGGAGAAATTAAGCTCCTAACTTAGAGGGGAGCAATGTTCCAAGGTATACTGCTAACTGCTCGCACGGTTTTGCGTTGTTCTGGGGTGCCTAGTGGGCATCTAGTTGGCAATGGGAAATTTCAGTAGTGGGGAGAGGGCAGTGGGGAGCTTGAATTGTTGTGGGGAGCGGGCAGACTGTAGATACCGGAGGGCAGTCGGCATCAAAATTCAGTGGGAGGGCATATTTTCAGCGTATGCCAGTGGGAGGGCAGTTACGAACAGCTCTCACTTTCCCCTCCAAATTTTAGACCAGGGTCAAAACTAAGAAAAATCGGTATATCAGCCTTCAAAACATGTTTTGTGATGATTTTGCGAAATTCATGAAATTTACCAGTTGGCGGCACGTGATTAACCCTTCGCTCCCTATGGCCCTGGGCTGAAAAATTAGGCCCTTCAAAAGTGTTTGCAAGAAAAAGAGTTACCTACCCCAATTTTCATGCTCAAAAAACAGCGACCCTCCCCAAGATGTCACAGTCCGTATCAATAATATCTTAATTGACTTATAATTTCCCATTTGACCTTTGAACTTTCAAAGAATCCTTTTTGAACTTTACAAATAATCATTGGGTGAAATTCCAATATCATATTGGTTTTTCAGATCTGCTCTTTCAAATATAATATTCTCGTCACGTACATTTATATCAATTGTCAAACTTTTTTAAAGCACAGATTTTAATAGCTAGTTCTGTATTGTAAAAATATATTCAGAGTTTCCTCACATACCACAATGTATAGAGAATCAACATCTTTGGTGAAATTTCAAAATCAAATTTCTTGCACACACATGAACTTGTAATCGCCCTAGTCTAATCAAGTACACTAATATCAATAATCAAGAGTACATAAATACACAGATTTAGCTAGTTTTGTATCGGAAAAAATTATTTATAGTTTCTTCATAGACCAGCATGTATATTGATACAACATTTTCAGTGAAATTCCAAAATCAAATTTCTTGCTCACACATACACAGGTAACTGCCATAGCTTCTTATAGACTTAAGTCAACACCCCCCCCCCCCCCACCCGGTTTCCACCGACCCCGGCGTTATATTGTGATGGACGGGAGACAGTGGGCCTATAGCGCCACGCTGGGAACACACAGTATCATACACAGGGCCATGGAGCCTGTAGTGCCGTATAACGCCGGGAACACAGGGCATGGTACGCGGGCTAGAGTCGGCCATGCAACGCTCGTTCAGCCACTGCACTCCATGCCATCTTCAATGAATCTCAAGTACTCTGTCGGCTGAGATTCCCTGATTGACAAGTGAATTGGAATGTCTGATCATTTCTAATTCTCCTTAAACACAGCCGTTGTATTCGCTTTTGTGTAACTCCATGCTCTTTGTGTCGAATGCCCCGAGGAAACAGGTGCAGCCAACAGAGCTATTCATCGAAAAAGCTATTCCTGGAGCAATTTTGAGTGCAGGGGACATTTAATGTTGCTTTGGCAGGGGACATATTTTAGGTGGCAGGGGAGCAATTTTAGTGTTGTTTTTTTGTCGGGCAGGGCAGCTATCGGTTGATTATCCTGGGGACAGGGCTTGGCGAAAACGAGGAGAGGAGAAGTTACTTTTAAAACGGGGACAGGGGAAGTTGAGCTATGGTGTTTCTGGGGATGGGGACACAGGGTAAGTACTTATACCTTCAGGTTACCCAGACTACTTATTCTTGTAATAAAGGGAAAGTGGCTTCACACATCACCCACCTTGTCTTGTATGTGCTTTAGTGTGTTTTGTGTCTAAATTGTGTTTTGGCTGTTAGTGTGAAAATTAACAACCGGGTCGTTAATTTTAAATTGAACATGGCGAAAAAATCGACAAAATCAACACGTCTTTTCATCGCAGGGTAGGTAGCTTCATGTCTGCAGGGGAAATGGAATGACTAAATTTTGAGGGGAATTTTTTCAGGGCAGGGGAAATCGGCAAGTTTTTTTCGCCACAGGGCAGGGTAGCTTCAAAAATTCACAGCAAGGAGGGAAACAGGCAAAACTAAGTGGGAAGTGGGTAAAAATGAAGTTTGAGTGTGGGAGGGTAAGTCGGAAAATTTTCAGTGGGAGGGAAAATTATGAACAGCTAATTAATTACCCTCATGACTTAAAATTAGTCAGTTCACATTACTTGTCATGCACAATATCTTATCATAGTAAGGACCCCTTTAAAAGTGTATTGTTCGTTGGCTGCACCTGAGGAAAGCCCAAGACCAAGAATTGCTGTCTTTTTACCCAAATTGACCTTCATCCATCATTTTGCGTGGGTTTAGACCGCGAAAGATGGATACACAGCTGACTGCAGCGGCCTCAGGGGACGAGCATTGCATGGTCGACTCTTGCTGCGGATCCGTAGCCCTACCACTCCCTTTGCTTGTTGTGTTGGGGACTCCCCCAACACAACTAGCAAAGGGAGTTGTAGGGCTACGGATCCGCAGCAAGGTCGACTCTAGCCTGCGTACTGTGCTGTGTATTACCAGCTTTCTACTCACAGGCGCTCCTTAGCTGGGTAGTCTGCTAAAAAGATCGATTTTCGGCTCGATCTATCGATCCCGTAGTCGATATGCCCGCCACTGCAACCTAAATACTCACAAGGTGTGCAACAGAATCACTCAAAAAATGCACCACTTGATTTATCATCTGGCCGTGCGCTCACAAACCGTTCAGAACTACACTCCCATATACCTAGTTGGACCACAAATTTAACCATTTCCCCCAAATATCACGCCCATGAATGTGTTACTTGCAACGTCTTGATGAAATAGGCCGTGTTTTGAGGCAAAGCGCAGCTAAACACGGCCTGCAGAACGATTCTACCATATGACGTCATTTATTCTACTGCTAATAAGCTAATCAACGATCAAAACGAAGGTCACAGCAAGACGTCACTTTTGATGTATAGTTGAACCAATCATAGCTATACTATGGTCCTTCTATGGTCTTTTGAAACACACAAGCCCTGCTGTGTGCAGCATTTTGAACGCAACGTGTTCTATGTAAATCCAGTTGCGACCAACATTATATGAACATTTGGAAGTCATGATTTTGTTTCGAAAACGAGGATGTATATATATATAAATTTCCGAGTCCCAGATGTGTCAAAACGAGTTTGTATATGAAATTTTGTAGTTGTATTATGAAAGCGAGGCCCTATATGTAAAAAATTTGTGCAGCTCTATAAGAACGAGGCTCTATATATATAAAATTTTGCAGCTGTATCAGTCAGAACGAGGCCCTATATAAAATTTTGTAGCTGCATCAAAACGAGGTTGAATGTAAATGTTTTCAGATGGGTCTCCAAAGCGAGGCTCAATGTAAATTTTCAACCTTTATCAAAGTGGAGGCTCTATGTATGTATGTATGTATGTATGTATGTATGTATGTATGTATGTATGTATGTATGTATGTATGTATGTATGTATGTATGTATGTGGAGGTTGTATGTATGTATGTATGTATGTATGTATGTATGTATGTATGTATGTAGGTAGGTAGGTAGGTAGCTAGGTAGCTAGGTAGCTAGGTAGGTAGGTAGGTAGGAAGGTAGGAAGGTAGGTAGGTAGGTATTCAAAATTCCTCTCTATATACATTTTCCATCTGTTATATCTCTGAAGTAAGCATGATTGTATAAATTAATTTTTTTGCATTTGGCGCCTCGTAATACTTTTATCACAATCAAATATTTAAAGCTACTATACTGTTAGGATTAATTATTTTCTATGGAACATGAAAACTAATGGATGTATTTTATTTTCCCTTGTACTATAACTATGGTTTTGTCTGGATATCAAATTCCGTCATATTTTTGTCAAAAATTGTGTAAATACAAGAGGATAGCCATGGATAGGCTGGTGAGATTTTAGAAAAGAAGACCAAGCCGATAAGACTGTATGTTGGTCGAGCATAGGGAGTGACAGAGCCTTTGATCATATTTTATTGGTAGAAACACACAATGAACTCAAGTTTCAAAAAAAAACACAGAGTGTCATTGTCCAATGAAATGGATGAAAGCCGTGGAAGTATTAAAATTTGAAATAAATACATCAAATTAATGAGTGTAGAGACTTTTTCCTTTGCTCTTGTGCTGTCTTTTTTGTGTTTCTGGAGGACTCTAATATGTATATGTTCTATTTCATCAACCTTTATTAATATTGTATTGATACTTTGATTCAACCAAGCCAGTGAGGGCGAAGTAAAATTAGATAACGATAGAATTTAATTGAAATGAAGTTATGCACATATGCTGATGAGAATCCCATTTCATAGGGTGCTGTGTTCAGCAAAGTAGGTTCATTTGAACAAAAACCCAATCTGTGGTAGCAGTAATATCAGTACAACAAACAAGAACAGTCGACTTTGAATTTAATCGCTAATAATTGATAAAGCAATAGTTTTTATTGCTGTTGAGTGTTGCCACAAGTGACATATGACAACAGATTTCAGTTGAGGAGCATTTACGTAAGATTTTTTTCTAATTAGAAGGTCAATGTGATAGCAAAGCTCCAAATCCCAATTTATGTAATGCTAACAAAGTAAACGTAATTGTGTTCATTACTTTTATAAGTCTATATTTGTAATGCAATGTTTTCTTACGAATGAAGCTTTATTCTGATAAACATTAGTATTGGTCAGTTCAGTGATATGTCGGTGTCTCTGAACATGTGTACCCAGCTTACATGTAGTTGCTCCAGGTCTGATGCAAGGATTGTCATGTCCGAAAAATCCTGTTTAGGTCATAAGGTTGAAGTCAGTTTCATGTACTTCACATGTGAAAATCATACATTTCAGTGGAGATGAAAGGAATAATAGTTCGTAGCAACCTTTGATAACATTTGCATACATTCTAGAAAACATATTTTCTTCTCCCGTAAAGGGACAAAGTCGGCCATTTTTCATGAATTTTGTTTGATGCAAGATACTACTCATATTGTTTGCATGTTGAAAGATACTGAATGAATGGGTGACCATGCATATATTTGACCCCGGTTTTAGACAAATTAATGAAACTAGTGCGGAAATGAATTAATGGTCATGACCATTAATTCATTTTCTCGATGATTTCATGTATTGTGCCTAAAACCGGGGTCGAATATATGCGTGGGCACCCATTCATTCGGTATCTTTCAACATGTCAAACAATATGAGTAGTATCTCGTATGAAACAAAATTCATGAAAAATAGCCGACTTTGTCCCTTTAATGTCCTTTAGGTCATCATTTTCTAACCAGTTTGTAAAAGACAGTTTCTTGTTTCCTTCCCTCAATCATAACTAGTTCAAAATGTGTCATCACAGCCTGTACCTGTGTAATTTTCAATCATACTAGTTACAATGAGTCTTAGTCCGGACTAAAATTTATAAACAATATTGCCTATTGTACAACATAGGTCACATTTACAAAGCTAATAATTGTATTGCAATAAAATTTAGGAAGAAAACAAGAAATGTACATGTTCGTCAGGACAAAAATAATGAAAAAGATTTTCAAAAGTTACAGCTATTGCCCCTTTAAGTACATTGTGAAAGAACATCAGACATACATTCAGTCAAACAGGCTGTGTTAACAAGATGAACAATATGCATTTCAAAGTTATTCTGGGAGTGGAACAGCATAAACTTTGTTTTCACAAGTGTAAGAAAACATCATAGAAAATACAGAAAAAGTAAAGTCTAAGGTGAACAAAAATATTTAAGAACCCTAAGCTTATTTAATCTACATTTGGTCCGTTTCACTTTTTCTTTGTTTCAAGATCTTTACACTTGTAAGACCGTCAAAACATTTAGATGACAATATCAGTTCATCACCAATATCCACACCTAAATTGGCATGAATTCTGCTGTTCTTGAAGTGACAGCAATTGAAAATCAGCAGAGCCTGTGGATTAATTTTATAGACTTAGGTTTCCATAAGTACATTTGGTGATGTCCGTTAGACAGGTATGCTGAGTTTAGGGATATTTAAAGGTGTCAGAAGGATTAATGGCCATGACAAATTATTCAAATTTCTTCAGCTCTACAATGCTCCTAAACCACAGCATAGCATACATATGTCAAGTTACTTAATGAAAACAAGTGAGCAGTTTTTCAAAAAGAAGTCCAATGCATGTCTTTTGTACACTAGTGAAATGGAGGAATGTTTAAAAACAACCCTCTAAATTTATAACCTCAAAATATTTTCTAATTTTCACAGATGTTCATTACTATATCGATCATATGATATTGTCCATACAAGTAAACTTGTCTCGATAAAATTCAATTGTGACAGAACCAGCAAGAAATTTTTGGTTCATTTTAACGTTTCTTCTGTTTTTAAAAACTGAACAAGTTACTGAGAAGAGAGTGAATACGATGTCACTGGAGGAAATTTGATTCTGTGTGAAAATTTGCAATAGGCACATCTACCATGTCCCCTATCCTTTGCATATTTGCACGGAGGAAGCCATGTTTTAGCGCAGTACCTGTTTGCTATGTATTTTGTTAAAACTTTAACAATTGGTACCATTCAGTGGTTATTAATGCCGTATATATGTCCTTCAGCAAGTACATCTCTGAGGACTAGTTTTAGTTTAAAAGATAATTCACGAAAACATTGCATCTCATAGTCCATTCTGAATAATGCAATGATTCATGTGTATAGCAAGAAAAAAAGTCTATACCTCTGAAACCAAACCACACCACTCAATATCTACAGAGAAA
This sequence comes from Ptychodera flava, assembly GCF_041260155.1. Classification (NCBI taxonomy): domain Eukaryota; kingdom Metazoa; phylum Hemichordata; class Enteropneusta; family Ptychoderidae; genus Ptychodera; species Ptychodera flava. The sequence continues at coordinate 6,643,432 of NC_091938.1, forward strand.
GACAAAGTAAAACCTCACTATCCCTTCAAAACCCAAACAGTGCGGCTCTTTCAATACCGCGATATAAAAGTACCATATCTTCTCATCCAAAAAAGAACAAAAAATGCACAGAAAGTTCAATAAAGGAATAAAGGCGAAAAGCAAGAAATACTTAATCAAACATCGTAAACACAACAATTAATTAAAGAGCTAGCAAAAAAGACGAACAAGAATACCATTTTTTCAACAAACCATGACAAACATCAAACTACAAGCACTTGGATAAAAAGCTTTATCGTAACTCCAAAATACTCAAATAAAAAATCTCCGAGGATATGTGACATATATTTAGTTTGCATTATGAGACTGTAAGATATCTAGAGTAACAATTTTATGCCAAAAGTCTTGTGGAAGAAGAGTCATTTTTGACGTTACACTCAATGATAATCATTTGGGAATCGACTAAAATGATTAAAATATAACATATAATCAAATACAATGATCCATCCTTCTCAGACAGTTTGTTGAAGGGCCAATGAGTAAAATAAATCACCTGCGATTACCGTGTTGTCTAGATTATTTTGTAACGTCATTCTTTTGCTGAAAAGCCAGAATTTTCAAAGTTTCAGGAATTCAAGGAGTTCTGTTGAGGATACTTATAATGTGAAAGGCTACTATAAGAAACTCATAAGAGATAATGATAAGAAACTTCAAAGTCGGCGAGAATGTGTTTGAGGATGCATTATTTTATTATTATCAGGGGCTCAAGCCTATCCGATTCACCCCTATTGGTTTCACAGGTTTTTTTCTTCTTCTTCTTCTTCTTCTTCCGTCAATTCTTTGCCGGCCTAGATCTTTGTAGCCACTGCATGTACACTAAGCTTGGCAGAGTAATAAGGGTCATGAGAGGTGGAGCACCTAACCCTAGAATTTTTAGTTGCGTAACCTGACGGCCAGATTGGACTTTCCCAAAACCTCAAAGTGGCTTCTACTAAGTATCTGGGAACCAGGTCCACTTGAAATTTGATGTGCAGCAAGCATATTCTCTGTTCTTTAAAATTTTCTAATAAAATCGCAAGTAGTCAGCTGACCTTGGCCGCCATATATTGAATTTTCCAAAACTCAAATTTAATCTTTCAAAATCTTAAAATCAAGAACCAAACAAACCATTTTAAGTGAAATTGTATTCATAACATCACTAGTAGGAGGACTATACGTGGAAACCATTTGGATCGGTCACATGGTTTGGTCGCCATATTGGTTTCTTGTGAATCCAATTTAATCTATAAAAATCTTAACTGTAAAACCAGCTCACAATTTGAACATACATTTTACTCATGCCATTACTATTGTGAGTACTATCAAGTTTGTGAAAGCCATTTGGATAGATCACGTGCTTTCGGCCGCCATATTACTTTTTGAGAAAAACCTTTGATAACCATAGAGTAATGATTAAAAGATATTCTGCTACAAAACGAATGCACCATTTGACCTAAATGTTTACTCATATCATCATTTAAATGCGTACTTTTAATGTTTAAATAGGGCGTTAAGATCAGTCAATTGATTCGGCGCCAAAAAACCTGTGAAAACAAGGAAATAATCTTCAGAAATCTTTTATCCAAAACCAATGCACTATTTCAATTGAAATTTTACTCATGTCATCATCAGTTGGTGTTCTATAGTATATCACAATCACTGGTAACGCTGCTTGGAGCTTTAATTCATGATTGTTTTGCTAAATATAAAGCATTATTCAAAACCTATAAGCTTCCTGGAAAAAATTGAAATGTCTCTCGGTTTCTCTACCGTTGTGGAGTTTGTGATCATGTGACGATTTCTCTTTCCAGTTCGTAAACCAGAAGAGTTCACTGTTTTAATTGCAAGTTGTTCATAAACATACAGGTGTATTCTACAACCGTTGACCTTCAGGGACCTGGGGGGAATTTTGGACATCAAAATGGAGAACTAGTTTTATAAGTTTTAGCCAAGCTAATCATCTATTCAGTTGCTGAAAGGACTTTTTGTTTATCTCTGTGACCACAAACACATGGCTATGACGAAACTGCATCTGCCTGTTTCCTGTATTACACATGAACAAGTCATTGTCAATGACAGTCCTCACATGCTGTGGTATAACAGGACCCTATAATGTAAGCTGTCTGCAAGCCATGTTGGATCTTAATGCGAAGCAAACTTTGCAACAAATCAGTTATGGCTCTAGAAATGATAAAAATTAAAAGAAATTAATGTCCGCCTGGCCATATTTGATCATCGATTGCGAAACAAATTGATGGACATATGAACAACATGGTGTTGTGTCCTTATACCAACAAGTCCTCGTAGTTACGGCTCTAAATTAGGAAAAAATGAAATACAATGGCAACTTCTTAAGGCCGTAGGGCATCATATTGCGATTGGAGAAAGAGGCATTTTCCCTTTCTTGTGCAGCTTTATCAATAAAAATAAAAACTCCAGTTAGTTTTTCTTGTTGCTGTACTATTTATTGTATAAATATAAGAGCAGCAAATCAATGATGCAATTCGAGGTTGGTATGATACCGCTTATGCAATTGTGGGGGGGGGGGAATCTTGCAACACAAAACGTGGTAACCCCCACTTCCCAATTAAGCATTTCCAAGACATGCTGACTTTTCTATTATTTCTGTCTCTCTAGTTTCAAACAACTCTCTATCACTCGCATGTGCGCGATGTGAGTTCCGTACAATCGTTTGTTCACTGCCGAGTTGACAAAATACATATTGAGATCTTAACACCTGGTATGATACGTCCCGGCGGAAAGGTGCTCCTGACGTTTTGGGATGGGATATTAGATCTTAAACGTTGTGCTCAAAAATGAAAACAGTCTACTGAACAAATTTTGCTCACAAATTGCAGCGATGCCGATTAAAAAATTATATTTTCATTAAGGTTTGTCAAAATGTGTTCAATTTAGGGGAAACATTCCATACATGCCATGCAAAATCCAAAAAAGATAATTTGTTAAATTTTGGAGCATGACAAAAATATATGTCAGCATCCTGAAACATCCTCTCAACAGCGTTATCACCTGTCGTATCATACAGTTTATCATGATTGGCTAACACGCCGTCCTATGACAGTGAAAAGTGGTAGAGCGTAGCTGAAGACAGATTTGCGGTGGTGATGCTGGCATTGGAAGCGGGGCACACACCTGACGTGCTCTTCTCTCTGCTTAAAAGATGTCGTGCACTGGTTGCCCATATTGTTGTATTGCCATTGCTTAAAAGGGCACGCCTACAGAGTGCGGGGCTCTGTAGTTGCGAGAGTGACAAAGGGAGGTTTCCAAAAGGAAGAGGAGAAATCTAAGTGTGAGAGAGGCAACTTAAGAATCGTTTCGGGAACTAAGGAAGCTGCGTAAACCCCCCCCCCCTAGCCTAGTTAACTGACCCTAAGATGAGGTAAAAATAACGCTGTAAACGACCTATAGTATAGCGAAAAGGGAAAACTGAGTGTGTTCTACGAAGATGTGACACCGAAGCTTTTGTTCAGTATAACTGTCATGAACACCATTAGGCAGGCAAGAAATCGTCACCTTGCTTTGTTTTAAAGTTACATTATTCAAAGATGTGGAAGCAATGTTTTCTTATGAGTCAATGTTTTCGGGTCAAGTACAAAATAATGACTTTACCTTGGATAAAAATATGCGACTAAGCCAGAGCGAGAGAACAGTACACATGGACATTGCATTTTGACCTGTTCCCGCTACACGACAATCGATCATCTCAGAGAAAAATAGTCTTTTATAAACTTGATTTCATAACTGGGTCGTACAGGAGAACATATGTAAAATTAAAAAAAAATAAGGAAGCACAAATGTTCAAAAGCAACGAAAATGAAGTGACGGGCAATTTGAAACTATATTTGGATGACCATGCAAGAATGTCATTATACAGGCAAGGATATCCCTTTCGAAACTGTGAACGTTGAGGACTCGAGTATCTTCAGGTCCTTGATGCCAAAATCATCTCTGCGAGTTTTTGAACACTTTCTGCTTTTCCGGCGAGATCAACACCATCTGGCAGGGTGTTCACAAGTTCATCTTGACGTAAAATGTCTTGAAGCTCCCCAATGAATGATTTAAAATTGTCTGACTTCTTGTCCAGAAGAACTTTATAGTTTTTGTCTTTTATATTCTCGGGCTGAAAATAAACAGAAAATTCATTAGTTACCTATTCAATGCGTATACTGTACAAGCTACACTTATGATTTGAACTCACACCCTAAGGCTCGCAGTCATCTAGCGGTACATCACAGTCTTATAAAAACACGAATATACGATGACGTCAAACAGAGAAAAATACCATGGGATTATATATTTATCACATGAACAGTCTTCTTATTTTTCTTTTGACGTGGATGGATCAAATTGTCGTAGCAAATAGCATGAATTTCGTTGCGATTTGTGTTTTACTTACGCGGATTACTTTCATTTAAAGAGTAAAGCGGTCCGTCACCAAGGAGATACTTTCATTCATAGAGAAACATAAATAGAGTGGCAACGGGTATTGTTAAGGCTTGAAGCGGTTACGTAACCCATCCATGTTCGCCTCGCCTCAGGTTGCTCTCGCCTCTCTTTTCCGAAGAGTGCCGACCATGAATCCTTCGGTAATTTTCGGATTTTCGCCAATTGTTAAGCGAAAGTATGTTCGGCAAAGTTTGTGTTGTTGTTGTCGTGTGGTGCTGAGCAGAATTGACGTGCTTGCGAAAACGGGAGTGTTTTGAGCTTCAGGAAAATGAGTTTTACCGTTTTAAAAATTCCTCTCATATTTTTATGAATATATATAATGAGTGTGTTTGAACCAAATTTGAAAGTCTTTTATCGATACTGTCTGGTTTTACTCAATGGTTTACGGTCAGTCGTAAGGAAGGACATGTTTATGAAACTGCTGGCGTGTTATGTTTTGATTGGCGTGAAGCAGTGTTTCTGGCCTGAGAGCTCACAAAGTAACTATGGTTGCTACGCGACTGGCAGTACGATGCCATCTCGTCGTATTTTTCGCATAATCTCGTGTAATTATCAACCACAAACAAAGCCTCCAAAAAGTTTAACACCTTTGAAGCTCATTTTTACATGAAAAGCCAATAGTCTACCGAGACGACCATGGAACAAAAGGCATGCAAGTGTTGCCACTCTGTGTTTCATTCATAAATCCCATCCAGCTGAAATTTGCTACATCCAATGGTATCTCCACCAATCAAACGTACGGATTCGGTCACATGAACGTGTCAATCATTGTCTCGCGCTGTACCGATGGCAAGGCAAGTCGGCCATCGGTGGACATAACTTTCATCGTGCTCAGAGTTATTTAGAGTATTTACAAGTAGATTTATGAAGTAAATGCAACGACACGATCGAAACAGTAATTCTCATTCTCAGAGATTCCATGGCTTTTCAAAATATCACACAAGTTTACGACCTCGGCGAGCGCGAAAGATTCCGTTCGATGACACACAGAGTCTACCTCATTGCATGTTTATGCCAACAACGCTGCCGTCACCGGTCTCTGCCGGTGTCAACTCGTAATCCCGATCTCGGTCATCAATGTTTTCGTCGTAAGGACTTCAATGTTTGCAGTGACATATATCTCACCCGTAGATACATCCTAATTTTACTTGACGGAAACTCTGTTTTGAGTGTTGTCAGAGTCAACTTTCGAAGTACATCGGAATCCACAGCGCTGCGCTGCATATACAGCTCAACAGCTGATGTCTTCGCTACAGCCTTTACAGGTTTGATTCCGAGCGAGAATTTACGGATATTTTTTTATGATTGAAGGATATTTATTGTTGTTAGTCGAATGACTTTATGCTTGTGCCTCCTATGTCGCTTTCCCAATGATTATACTTTACTCATTTAATCAGTTGAACTTCCGTTAAGGTGTAGATTTTAGGTTTATCGCCAACCGGTACGCGGTATCGCCAGGTACGACGTACGTCCACGACGCGACTCGACTGGCGCTGCGACGCGACGTTACTAAGCGCGAAGCTAAGTCATTCAAATAAAACGATCGGCGGTATCCCCATTCGATTCTCGGGAACAGCTATAGTTTTAGCGACTCGAAATTTCGCTGGATATGCCTTCTGTGTTTCCATGTATGGATTTATCGGGCCACCTTTTTGAAAAATGTCATGAGAGCACGGCATCGATCACGACAAATCGGTCTATGTCACGTCGCGATTCGCATGTATGAACGGTACCATGCAAGAAAAAAGTTCCGGTTGATGACGTACAACAGGGGTAATTCGGATTTCTTATCCGTCCTGTTCTACGTCACACAGGTAGGAATTCGGGCCAGTTCATGTGATAATGCAAAGAAAACCATGAAAGCTTTGCATTTTGATTGATTTTGGAAATTGCCCTTAGCAACGGTTCCTAAGCAATTTTAATCAACGCGCGCACGATCGCTAAGGCTGGCAGTGTTCCAAATGCGCGCTATTGCACGTGAAAATCGTTACTATTAGCATAATTTTTAGGCAGTATCGCCTTCTGCTGTTGTGCAAATGTTTAAAAGCTTTCAAGTCGGCAAATTTTCCATCTGTTGAAACGAATTTCGGCAGAATTGTAAGCACCGCCAAGATAAATAAGGCTGAGCATGTGCTTTGGAAAATTCTCAATAATTGTTGAGATACGGCAGGAATAGGGTTCAAAATTATACGAAATTACAAAGTAGATTTTTGCCATTTCTAAGCATAGTGTTTGTTTCACGGCTGACCTAATCCATGCCCGGTACTGTGGAGGAGTGTGTCAAGTTTCACTATGTAAATTCTCAGGGGATTTTGAGCAAATTTGGAGTGGCGTAATCATTTCAAAAACATGCTGTGCTAATCAGCATATCTATGACGTCACGCGTTCCATGACCGGCAACAATGCGTCTGCTTGGTTTTGGTGCCATTGTTTTGCATCTTCGGTCAATAAACGCACAAAAACTCTTATTTTCCTGGATTCTACGAATTTCCCTTAGCAACAGTTGCCTATATACTTGGATCCATCGGTATCGCCTTAAAGATGCGGTGTACTAAATCGGGTTCGAACTGACAACATACGGCAGCCAGTCACCTAGCGGAGAAGCAACAAACAGAACCACTCAGCCAAATCCCAACTCTCAAACCAGATGTGAGCTGAATGTGCTCACGTGGTTTTCAATAGGTTCATTACATAGTAATGCGCTTCATAGAACAATCAAATATCTGTCAGATCATTATACGTAGCTGGTTTCATAAACTTTCGCATTGTACCTTCTGAGTTAAATGACTAATACAGAACTTCAGTAATATGTAAATGAGCTGTTTATTAACTTGACATGCTCAATGCGTCATTTGACAATTACATATCTATCAGATCAACATCTGCAGCACGTTTCATCAAATTTGGTGCCATAATTTCGGAGTTATATCACAAATTAAAAGTGTATTAAATATGCAAATGCACCCTTTATTAGATTACATTACTTAATACTTCACAACACACTCAGATATCTTTGGGATCAGTATCTGCAACAGATTTCATCAAATTTGGTGCTATGCCTAATTACAAAACTTCATTAGATATGCAAATGAACTGTTTCTTAACTTGACACTGCATCTCAGGACAATAAGATATCTATCAGATTAATATTTATAACTATATCATCAACTTTGGTGAGGGAATTTTTGAGTTATATCACTAATTACAAAAGTTTATGAAATGTGCAAATTAGCAGATAACTGACATGACACTAACATTATCATCATAATGTTCTGAGACGTTATCATTGACAAGGTTCATGAAATTATGTCCAATATTTCTTGATATATGTCGACATTTTCATTACTGTCTCCGTAGGAAACCATTATATGAAAAACAACGATCTGTCATAACTTCACTAATATGCAAGCCACATTAACCAAAATCTAATTAGCGTATGATACCTGTCTATCAAATCTGACTTGAATCCTGTCAGACTTTTTAGTTATTGTGTAAACACACACACACACACACACACACACACACACACACACACACACACACACACTCTGACAGACAGACAAGCATCGCTACGACATTTCAATAGCTTACATGTGTGAGCACGTGAGCTAAAAGGATTGGTTCAATAACCGAGCTAAGTTGTTACAATTTTTCCGACTTGGAACACTCCACACTGCTACAGAGTTCATGGTGCACTCGCACTTGCATTTTTTCTGGCCGCGACCCCACCGCACACTGCACAGTTCATAAAGCATTATTACACCTCACGTATTATTCAGGCGCTGTGATTGGCTGAGTTTCACTCACGTGATATAGAACAAAAAGTGATAGAACATGTGATATAGCCCTGTCGCGTGCGCTGATATAGCCCTGTCGCGAGCAGTGATATAGCCCGCTACCACGTTCTGGAATACCGCGCGTCCTTTCTGCGCGCACCACATCATCGCGTACATTTGCTTGGTATTTTCTGTAAAGCAATGGCTTTTGAAAAGGTACAAGAAATTAGCTCGACCTGAAGTACACGACGACGTTTAGTACATTGAAACGAGAAAAGCTTGAACACCACTGTCTTCGTTTTTAGACGTTAATTCAACTTCATGTAGCATCGCGATCGAGCAACAAATAGATCGTTTCACTGTGGTGAGTCTCGATCGACACTTGACTGCATTCTAAGCAAAGTTTCGAAAACAAGTGCTTGTTCGGTGTAATAAAATTAATAACACACGCTGATCTTGCCCTTGCTGGCGTGTGTTATTATTTAACTTGCACACTATTACTCGCTCTCAAAGGTTGGACACAAACTCAATTAAACCAAATAGTAAATATATTTCAAGTAAAAAGTATTCATCCCCTTTCCAAGCACCCAATAATTTCATAATAGTGTTGTTGTAGGACAAGCTGTAAAAAAAACAACACTGTATAATTTGAGCATGTTATATCTCCTGTAGAGTGCAAGGCAGTCTCCTTAATCATTACTGTACATGTACAACAAAATCAGTAAGATCACGGAACACTGTTGTCAGACCGTGGTGTAAAACCTGCAGGGATACTGGTAAAGTGGCAAAACATGGAATCAGAGAAAATCAAAAAGCTCAAACATTAGGCCGCGCCTTGAGGAATTTTGAGGGAACAAAACTGGACACTTGCACATTGTCCACACTTTTGTTAAGTGTAGTTTTCACATTTTTAGCTCACGTATTCACATACATGAGTTAATATAGTAGCGATGTCTGTCTGCCTGGCTGACAGTTTACACCATAACTCAAGAGCGCCTAAACGGATTTAAGTCAGATTCGGTAGACAGGTACCATAAGCTTATGGTAAGAAGTGATAAGATTTCAAAGAGTGTTGCTTGCATATTAGTGAAGTAATGAAACATCTCTTTTTTCATATAATGGTTTCCTATGGAGACAGCAATGACAATGTCGACATTTACCAAGAAATACTGCAAAATGATTTAATGAAATTTTTCACTGATGACAATCTCAGAACATCATGATGATACTGTGAGTCTCATGTCAGTATTTGTCTATTTACATATTTAATGCACTTTTGCGATTGGTTGTTTCGAGTGTTTTGTGACGCATTGGTAAGACACTTTCGACTGACAGCCTTTCATTGACATTTTGTATCACAGTGTGGATCATTTCTTTCCGCTTGTAATTCTGACGTCGCGATGATCTGATGAAATCCGATCGCACAGTTTAGATGTCAAAGGACAGTTTCAAAAAATTGCAAATCGCACAATTTAAAAATATATTTGATAGGTAGTGTAAATTACAAACTCTAACAGTTTTGATAATGTCGATGATTTTAATAGTAACCAAAACGCTATTGAAATTGACTTGGGAAGTTTGGTGTCTGTGCCGTTCCAACTTCGTTCGGCAAAAGTGAGGCCAGAACATTTCGCAACCAGACCACTTAGAAATCTGATTTATTCTTTGGACTGTGGTTATAAAGTTAACTAAAAATAAAACGATAAATAGGTATGTAGAATAGCGACGTAACGACTTTTGGACAGAAAGCGGGTTCAGTATAGTAATGAGTCGTGACAAGAGAAACTTGTGATTTAGCGCTCTTTAACAAGAGTGAGATAGTTGTTTTTCCAAACAAACAAATATAAGGGATATGGGAGCAGACGTTAATCATGCGCTAATCCTTGTCAACAAACGCCTTCTCAGAGTTCTCCTCCCATCCGTCAAGAAACCCTCACTTAAAGTTCCTACGTCACCAGCTAATCCGTCAATATGCTGGTTTTTTGAATACATAAATATTCGATATGCTAATTTATTGAATATATATAATCTGCTAGCTTGGCCGGATATTTTGTCACGGCAATTTCTCTCATTTAATGATCTGACAGATATTTGATTTTTTTGTTAAGCGTACTGCTATGTAATGAATCTCCTGTAAACCACCTGAGCACATCAGTTTACGTCTGATCTTGATAAAATTTTGTTATTCTTATTTTTACTCAAAATTACATTTAACTGCTCGGCATTCATTTTGAACTCTAACTGTATTATGTAGTGTGCATTATTAATAACAATCAAATTCAGGTCATCGATATCATCATAGACTTACAGAGAGAATTCTCAAGTTGAATACTAGTCATTATCAAATGTTTAACATTCACCTCATTTTCCTCTGTACAAGTTAAATCTTTCAAAGATAACAATAGAGTTAGATTCAAATTATGCTGATGAATGGGTCTAGAACATAGAAAGTGACACCAGATGCATGTACAATATAAAAATACTACAAAGATAGCAAAAGCTACTATCCTTTGAATCAAACACTTCAGCGGCACCTGATTCATTTTCTAATAACAAAATGAATAAATTCATCGAAAGCAATATTACTGTTGATTTCCTCTCCCTAGTAACCATTGCTGTTAACGTGTTAGTTATGAATCGTGAAAATACTCCCTCGTTCCTCCATATTCATACCGATAAATCCAAGAAACAAGTTTTTGGTCTGGTATACACTAATACACATTTTTTTTCAGTTTCAAATAAGCAACTCTCATAGATACACACATATTTTAAATTGGTTTAATTACTTACCAACTCAGTTGACTTTTGGTCTACATAATATGATAGTGCTCCCGGATCCGTGTCCTGTTTTAACTTTAAGTATACATATTTATGTGCAGCTCTCTGAAGTGTTATGAAAGAAAAACATTACTCTTGTATATATCATATTTATGATATTAAAATTACATCCATACCCTGAAGTATTTCGTGTGCATAGTATGTGAGGGAACATTAATTATGACTGGAGGTTTTTGATCAGAATGAGGTCGTATTTCAAGTGTTATGTAGGTCATTTTCCCACATCCATGACCCGAGTTTATAAATAGTCAGTATAATTAGCCTACAACATTCTTAAGGTGACTGTCCCTCATGACCTTGAAATCATTAAGTCATGGTTACAACTTACTGGAAATTCAATTAGTCACAATTGGGTACATTTTTAGAACAGCAATTAGTATATCAATGTAAGTTCTAGATTGTTCTTATATTCCCTTATATAACCATTAAGTATAAATACTGGGACGGCATAGTTTAAAGTTAGACATTTTGTATTGTGTCTTTGACGTGTTACTTCAAGACTTTGGAAACTCCAGCAGTGTTAATTCTAAGACTTTTCGATACTTCACAGCAACGCTGGATTTACTGTGGACTTTGTGCAACCTGAAGCCTGCAAGCAAGCAAAAGGACTGTTCACTTTGTCTCAGTGTCTGACTCAACTCTGGAGCTTAGTGCCATCCCAGCTGAGATAAGTAGCCTGTAAACTTTTACAGTTGTACTTTCTTCCTTGACTTTGTGATTGGTTTAATGTTTGTAAAATTTCTTTTTTAAAAGAAAGTCTTTGAGTTCCCCTTTTTTCTCTGGTAACGCAAGTCACATATATTCATGACCATGTTTTTAGAAAGGTAACGTATTTTGCAATGAAATAAAATGGAAGTATACCAGGTGTTTGTCAAACAACAGAGGCAGAATATCTCAATTGCCGAGGAAAACTTAGGATAGGGAATCTACTGATGTCCTTATTATGTTGACACCTGATTTAACTTTTGAACAAAAATAAATGCTTTATTTCAGGAGTGAAAATGTCAGTTGTGAACTAAATTACATACTCATTCTGGTGTCCTACTTCTCCAATATTGCAATGGGCCAATATCTCCTCTGAAACAGCCTCAGTCCAATGCGTGAAAATCATAATAGTCAACTCCCTCAATGCTTTAAAAAGGGTTGCAAATGCTTGAGACCATTCCTTGCCTTTCTCTTGTTTGTCTTGATTGAGAATAAAAGGGTTATCAAGAAACATTTTTCACGTATTTTCTGTAAAGCCCTGGCCAGGGAATTTAAAAAACTTGGAAATCCAGACAATTCTAGTCAACCCATCCCTTTGCATGCTACACACTTTGCCTATAAAGAAAGTAGAGATAGTAAAGATGAATGTGATTTATAACAAATACATACCGTAGCAATTGTGAACAGTAGTGCGTCAATCAATATGTCCACAGCTGCGTTAAGATATTTAGTATCTTTCAATGCTTTGATCATTGCCCCCAGGTACGCATTTCTTTGGTAAATGCCTCGAGTTTTGGATATCATTTGCATAATTCGCTCCTTCGGGTAACTTTGCTCTGCATGGGTAGAGATATCCGCCTCTGTGCAACCAAGTTTTCGAGCAACGTCCTTCCAAGAATCTGCAATACTCAGCTGATCAACCAATTGATCATATAAACTATCTTGGTTATATTGAAGATCTGCGCAGAGACTATCAATATTCTCTGTAATGTAACTTTTGTCTCTGCGAATTCTCCTTTTGTCGCGATTGTGCTTAAGCTCTTCCCTTTCTGAATTTTGTGGGGCTTTTACCTGTTCTTCGACCACGCTTCGTCGCGATGTATCGTCATTTATCGGATTTCCTGACAGAGATTGAGTAACTTTTTCACTATTGCTTTTGTTGGTTTCTACTACGTCTACCTCGAAGGATGTCTTAAGCAGCTTTCCCCTTCGGTTGAGTCTATTAACAGGATTAGGTTTAATGGTGGTAATAGTTTCTTGTCTCCGCCTTTAAATAAGAATGGGAATGTTCTCGTCTGACCAATGCACAGTTTTAAGTAATTTCCTTCGACAGGCAACATATCCTCCGATTCCCATTCATAAGACCCTTCTCCTTGTATGCGAAGTACTATGTTTAAATCTTTGTATTTATTTAGTATGAAACACTCCTTTACATATCTTTTCTCAGTGCTCGTGTCTCACGCCTACCAGCTTTTGTGAACTTCTTGCGGCCGTAAGATTTCACTTTAACTGTGAAAGTCATATTTCGCTTTACATGAAGAGGTCCAGAAACTGTTACAGAGAGAAACACGTCCTCTAGGATGCATTTTGATACATCGACTTCATTTGAACGAAGCACAGCGTATAATTGCATCACCCCTAAAGGGTTTTTAACCGTAGTTTTGATGGTAGAATTTCCTTTGTTGTACTCAAACTCGAGGTCACGATCCTCATTATCGTCGCGTGTGCGTACTACTTTCAAGTAACGAGAATCGTCTATTTTAGGATCAATAGCAAATTCGAAAATGAAGTTGTCTGTGTCTTCGAATCTCTCAGTTTTGATCTTATACACGTGACTGACAAGTACTTGCCCGTGACCGTGAATACTGTCATTAGCCACACTTTTATCATTTACACAAACTCTCCTGCTCGTGACTGTATCGTTGCCGATGTTAGGTACAATTATTTTTGTCTTTGGACCGATAGTTAATGTTCCACCCGCATTAGAGAAAGTCTTTCGATGGGGATATTTTCGCACAGTCGAGAAAATAAAACTTAAACCCTGAACAAATTTACTCCAACGGGTCGAAAATTGTTTTAGTTCACTAGGTCTTACAAACGTGTGACGTTCGCCCTCATCGTATTCCATCTTGCCTGAAATATATAGAATGAAGGACATTTAGTCGAGTTGACACACAAGAAAGTTTGAATTAAACAACGTCGGCAAATCAGTATTGTATTCTTTACTGTTACCCTGCAATGTCTTTATGCGACATTTTTGTAACAGGCAATAATTGACGCTAAAATTGTGGGCGGATCCCCAGACATTGAGAAAATGAAAGTAAGACACATAGGGAAATACATGGGTACCCGTTTAAGGCATTCTTTACATGGCTTTGTCGTTCATTGATTTTAAATCTGTCGAAATTATTACTTACCGTTTAATCTCATAAGGAATGTACATCTTGAAGTTCAAGTTACGCTTAACGAACACACTTTTTCAAAGCAATCTTTCTTATAAAGACAACGTGAAAACCCCCTCATACTATATATTTTCAAATGCAGGGAATCTAAGGTTCAGTCTGGTAGCAATAGTGTATTCGAAGGATGAAGGTGTACATATTTGGGGAAGGAAACCTCAATTTTGGTATTAATTATAAAAATTGATTAAGGTCAAAAACGTGGTACTACTAGGTACTTTGTAACGATGTACGATATTGATATGGATGAGAAATCAAACAAGTCAATAATTCTTCTGTGTAACTTAGCCATGAATAAGTCATTACCAGGGACAGACACTTATGACAAGTTTGCATTTCAACTGTATGTAAATAACCACCGTAAAGTATGTCTTTAAGAACACAAGCATTCAAAAGATAAGGGACAACACCTGGAAGGATGTAACATCTTATATAAGAAATAAACGGAGTTATCTTAGAAAACTTAGAGCCTCTACACTGTTTCTGCATCTCTGTATCTCGCTAGCTATTTTCCGAAGGGAGACGATGAGCTGTAATATAAAGACTACAATTTGACCGTCTCAGAGTGGAGTTTTTTAAATTTGTAACGGAAAAAAGAAGCAACGAAATTAGGTGATTTGCATAAATTTGAGCAAATTTACACTTCTTGCTTACCCAACTTACGACTGCTTGTCATGTTAAAAGGTAAAACCAACCGACATTTTAACCTTGGGTGAACAAATTAATGAAAACTGAATGAATCTTCGTAAAAAAAAGCAATTTGAGCATAATACG
Source organism: Ptychodera flava (assembly GCF_041260155.1). Taxonomy (NCBI): domain Eukaryota; kingdom Metazoa; phylum Hemichordata; class Enteropneusta; family Ptychoderidae; genus Ptychodera; species Ptychodera flava. Next base: position 6,658,469 of record NC_091938.1, read on the forward strand.
CTGTGTTATATGCTCTCATCTTAAGCGGCTAATGTGAGAAGAGTTTATACTATAAAATAACCTGAATAACAGTCACTACGTGTATTTGCAAAAAACAATAGGATTGTAAATCATTGATGGCTTCGTGATTCATAAGTCAATTGGTGTAAAGTTTTAGCATACAAACTGTCATATTGCGACTGTTTATCTTCAGCTTTAATTTATTGACCATGGGTTTATGTTTGTGAGTTATGCCAACTTTAAAATTACAGCATTCTGGGACATGTTATTGAGTTATTTTGGCATGTAAATTACTGTTTCTAGCGCTGTTTGCAACACACTTATGACTCGAGACAATTGTTTTGCAGAATATGTAATTTTGTTTGGGCTAATATCGAAGATAGCTAATTTATTTCTTACCTGAACAGGTTATCACAGCTTTACTTGTATTTAAAAACAATAAGACGAACAGACATAACCGATGGTATCCATTTCTCATTTACACAGAAGTAGGTACAACGAATTTTCAGCTTGTTTCTCTTCACTTCTGTTTTAAAATAAACAGAAGATATACACAGAATGAATAGTATCCCTTACAAACAGAAGAACGAATTTTCAACTTGTTTCTATTTAATGAACATATAAGCAGTACATATATTACCACCGCCTTGTAACAGAACAGACAGAACAAATTTTCAAACTTTCTCTGTATTTGCGTTTGACTATAACCCGAACAGATAGACAGAACTTTTGATTCGTTTCCTGGCATATAAGATTTGAAAATCAATATCCGCGAGAAGTTTTTCTGGCCAGGAACCCTCTACAATTAAGTGGCTTCCAACTATGAGGGTATCATTTCTCCAGCATACATTTTGTCTCTTTTGCAAAGTTAACGTTTTAGTAAGAACTGAGTTTTATTTTCTAGCATGTCAGTTTTCTCCAGCTGTGATCACTACAGCCAGTGGGGACAGAGTCGGAGGTGCTGGTAGGCCCCCTCTGGTGCGCATCTCTAAAACAGTTAGGTAGAAATTGTTTTTATTTTTCTGGCATGCAAAATCAATCACTACCAAAAGTTATTTCTTGGGCTGACACCTTTATGGGACTCTTCTGTTATAACTTTGCTGGTGCGTTCGTTGTTGACTTTTTCGAAATTAAACCAGTATAAATCCATTGACAGCATCCACAAATAGTAACTTACCCTTGCTTGCTTTGGCGCATTGTGCAATTAAAGAATCGGATAATGGATGCAACACAGCGACAAAACTTCGCTTCAGATAGTTAGACAATAAAAACATGACACGGTGAAGGAGACATACAAATGCTTACAAAATCAGTGCTAGATAAGACCAAGACACCAAAGGTTGGAAGTAAAAAATCTTTATAGGCAATACAGATCATAGTCAAACGTATGAAAATAAAATACAAAATTGCAACAAGAAACCTGTGCTGCGACCAAGCTCTACCGCCGTCCCACCCCTTGCATGGACATTACTGCTTTAGCCATATGCATATCCTTGCTGGTTTGTTCGTTGTTGACTTTGTCAAAGTTAATCAGCTTATTATCTGGTAACAGCGGCCACAGTATTAACCTCCCCGTACTTGCTTTTGCGCATTAGGCAATTAAACATATAAGATATTAGATCCAACATATTAACTAAACCAGGCGTTAAATTATAACAGGACTAATACATGACCTAGTTAACGAGAAAAAGAAATATTTAAAAAACAAGTGCTAAGATGAGGCCAAGACACATAAGGTTGGCAGTGTAAATCTGTCCTATTGCCTATGTGAGAGTATAAGTGTAATAGTTGCCAGGCGGGGTGTCTTTCTTTTTCACTGGTTAGTCGCCCTGCCTCTATCCAAATTCTGTCCCATCTTGTTATTTGTCCGGATTCTACCTTGAGTTATAGAGAGTGCATTGAAGTAAGTGTGTATGGCCAATTCATAAACGTTAATGCTTAGAGTGAAGATAACAAGTACAGGTTCCGAAGTCTTGCTTTCTGTGCAGATGATCCTCCATATATATATATATATATATATATATATATATATATATATATATATATATATATATATATATATATATAAATTACTTCAAATACAAAGTAATGAAATATATTACTTAAGTTTCATGCATCCTGCAAAATATATATATATATATATATATACACAAAATGTATATATATATATATTATATATATATATATATATATATATATATATATATATATATATATATATATATATAAACTATACAGAATGGCATCTTTTGTGATACATACTATCGATAATCTAAATGCATTGTCTACATATTCCAAGAATAATCCTTCCAGACAGAACAATCAGTGGTTTCATTGCCGAAATATTTCTAAAGATTAAACCTTTTCCTTCATTGTTGGAGTAGGAAGCAAGAATACATTTTGGTAAAGCCCCACTAGCTGTATCTTTTAGTATTATTTTTATGATTGTAATTTCAAACTAAAATAAATTTATGAGAATGTACTAATTAGGTGTGCTTATACACTTATTATTAATTACCAGCCGGGGCTTTATTGACCAAGATAAACATTACACTGCTATTAAATGTGTGCACAAACATTAAATCGCAGCCACATGCAAAAAACCGAAAAAAAAAACAAAAATACCGTGGATACTGTTCATATCTGCACTGAAATCTTCACATAAACTGCACAGAGTAATCAAATGTAATGCCTACGGGTGAATGCTTTCAACTGTGACATTGTATGTTCTGTTTACTTTGTGATACAAAAAAATTTTGAAAATGGAAGGAATTGAAATGGCTGTTAAGAGGGTACTAGGAAGATATTTTGAGGTCAACAAATTCCAAGAATTACAGCTTGTGGGGCTTTAAGGAAGTTGGACATTGAACAATTCGAAGGACAGGAGTCAGGACTAGAATACATATCACCAATCCGGATGACAACATTTTACGTATTATAAATTGCGCCGTCTAAACCAGGCCACGTGTCAACTACTGCCATATTAGTAGTTGCATTGCCAGACTGGTTGAAGAATAAGTTGTTAAACAAGTACTTAGTAGCCGGGGCTCTGATTGTTTCCGCAAGGCTGTAACTGTGAGCATATTAAAGCAGCAATGAGAGTACTATTCTATGAGAAACACTCTGACTATTTTATTGGCCGGGCATCGTTTTCCAACTTCGTATTTACAGCTTGATAAACATTATGTGTAAAGCCTTAGAGACATACAGTAAAACGTGCACAACTTGTAAGTATGACATTCCACCTAAACAGCGAAACCTCTGAGACTTCAAACGTTACACAAAAATCTGCCATGCCAGTAGTAAAGCTGCGTTCACAAATAATGATGGGGTGGTTAAAGGAATCGCGATTGAAATATCATTTTATTAGATCCCCCTTAATACCCACAAACATTTCAAATCCCCCGTCTAGTTGATAAATTTTTTCAAGACCGTAAAAACATTATCATATTTATTAGGGATGTTCGCACAAAAAAAATAAACATGTATTGCACAGTTATGCGAATGTTCGACACTAGATTTTTGATGCACACATAAATATTCTGTAGTGGTAATAAATGTTGTCAGCAGTTTGTAGAGCCATATTTCTATGGCAATTTCTTAAATTGATTCATCTTTATATGCATTAGTAGACTTTTCGGAATTATCAACGTAACCGACTTGATGTAATACAAACCTGGAACTCGCTGAAGAGCATCAAAATGACGATCATGTGAGAGAGTATGTAAATTGTGAATTCCAGGCTACACTGTGCCAAATAGTGAAAAATTGAGCACAGTGACCCACCGGAAAAAATATTAAAATTACAAGACATACATGACCTAGATGCTACCTATAAAAGTTTTACAAAATTGACAATTCTTGAGGGCTGCTGTGTCCAAGATCTTGTATTTGATGTCAGAGAGGGATCCCCAGAAGATGTCTCCATGCCTGCTTCTATCAATATAGAGATAGGCATATCCCCTCCCTTTTTTAGAGACTTGTCACAAGGCCGCATTCTATATAACAGTGGCTTCTACTGGGAGGGTCGGTCACTGAGCAGTGGTAGTTTACGAGGTCGTTCAGAATGAAATAAAGTGTAAGAGGGATTGCAAGTAGGACTAGTTTGGCATTGTTGTTATTATCGATTCGTATTGCTGAAACAATGCTATCATCCCTTTGTCGAAGGTGGTGCTGAAAAAGCTTCGAAAGAACTCCATAGGAACATGCCACCAGTGGAAGAGTAAGGCCTATTTACTGTACACAAGGACTGTTAAAGCTTAAATTATTTCCAGGGAACCTACATCAACATAGCAAAAAAATAGACATCATACGTTTTGCTTTCCAGGCTGCCTAGAGTACTCAGAGTAACAAACGGCAAGTGGTCTCTACTTTTGTGCCTTCAGGGACAAGGACATCAAGGTATTTTATGCCTGCGCTAGGCTTGCTAGGCACCTCCGGCCTCGAGGTTAAACCCCCAATATTTTGTTGATATACAAGGTTGAATGTTTTCTTATGGTTCCTTTTTCTCTTTGCCCTCTCCACACCCTTGACACCTTGATGTCTAGGCCAAATGCCCTTGGTTAGGGTGTCGATGTTGTAGTTGCTAGGTCGCAGTGTCCTTTTTTCAGTTGCCCAGTTGAGATGTGATAGTGGATGGTGTTGTTCTCTTTTGTCACATTGTACCAAGAGTTATAAAGCCTGCAGCGCTGCACCTGGATCCTGGATGAATATAACCCAAAGGATCATCCTCTCTCTCTCTCTCTCTCTCTCTCTCTCTCTCTCTCTCTCTCTCTCTATCTATATATATATATATATATATATATATATATATATATATATATATATATAAACACACACATAAATACATACATACATACATACATACATACATACATACATACATACATACATACATACATAAAACATGGCAGGCAACTATGGGCTGGGACCCACAGTGTCCTCCTTGAATGTACCCCTTGAGGACATTAGAGATATCAGTGTGGGACGCCTGCTTAAGACACAGAGAAACAACAACAAAGATTTTGTCTTACATAACAGGCTGGCTGACTGGTCATTTTGTCCTCACCCCGGCTGCTCTCCAGCAGCATAGCTATCAGGCTGTTTTGATGGTCCAGTCCGATTGTCGCTGATTTGATTGGAACTAGGTAAAAAGATGGAGACCCCTTTCATCTTCAGCTTCAGCAGCACAGCCCGAAAGTTTGTGTTCTTCGATGTCCCTATAAACATGCTGGACCTTCTGAGTAACCCATTGGAGGCTGTGCACATAAACGCCTACCAGATGTGCCTCACGTCTTGTTTTATGACTACAGTGATAAGTTGTCCAAGCTAAATCCTTGCCAAGATCGCATGCGAATACCCTGAAACTGGCTTCCGACAAAACAATTATGAGCGAAGGTGCATTATAAACAGCGGCACTTGATATTGTAGTTATAGCGTTAAGGGCACCATTGGTCCATTCTATGATGCAGATGTAACAGTGATGGGGTTGAAAACCAATAGATGAAGCCATCCTCCACCTGTTGACCAGTAAAAAAGAAATGGCCGACAAACTTGCGTTCATCACTGGCAGTACATTTCTCATCGATGGTATCAAGCTGGCCACCAAAAATGAGTTGTATCAATTACTGGCAGACATTTCACTCAAAGCTGCGAAGACACAATGGGTTGGAGCTGCCATTAGAGAGATTCATGAGAATTTTCGTGTTGACCTTTATGGCAATGACTCTGAAAACATTCGGGTAGGAATCCTGAAAAGGGCACAATGAGGGTCGATATCAGTACGATTACCCTCACGTGAGTCATCCTGCTTGGACGTCAAATTCATCACACAATTACTGAATCTTGATTGAGTCAGAGATTTTCTGTTTCCATATAAATAGACACTGGCATGGAGACACTATCTACTGATTCACAGGATTCACAGAATTTATCTCTCTCAACATAGAACACGGAGGTTCAGATTCAACGTCAGGTCTATGCTAATGACTTAAGTAGTTGCTAAAACAATACATTCACTAAAGGTCAAGAAATTAAACAAGGGGAGATCGTTCTCACTATGAATCATGTGTAGGTTACTGTCTGTCAGAGTCATTGTCTGCCGTTACTAAGGCTAAAATTCTAAGCAGTTGTTAAGTGATTCGACATTTGAAACAAGTGAAGAAATTCTTAGAACAGCAGTTAGCATATCAATAGAAATTCTAGATTGTTCTGAGATCTTCTTGATTTAATCGTTTCAGTATAAATACTAACTACAGCTATACCTTAACAAGTGTTTGACAATTGATACCAATGTTCTTGATCAGGATAGGGTGTTTGAAAGTGCAGATGTGAAAACAAATATGATATTGGAAGATATTTAATCCAAAAATATCAATTCACCTCTCATGGTAGTTTAGGGGTAAACTATTAAACATTTTCCCCAAGAAAACTTGCTATATCTGTGCATTTATAGGTCAATGTTGTTCAATAACGACTTAGAGGCTGTAAGGGAGCCTTCAGTAATTACATAGGTGTGGGCCGGGGGAATTGGGGAGGGTCACTTTTTAGAAAACTGTTCAAGAGAGAGGGTCATTTTTATAACCTAACTTAGGAGGGATCACTTTGGCGGAAGCTGATTTTATGGCCAAACCTTTGATTGTCCGTGTGATATTTCTGAATAGGAAATCACCAACGAAATACGACGATTCCTTTACGTATTTATCAACAAGTTTCACAGGCAAAGAAGATGCAGTGGTATCCTACATTAAACACCTTGAACAGTCAAAACTGATGAAAGACAAATGACAAAAACATATGCAACAGGTGGAAAAGTGTATATCAATTATCAAATGTGCATAAATGCAAAGATATTGTTAGTTTTATATTTGAAAAATTGTGCATAGCTCTCTCATACACTACGAATCAACATTTCGTTCAAATTCCAAAATCAAATTCTTGCACAACCATGGACTTATAACCACTCTAGTCTAATCAAGAACATTAATATTAATAATCAAGCATACATAAATGCACAGATTTACCAATTTTGTATTGGGAAAAATTATTCATAGATTCATGATAGACTGCCATGTATAATAAGTTTACATTTCTTTGACATTCAAAATCAATTTTCTTGCACAACCACCTCTCTAGTCTAATCAAGAATATTAATATCAATAATAAAGCGCACATAAATGCAAAGATTTACCTGTTTTTGAATTGAAAAAAAAAAACTGATAGTTTCGTCATAGACTACCAATAGTTTCATCATAGACTACCAAGTATAATGAACTATTATTTTAGATGAAATTCTCAAATTAATTTCTTGTACACAAATGCACATTTTACTTCCAAATTCAATCAAAGTACATTTAAATACATTGTCAAACATATATAATATACAGATATAGCATGTTTTTTGGGGGGAAATTGTCAATAATTTGTCTGATAGACTCCACGTATTATGATTTGATATTTTTGGATGAAGCACTACATCAGCCACATCTAGCCTGTTATAGTTGCACACAATATGGTGACATTCCCTCAAATGTATGCAATTTCTTCAAAAATTCTTGCGTGATAAATTGAGACTGTCTCTCCAAAAACACCAGCCCTCCCCTCCGTAATTTGTCTTTAACTTACATGACAATTGCATCAATTTTTATGTAAATTAGCTAATACTGTTTCAGTTTTTCCCGGGGAGAATACTGCAGTGGTTGGGGGAGGGTCAAGTTTAAGAATGTCGGACAAGGGGGAGGGTCACATTTTAGACAGGAGGATAGGGGGTCACATTTTACGGTACAGGTAAGAGCGGAAATACCCCGACCCACCCGTCCTTTAAGAGGTTTACTATTATTTGCGCAAAACGTTTGGAAGGGTTAGTATTTTGGCGTGCAGCGTTAGTTTGAAAAACCACTGCCTCCCCCTTCTGTATTGATCCAGTCCCTATCCAGTGATTTGTTTGAAAAATAAACTCAAAATAGCCTTGCTCAAAATTTTACATCTGCCTTGTTTTTTGATGAAACAACAAACCCAAGTCATCCTCAGGAGAATAAGAAATATTTTGCAAAGACGTCTACTCATTTATGCTGCATGTAAAACCGTACACTCTCAGGTTATCTGTTCAGTTCAACGAGAGAAAATACCGATGATTGTCAGCCCTTTTCATTTGTATCTTTATGATCAAAACTGCTACTTCTATAGTGTATTTTCACTTAAAAAACAAATTTTCAGTTGGTATGAAATTTGGAAATTTGTTCAAAATCTATTTCCAACAGAACTTTCATTATGGGCCAGCAAGAAACCGAAGATATAAAGCTGTATATTGAGCAATTATTAGATTGGGCTTGATACTTTGTTACTAAATTTACCCAATACCAACGCCTTACAGTTTAAAACATCGAAATAAATAGCAAGATAGCTGTGTTATTAGTTTCTCTGTGCAACTGAACGATTCAAAAAGAGAGTATAGCCGAAGTAGCCACAGAATGAACCATCAATGATTCATTTTTAAATGTGTAATTTAGTATTACATTTACACTTTCTGAAATCCCAGTATTCCTGAACTATAAACTGATATAAGTAAGTCTCTGCACAGTCTACATTTAACTCTCTACATGAAAGTCAACCCCCATCATATAGAGTAAAAACCACAAAGAACCTATGAGGTACAACTCTCAATTAATAGTGGCAGGAATATGATAAATCTGTTCATTGATACCGAAACAATCCAAACCAAGTAACTTTGAATGCTTTCTTGAGGTGTTTTAATGGTTATTGGTCGGTGGATCTTGGCCAAAACTTGTACACTGCTTTTCAGGCTATGGGCTCTATACAGTTGGTTTGCAGAAGGATATATAATTTTACGAATAGAACGTCATTCACAGAAAGAGGACGGCATTGACAGCATTCGCATATTTAACTTCGACAAACACAACACACCAGGCTGAGGGGTCATGTTTGTATCATGAAAACTGCTAAGTATTCACCTTTTGAATCACTGGCTTCACCAGTCTGACCTATTGATCTCTCAACCAAGACTTGAAATGTTATTGTCGGTTCAGTTTGTATAATTCAGGAGAAGAGGGATCCCGTGTTAACTTGATGTGACATTCACTGAACTTTAGGGTATACAGCAAATGATTAATTAAACTGGCGACAGGCAATACACGTATCCACTGTGTGTCCTCACCTTAAATTACGTAGCAACGAGTGCATGCGTTCAATATGTGTTTATTCCTTGTATTTGGGGTTCATGTGTCTGCTTGACACTAATAAACATCAAAATACCATTCATACTCCGCCATTCAAGAATAATACACTCTCACGTAAACATTTTAGAAGCAAACTTAATTTTAGGAATGATTTTAGTAAGGATTGACTATAATTACAATCTTGAGGGTGTCACTCTGAGAATGAAAATATTTCTCTTAATTTGCAGGGGTAAAAACAAATTTTGACAGGTTAATAAGATACAAGAGTTTTCCAACTTTAAATGCATAAGTTTTATCAATTTTTCCTATTCATGACTGTATACACTTTCAGTGCCTACCAGTCACAGACGAAATATAACTAAAAAGAGTGAATTTTTAAGCTATGTTCCTTCTGCAGTGCACGGTGTAAACGGTGACTAAAAGTTGTTCTGTAAACAGCGGGAGTGCCCAGAAAGCTATTATACATATTCTGTTGAGGGATTCAGTTTAGGGGTTTACGTAGAGTATTAACTCTTCGGCGTAGTGGTCGGGATTGATATGGCATCGCGCTGTTGTCTTAACAGGCGTACATCTCGAAAGATGTACGTTACTTTGTGACAGTCACACTCTTATCTGGAAAATATTACCTGGCTGTGCACTTACTCATTCATTATTCATTCATTCATTATTGTTACAGGTAGGTGTTAGTGAGACTCTTGTAGTTATTTTTTATTTTGAAAAGCATTGTAGGATTTTAGACATAGCTACATGTTTATTTATGATTGGAATATTGAGGTAATCGGCCCCAACAGAAAGTACCATAACGGGCAGGCCAGACGCGAAAGTACGGCATACTGAGATTCTAGAGATTCAAATGTGAATTTGATGGAATAAGCTAAAATGTTACTATTGTCAATTTTGATAACTTATAAGTAGCACCTAACGTGGCCAGGAATTCACAATTGGCATACGCATTCATGTTCGTCATTGTGTGTGCTGATACTGACGTATCGTCTACTTGGGGAACTCGTGCGATGAGGTACTTGGTGATCAACGTTAACAAAGCAGAGGCTCACGAGGAGTTAGACTTGTATGAGGAGGGTTTTTTGGCTTGGTATCACCATAGAGTAACGTGCCCAGCAGGATAGCGTTCTACTCTTTCTCATAAAATTCTCACTTAAAGAAGGGAATTACATATCTAATCGTACAGATTGAAATATATTTCCATGCGATGTTAAGGTCTCAAAATTACATCGAGTGATTAGTTCGCACTTTATGAAAGCCGGTTGTAACATTCCTTGATCGTTCCTTAAAATATACTTTCTATTTAAGGGGGCGCTGCACCCACGTAGTGTATTTTGCTCAAAAATCACTTTTTTGCAAATACTCATTCAATTTTAATGACTTTGTCAACCCAAGATTAAACTATTGGTTGGAACAATGAAAGGCGTACTCGACCAATTATCCAATCTTCAAACGATCATTATTTATGAAACCGACGTTTCGGCAATACACAGATTGCCTTCCTCAGGGTAAAAACTGGGCATATGTATGCAAATCACCCGATTTCCTGGCTTCTTCTTCTCCCAATGTCAAGATTTCCAAAGAATTTAACTCCACTCCGGCATGATCACATTTTCTGAAATTTTCACATTATTTTCTTTAAATGCTATATAAAAAACGACTATTTTGTTTGGCAATAAAGTCTTTACATTTTGAATAAGAGGCATTTTAATTTTGCCAATCATGATTTTAATCACGTTTTTGAGTGTCAGTCTTTCAACCCATGCCATTGTAGAATGAGGACAGATAATGCGAATAAAAGTCTTTTTCTACATATACTCTTCTTTCAAGTGAAGTATTACATTTCAGAAAATAGCGTCAAGTTTTTGACTTAAATTAATTTTTATCATTAATACCAAAATTGAGGTTTTTAACCCGAAATATACACTCACTCCATCCTTTGAGTAAACTACTGCCACCATACTAAACTTTAGAGTCTCTGCTTTAAAAACAAATATATATATATATATATATAGTATGATTAAGCTGTAACTATAACTAATAATGGTCGTAAATATTCGATACACAAGAGTAAATAAATATGAGCACAAAGAGTACATAATTCTTGCCTTGTAACAGTGCTCTTCAGCAGGTGCCATAGACCTGGCAAGAGTTGGACTTGGAAATTTTTAGGGTAGTGAGGGGTGATCTGAAAAAAGTAAGATTTCAATCGCGATTACCTCAGCGTCCCCCCCCCCCGCCTAACCAATATTTAAGAACGCAGCCTAAGCATCAGATAATGCATTCTCAAATGTTTTTCAAATATCAGTTTAATACGTACATGCTTGTTAAAGTTTAAAAGAAGAAAACATCTTTCAGCTGCAACTCAAATCTCAGTAGATACTTTAGTTTTACACTGCACATATAGTTGTTTTTACTCCAGTCCTCTGTCATCCATGTTGACATTTACTTGGTTTGTAAATAATGGCGGAAATTGTAAAAGGTATGACCTGTAAACACTTTCAACAACCTGACACGTTAAAAATAAACAGCAACATAGAAACACATTAATAAAGCTAACATTGTGAGTTGTAAAACACCGGTGAAAACTTTTAAGGCAATGAAAGAACAATAACATGTATACATCCTTACCAATAACCACAAAGTAGAATTTAATCTTTCCTGAACCTTTTTTTTTGATATTCTGATAAGTTATGCTATCCTAACACCAACACAGCCAATTTTGTCACAACTTACAAGTTTAATTATCTGAATGTTAACATCTTTAAGAACCAGCAAAGCGACTTTCAAAAGTAATACATAAGCTGTTTCTAGGAAGATTTATGGCTAAGAATTAAAAATAACGACAAAAATCATGGGATATTGAAGATATTAGAGATAATATTTTTCATGATTTGAATATATTGAATAATCAAGAAGTATCAGGATCTGTTTTGGGAAGGCCCGCATGATACACCGACAAGCTGAACACTGATGATGCAAAACAGTAAAAGGAGATATCCCATGACACATTATGATTTGCATCATTGGGGATTCCCCGAAGAAGTCGATTAAGTCTGCAAGGTGTATACAGATTCATTGACTACTTTCAAAAGTTAGGAAATATACTTTGAAGGATACCATTCTTTTCTATTCTCATTTGTGTCCAGTGCAATACAGAATAATGTAATGGAAAGTAGAGAGACTAGTCGTACCTGTTTTATAAAACAAAAAATTATGTTTTCCCCATTGAAATGACATAGAAAGTTACTTGCTGACTTATCTCAGAGAATGGTCCCCTCAGTTTGTCATAACTTGATTTCAAAAGGAACCTGCAGAACATGTGACGTTAATGGTGATTTAACGATTATTTTGAAATGTTTTCTAAAATATGTAAAGGCACTTATACTAGATATTATTGTAAAATTTTATATGTTTTGTGTTACTTCTTCTTTGCACAGAAGGCAAACTTGTAAGAAAAGCAACCTTCACTGGTCCAAATCAAACACTATTGTGTTGTACACGTGATTACATTGCTGGCCGATCGGCGGGGGTCTTTTTGTGAAAACTGGACAAAAAGTTTTTCAAGCCAACCTTTTGCAAAACATTGCTGGCGGGATGGGTGCAATCTTGTGCCATACCAATTTCCTCCAGCCCCAACCAATCAGATGGTCCACCCCTAATAAGTAGTCACCACTGAGAACGATCCCCGGTATATATACTCAGGTATTTTAGTGGGTACTTCTGCATGGAGTAATATTGGTTTGAAAGTAAATTATGAAAATTCTGCTGAATGTTGCAGCTCATTGGGTTTTGAACTTGCAAACATGAAGTATTGCTGTAAAACAGTACACTCACCCATACAGATAAATACTGTCATAAGTTTCTATTATTTTATTGCTGTGGATTACCACATTATTGCCAGCAGAAAGAAACTGCTATTTTCGTGGGAGATATTGTGTCACTGAAATAAAAGTCTCTGTTGAAACTTCAATTTTCCTTAGGGACTGTTCAATATCTTCGGCCAGGTGTTAAGACTTGCTAGCCATCCATTTAAATCTCCTGAGCAGTGTTCCCGCTAAGGCTTATTTGTGCGCTAGTTGCGCAGTGTCTCCGACTGCTCTCGCAGTGAAATTTCATGTTTTGCGCAACTTTAGTCTCGGTCATTTCGATCGGTATTAGTTTTGGAAACGATAACTCAGGGCGAAATGTGCGATCTCAGCGCGGATTTTACTTCCGCGTTTCGAGTTTAGCGCCCGTTGGCGGCGCAGTTGCCACCAACGTTTATTGTACGTTGTGACTACGTACCTCAACAAATTAGCATATACATATACGGACATGGCTGCCCCTGTGAGGCAATCAGGCGTATCTCATGAGGCCTTCAAACGACCAAGATGAAGTTCAAAGTGTCGCGACAGATAATTAAGTGATCTCGAACCCACTGCTAAACGAAGAGATGGCATGGTAGGGCACATTTTTTACTTCATGGCAGACGACAGTTGGGGCATTTCATTTACGACTATGTCAGCGACATCACGACACGGTGACTCGCAATTGAGTATCGATTTATTCACTGAATTTTCAAAACATTTGTGAGATATGCCATTCATTATTCTTGCCAAATTTACACGTTTGAAATCGTTTAGGCTGCGTTCACAAAAAACGGTTAGGGGGGCTGGAGGAATTCAGGGGTGATTCGAAAATTTTGGGGGTAGTAGAGGGGGTACTTGAGAATTTTACTCTCCCTGTAGGGGGGACTTGAAAATTTTTTGTTCCGTTTTATGTTTTACATTTTCCAATTCCAAGTTTTTGTAATTCATTGAAAAATGAATACCATTTTTATTTCATCCAATTGTTGTAATGTTAGTAATAATTTATCAGAATCTTGAACCATTTCGTCACATTTCATGACTTTTATGTCGAAAAAATCTAAACGTGTGATTTGTCATAAAAAACCAAACTTGAGCCTAGTAAAAGGGCAGAAGCTGCAACTGTTCATGATTTCCGCAATATATTTATATGCAATATAACAACTACAGTTTCTTGCTATCTCCCTACAGCATGCTCAAACACACAATATTTAGTTTGTCGACAAAGCCTGTATATATAAATATGTGTTAGGTGATAATTTAATTGGAGTCCAGACTGACAGTCAGTTGTCAGCGATACAAATGCATGGTACACATACACAGGTTGTGATAGCAAGCTGAATACTGGACAATTCAACATGCTGTAGGGAGTAGAACAAGAACGCAGTTGTATAAACTGAACAAAAATATTGTCAAAATTATCAAAGTTAATACAGCTACTGCCCACAGGTTCAGTGTCACTATCATTAATGCTCTGCTGCTACTGTGGTGTCACTGTTACTGCATACCTGAACAGTGACACAGACAGCTCTGACTCTTATGTACATGGTAGTTGAAGAAGAGTTTGGGTCAAATAACGCTCATGACAGTGAAACATCTTGTACACCACTTGTACACAAGATCAGGCAAGAGAGCAACACATGGAAGAACACATAGAAATTTTTGAATTCTGGCATATGAGAATAATCAAATATTAAAGAAAAAAGATGGGGTCACCATGCTTGATTTTCTAAATTTTCACATTCTTGTCATAAAATGATACAGAAGTAAAACTTTGAACAGTAAAGACTAAATGAAAAAATATTTGACCAAATGGAATTATTTATTTTTTAACCAAATTTGCAATTATTACACCCAAAATTTCAGAGATTAAAACATTTATTTGATGGAATATTTTAACCTTCCAGTATTGTCAATTTTGAGTAGCATCTAATTCATATATGTCTTGTAGTTTTGAAACAACGTTTTGGTAGGTCACTGTGGCAATTAGCCAGAATTCACAATTTCCCTACTCTCTCATGAATGTCGTGAGCAAAACGGCGCAATACGTGTTTGTTATTTCTGCGCTCACATTCTTAACAAACATGCGGGCCTGTGATAGTTGGGGGAATTGAAAAATTTTGACCATATAGAGGGGGGGGGCATTTGAAACTTTTTTAGGGTACCGAGGGGATCTGAAAAAAATAAGATTTCAATCGCGATTCCTCCAGCCCCCCCCCCCATCCTTATTTGTGAACGCAGCCTTAGTAGTAGTCGATTTACACCTTTCGTAGCATATTGTGGCACATCATCTGCTAGAATTCAGTCAAGCAGTTCGTTGTAGTATCGGACATACCTACGTAGTGAAGTTACTGTTAGTTTAGCTTTGGAAACGCAGCTCGGCGGGGTTGACCTTTGATAACCCGCATAGCGACGCGCGCTACATCGCCAACAGATAGCTGCGTTTCCAAAGCTACTGTTAGTTAAGCATAGTCCACCAGCTGGAGGCCACTAGCTTGTGATTAACAAGTAGTTGTGAAACAAAATTTCTGTGGCATGCAGTAAAGCAATTTTCGTACCCAAATATTTTGTTTTGTTGTTGCATAGAGTAACTAGGGTTTGAGTGGCTGTTTTAGCTCTGTTTTCTGTTATTTATTAATCACTCCATCTTATTTTGCCAATTTCGTTTCTGATTGATCTGTTTAATTGTAGAACGGTAGAAGGTCTCGTGCCAAAGATGATTTTGCTGTTGGAAAAAATGTCCAGACAAAGGATGGAAGAAGGAGTACCTCCAGCGACATAATAGGAGAGATACTCGTGTTGCTGCTACTGTTACTGTGTTTTTCTGCATCTGTAGCATTTTGAAATTGAAAATAAAATGATATTAAAGGGACAGTAGTTGTAACTTTTGATAATATTTTAATCATTTTTCATCTGTGTATCAAATACAATTTCTTCTCAAGCATGTTCAAATACTCAATATTCAGCTTGAATATGAGTCAAGTCACTCTCAAGTGCATTGTTAATATTGTTGTAGACAATTAAATTTAAGTCCAGTGTTAAATTCAGTTTGGCTGTTTGGGTTAGTCTTAAACAGAAGGTTGTGAAGTGTCTTTTCCTTTCTCTGAACGCAACTAAACACTGTTTAAATCAAAGCATACACGAATGTGAATTTTTGCTTCTGGCGGGGACACCCCCTTCCGGACCATCCCCCGGCGGCCGCCTTGCCCTACGGGCAACAAGTGCTCATCCAGTCAAAACCTTAGAGAGAACACTGCAAGAGACCAAAGGTTTGCAGTATAAATCTTCATTGGTTATACATATCATAATTAAACGTATACAAAGTAAACACCAGTAAGAAGAAATCTGTTCTGAGACAGAGACACTCATAACCCCCTCCCTTATCCCTTGGGACGGACATTTCAGCGACCCTTATGCATTAGACGTGATGTGTGTATAACATGTATGTATGTTCGTGTATGTTACTTATGTATGTATCTATGTATCCATGCGGGACTGTAATGTTTGTTTGTGTACCCTGGGGTGTGTTGAACTGTTGCAATGTATCGAATATACATTTGAAATCATGTTTACGTTCATGCATATGTGCAAATCCATGCGTGTTGTATTTACGTGGCAGTGTGAACACTCAACACTTGCAAAAACGTTTCTAAATGTGAAAACTAATTATTTTACATTCGGTGCCTCATATGAGCATGATAAATGTACTTTTAATATTTTCAGGAAGTATGTCAAATAGTCGTGGCTCTCGGACACCATCATACTTAAACTTATAGTAAAGAAAACGGTCTCTTATTAATGTTCTGCCCAAAATTTGCACAATTAATGAGTGAAATATAAACACGCTTGTTCGACATTGTTTATGAATTTACTTGCAATGCAGATTTTCTCAAAGTTGCCATAATAGACAAGTTCAAGTTCTACGTCATCACTCGTTGTCAGTTGTCAGCTTCTTTCTAATGATACGACACCTGTATCAACGACAGTTTGTGTTTTGCCGTACTCCCTGAAGTATAAAGTAAAATGCATATTGAAGGTTTGTAAATACCAGTCCCTATGTTTTTGTCACACGCGATACCATTGTATAAGACGCGGGTCAACACGTCTTTATTGTCTGTAGACGGCCTTCGTTGAATTACGTCCTCCGTGAGCGCCACGTCATTTTATGTCCTTATACAGACTTGTTTTCATGAGAAACGCTTTGAAGTACCAATCGGAGGTCATATGTAAATGTTCTATGCTCATTTGTTTGGGTTTCTCACGCAAGGTAACCTTACAACACATATCTCCTGATAAGTGATGTCTGAGCAATAGTCGAAGAGATAAAGCTGGTACGCGGTAACAAAACATAGGAGTTGGAGAGGGGCAGCGAGGCCAGAAATTTAAAGTATTTAAAGGAACTGATCGCGATCCCTTGGATCGCCTTTGTTCTAGTCTGCAAGAGGAGTATGGAGGTGTGATAGTCTTTTGTTTTCTATTGAAATTGTCATCTGGTGGGTAAATTTTCTGATGAGATAATCTGGTGCCAACACAGGCCTTTAATCATCTCTTACTATCAACTGCTGTGTACGGCAATACGCACTAGCAGTTCACCATCTTAAAGTTCATTTTGACGATCCCTTGGATCGCCTTTGGTCTAGTCTGTAAGAAGATCATGAAGGTGTGATAGCCTTTTGTTTTTCTATTGAAATTGTAATCTAGTGGGTATATTTCTGATGAGACAATCTGGCGCCAACACAGGCCTTTAACTAACAAACATACAAGTAAATAGAATACTTTTACGTCTCCGTATAGCGATGAAATTCAAAAGGAAAGGCGACTTTTACAAAAAAAAAAAACAGTTTCAATATTAAGGTTCCAAGACAAGTATTGAATTCAATTAATAAATTCTCCGCAGAAAATTAAGCTCGTAACCCAATCAAAGTTTATATTTTCTGATAGCCTAGATATTGGAAATAACTGTGTATTGTATTACTTGACAATTGTTTACATAAGGACCACATAAAACTTTTGAGTAGGGTATACGCAAGGAGTCGGGTGTACACAATACAGGGGAGTTTCACCCGGATGAGTCCGGCAGAAACTAATTCACTGCACAGAATGAAAGTTACCGAGTTCGATCGCTGACGTTGGCTGCCAAATTCCAAATAAGTATGTGTAAAATAGGAGAAACTGTTACATTTGATTTTATTTTTTTTTAATTCACAGACTTGAGTCAAGTCTACCCTAAGGAGTGTTGGGGGCATTTTTCAGTAAATTTTATTCATTACTGAGTGACCAAATGACAACACCAAGTAGTTGGACGGGAGCGGGGTTCTGTTTTCGAGGAGTTGAGTAGGGATAGATAAGATCACGTCACCGGGAAACGACAATACTGAGATTTGTTATGGGAAAAGAGCTAGCAGCATTTTTCTGGTTAGGATAGGTTAGTGAGTAAGGGAATTTTGAAAGTGGATATGCAGAGTAATCAGAGTTTTCACTTTCTCCTCCATTTTTTTAATTAACAATCCTACATCTAATTGTAAAGACACATCAGGTATTATGGTAGGATGTTGGCTGCTCATGTTAACGGCTGTAACCATTGTCGCTAGAGAGCTCACTGCTGGCCTTAAAAGAATTATTGGATGTTCGAATGGAATTACACGAGTGCAGATACTATATAATTCCTGACCATTGAATCCCTGCCTATGACTTTTAAGGAGAACTTGAAATTATGCTAACTTAAAAATGACTTTGCAAAGAGTAATAAGCACTTATTTCGGGCAGTATTTCTTCCAAGTGAGTGCATCTACTAAATTTACTTATATGTGCCACCTTTACTAGAATATTTGTTACCATGCGCTCCCGGGATTTACTCCCATAGGAAAGGTATACGGGTATGTGTCGCCCGGATGAGTATGTTTTTCACGGAAACGATCCCTAAAAATTGGTTGACTTTTCATTGCGAACCCCTTCAACATGGGTCGATAACATATGATGTAAGAAATTTCCCCGTCCTTTAGGGAAAGTCTGCATTAACGCATTGTACGAGACTGTGCATGCTATGCGTCGCATTTCTGATTGCGTACACAGCCAAGAGTCATGAAGATATTTTCTAGCCAATGAGACTGCCATACACGAATAACATCACTTTTTTATCCAATGAGATCAAGCGTTTTATGGCGTCACAATGAACGGTTTGACCTTTGGTAGATTTTACATTCAACAGTGTATCGCGCAATATGAGTTCGCTATCTTTGTTTGATTTTGGAGTGAGAAGGAAATCTCGGGAAGACATAGGTATCTTTTGTTTGAGAAAAACATTTAAACGTTGAAAGTATTGGTGCAGTGAAATGGCAACGTGTCCTTATGTGAACTTAGATAAGCTTACAATTTTAAAGATACACTGAAGAACCAAACTCACAATTCATCGACAGATATACAAATCTCAATGTGAAGTAGTCCATCAACTATTTAGGACAGCCAAGATTAACTACTATCGTTGCACCATTGAGGCTAATGCAACCAACCAGAAGGCAATTTTCGATATTTTAAACAAACTGCTTCTAAGGAATTGTCCTTAAGCTTACCATTACACAATACGAACGAAGAATTCGCTGACCGTTTTTACATTTCTTAGTGGACAAACTTCAGACTATTAGGGCAGATTCACAAAACCCTCCAGTATAACGCTCCAGATTACTGATGTTATTTGTAATACAACTTCACAACTATTTGACTTTGAACCCACAACTGAAGAGGAACTCTCAAAAAAAACCTCGAAGCCACCAAACAAAAGTTGCATTCTGGATTCGATACCATTATCTATACTAAAACAGTCTCTTGGAGTTCTACTACCAACTGTCGTGAACATAGTGACACGTCATTTTCAACTGGATATGTTCCTGAAAAGTTGAAAATTACTGCCGTTAAGGTTCCAAGACGAGAAATTGACCTTTCTACGCTAACAATTCTCTGGTGGTTAATAAGCCAAGAACCCCGGTACATTATACATTTTCTGAAAGCCTAGATATAGGGGAACATTTTGATAACAACAGTGTCACCATCGTTTAGGCGACATAACTATCACGTGACAGGTAATTTGCATAACCTTTCAAGTCTCCTGGTCTTCCATATCATGCGTTGCTTTCTGGCCTGATCTTGTGTATGACCAAAAAATGTTTCTGGTCCTTGGCATTCAGCAAAGCTTCCAATATTGTCAATTTTGAGCAGCATCATCGTCATAAATGTCTTGTACTTTTGAAAAAACCAAAATTTTTGGGTAGGTAACTGTGATCAGTTTTACAAAATTTGGCAAAATGTAGCCAGGAATTCACAATCTGCATACTCTCTCTCATAGACGGCATTTAGTGTGCCCTTCAATAGGTGCCATTGACCTGGCCAGAGTTGCATTAACTCAAGGCGGCTTAGATTGATAAATTCAAAAAGTCCACTGATGCGTTTAAAAATGAATCAATTTTAGAACTTACCTAGGAAATATGCCTCTGCAAACTGCTAATAACAGGTAGTGTCGAACATCTGCGAGCAGAACTGCTCTATACTTGTTTATCTTTTCTTTGCGTGTATCCCTAATAAATATGCAGCTATATGATAATGGGGGACTTGAACACAGCCTAAACACTTTTTAAGTAGTTTTACAGTCATAGATTGACATTTAAGGGCCCCACCCATGTGTGGTATCCGCGGTGGCGCATGCGCGGTCAAAGATGTGCGGTCTGACAATAAGCTCGCAGTCAATTGTAGTCAAGGCCGTACGGTCTTGAACACACATGCTTTGAAAACTTCTGAAAGGTAATAATATATTAACGCATTCTAGAATTAATACTGTACTTGACTTTTCCGAACAAAAACTGACTGGTGCGGATTGCTTATCTGTCTTCCTGTTCGCTCGTGACCCCGCGCTTTATACTCTACGCTATTGTCGAATGTTTGCGAAGGGTGCATTGACCTCATACGTGCAGATGTACGACCTGTAGGGAAATTTGCTTTCATGTTTGTGACCATAAATTATCAAAGATGCCCACAATTTTGTACACAGGTTTTTATCCAGCATTCGCGTTACAATTAGAACTTTGCTAATTACAACTCATCCATTACAGCCATTAACTTAAAGATTTAGACTTTGTGTGAACTTTTGACGTTTTATCTATTGTATTTTATATTAATATACGAACTCTCAACATATGTAGAGTTCATTCTCCACTTTTAACATTTTACAACCGTTTTACTAACTTAATCTTCGTCTGATTTTACCCCGGTGAGTTTCTGACTGATTTAGAGCAAAATAATGCACCTATGCCTGTTGAGACAACTAACAAATTGTTTCTTCGTAGATACCATATATTTTCACAAAAATTGCAATATTACACCTTTGAGCAAGGCTGATTTATTGGCTGCTGTTACTGTCACCCATAAACGAGGGACCCTTCCCTTCGTTCTGAAGTCGATTTTCACTCTAAAATCTTTGTAATTTCAAAAAAACAATGGAACATTTTGCGAATAGCTGTGTGATCTAGTTGTTTAAAGAACCAAAGAAGTTCATGGTGTGCCAAATATGTTTGCTTCAGACTCGTAAAAGCCGGTTTTCACAGAAAATCTGCGTAGTTATTTCTTCTTGTTACGAAAACGACCTCACAGATCACCGCCGAGGTGAGCTACGTTTTGAAGGCAGACGTAAGGTTAAAAGGTCTGTACGTATCGGACACCACTGTTGTTATTCAAAGTGTTTATGCGACATATACGTCTGCTATTTGCTCAAATCACGATGATTGTCATTGCCAAGCTGTATCGCTATGCTGATGCGATTATGACAGAGTATCAGGACTTACCTTATCGCTTTAACTGAGTCTTGTTTTGGTAGTTCCTTGTTGTACAAAAACTAAGAGGCTGCTGGCTGTATTTCACATTCCGGGTAACCAAGCGTCTCATATGTAAATAGTGTGGGACTGTAACAAAGGCAGGGCAAGCATGATTAGCATGACAGATCACCAGCAAGAGTGTCTATGGCTTAATATCTCCAGATTTCAGCTTGTCAAATATGTTACATAAGTTGACTGTTTGAAGATTTTTTGTTTTCCTTTACCAGTTCAAATTGCTTGATATCCAAGAGATGGCTACATTTCTTGGGAAAATTACGTTCTGGGACCTGAAAGTTACTATAATTGGCCAAGGGGTGCATGCTTCTCACTACATTATCACTATGAGTATGTGTTTGCAGCCTGTTATGAAAGCATGTCAAAGCACGATTTCTTGGTGTCTTTCCATATATCCTCATGACACACGCGTCGACCTTTGGTGGGGTACTTGAACAATGATTTTATTATACGTTTTATGCGGTGGAATGAAAGGCCTACTCCTTTCTAAATACAGTGCTATCTTACAAGCACACATAAGGCAAGAGAGTGAAACTTCGATTCTCCGTTGCTTTGAAGCGGAGTAGGCCGTCATCCTTTACATGCCAAAGTCTCAGAAACAAATATGGCCATAAAAATGTCTCGGTCATTGTAAGCTGCCATGTTCTGTCACAGGTCGAAATTGGTATGACGTACACGTATATGTATCGGTTGGTTAGCGAATAAATTTAGAATATCTAAATCTAATTCTTTACTAGTCCAAGATAACAAATAATTAAAAGCCAATATCGTTTACAACTGGTTTCTGGATTACAGATGGTGGAAAACATCGGTTCCGAAAAAATAAAACAAAAACAAAAACAAAGCATGGACACACGGGGACATATACATAACATACTTCCTTAAGACTTACTATTTTTCAATAATTTATCACTCATTCCCACGTTGATACATATTTTGTCCCCAGTTGCCGGTGATTTTTTACAGATAAACTCAAAACAGCCTGTGCTCAAAAATTCACACACTAAATTTTTTGGCATTTAGGAGCTTCATCCTCTGAATCTGAATCCAAAATTACCCTTGGTGTCTGGTATTCAGAATTGCATTGTCTGAATGTGAATCCTAAATTACCTTTGTACCTTCCCAATGTGACTGTGTAAAGGCACTAGAACATTCTTGATATTTCAAGAAATAGTGCATCAAATTTGATGACACTTGGTAGAGATGTTGATCTCCCAGTATTGTAATGGCACGCAAAGACATTTAGCCGTACCATGTCAATTAATTTATGATTTACCTATTTAATGAATTTTCATAATTAAGATGATTTGTCGAAAAATAATGCAGCAAATTCAATGAAACTTTGTTCAAATTTTGAACACGCCGTGCTGTAAAAGTGTACAAAGACATTTAGCCGTCTCGTGTCAAATAATTGCTAATATACATATTTACTGAACTTTTCTAATTGATGTCATGAAACAATCCATCAAATTTAATAAGGCCTTGTACAGATGTTAAACTCTCAGTACTGTAATAATATGCAAAGGCATTTAGCAGTGCTATGCAAATTAATGCTTATATGCATATTTGATGAACTTTTCAAATTATTGATATATATATATAGAAATACCGCATCAAATTTGATGAAACCTTGTATAATGTTGATTTCACAGTGTTGTAATAGCATGTAAAGACATTTAGCAGTATCAGGTCAATTAACTGCTGATTTACATATTTAATGAATTTTCATAATTAGTGTGATATGTCCAGAAATACTGTATCAAATTTGAAAATGTGATACCGAGTTGATCTTAGAGTGTTGTGAAAGCCTCAAAACGGATGTGTCACCGTTATGTTACTTATTACTAATTGTATATTTTACGAACGTTCCTAATTAGTGTGATATGTTCAGAAATATTGCAGCAACTTTGATGAAACTTGGTATATGTTGATCTCATAGTGTATTAATTGAATGCAATGACATTTAGCAACACCCTGTCGAAATTATTAATTGACTTATCTAATGACCTTTCATAATTATAGTGGCTGCCAAGATTGGCTGTACATTTCACCACCATGGTATCGTCAAACCCCATTGTTTTCTGCAGTAAAGTTGGGCCTCTAAACAGGGAAAGAATGTTTGCAATTAGTTATGTGTATCCTAAATGACTGCACTAAATGTTGATGTTGATCATACAGAGAATTTAACAGTCATAGAGTCAAGAAAGGCATTTAGCAGTATCAATAGCTTACTAAAGCAAGTCTCCTCTGTTGTGAAAATGGGGCATTTTTGGCTAATATCTGACGTTCTGATTTTTTTAACGTTAAGAGCCATTACTCAAGCATATCTTGACCAGTTTCTTGCAGATTATTAGAAATTTGACATTTCATGCGCCAGAACATGGAATACTAAAATGACATAACCCAATGCCATTCTTGTTTACTGCACTATCCAATATGGGCATCAGTGGCAGATAGGTCTTTCGTCTTGATAATATTCACTTCAATTTAGTTACTTCTGCAGATTAATTCCCAATTACAAGTGGGCACTGTGTCATTGTCAATGGCTCGGTTTTGATTAAACAAGAAACACTAGTCATCCTCAAAAGTATGTGTTCATATTCTAAAGCAGGAGTATAGGAAATACTTTGTTGGAGTAACGTCTACTCCTTAATGATGCATGTAGAATCATATACTTCCAGGTTATCTGTTTAGTTCAACGAGACGAATTGCTGATATTTATCAGCCCTTCGATTTGTATTTTTATGATCGAAATTCTACTCTAATTGTTCATTTTCACTTTAAAAAATAAACCTTTCAAGTGGCATGGAATTTAGTAACAATCTATTACCAACCGAATTTTCTTAATGAGTCAGCAAGAAAAGGATGACATACAGCTGCATATTGAAAAATTACATGATTAGATTTAATACTTTGTTCCTTTACCCAGTTAGCGGCATTCTCTTACAGACTAAAACAACAATAGATAACATAGCTGCGTTATTAGTTTAACGGTGGAACCATTCTCAAAAGAGACACGGAGAGAACCATAGTAGCCACAAAATGAACCAGCAATGATTCATTTTGAAGTGTATAATTTAACACTTCATTTACAGTTTCTCGAATCTAAGTATTCCTTGACCCTAAATTTAAAAAAATAAGTCTCTGCATGTCTGCAGTGGACTCTCAACGTGGAGGTCAATTCCCCTACATATAGAGTAAAACCCATTGAGCTACCAAAAACCTACAATGTACAACTCTCAATCGATAAAGGCAGAAAATCGAATAAATGGGCTCATTGATACCGAAACAATCCAAGCTATAACACATGTAATGCTTTCTTGGGTTGTTTTATGGTTATTGGTGGCTGGATATTGTCACAATTAGTACGCTACTTTTGGGGTTATGAATTACAGGCGTTGGTACATAAGCCTTTGACAAAGCACAACGCACCATGTTTTAAGGTATTTCACCTTTTGAATAACTGGCTTCACCTGTCAGAGCTATGATCCCACAACCAAGACTTGAAGTGTTACGGTCGGTTCAGTTTGTATAATTCATGAGAAGAGGGATCATGTATAAACTTTGTGTGAACTTTTAGCTATACAGCAACAGTTCGCATACTCTTCTCTCCTTGCATTTGTCTGATCTTCTTATTGTATTCGCAGTTTGAGACTTGATATTCTGAACATAAAGCTCTCGTTGATTTTTGAATACCGATTACGGTCAAACATTTCTCCCTTATACAAACGGTATGTGTCCACCTTTGAAAATTCAAAAACGTTTGGTGACCACTGCTGACATCAACCTTTGCTTAATAATTGTTGATAGCTAATTTTCATCATCTTAATGTTGTGTTCCCAAATTCAAACAGCACTAAAACAATCTCTGTACAAAAGATTTTTAACTTTCAATGCCCAGCAGTCAAGTCGAAATATAGCAAAAAACGGTGAATTTTGGAAGCTATGTTCTTCTGCAGTGCACGGTATACACGGTGACTGGTAAACGATGGGAGTGCCAAGGAAGCCATTATGTAATTTCAGTTTAGGGGTTTACCAATAGCTTTAACTGTTCGGCGTGCATCTCGCAGTGGTCCTAAAAGGCATAAATTGAATGTAACCTTTATGGTAATTTTCATGCCGAAAGCTGTACGTTACTTCATGACAGTCATTATCTTATCCGCGGTTTCCGGAAAGTATTGCCCCGTACATTAAAAAAGCTCCTTTGATGACTGTTTTACTGGTCAGTGCTAGTGAGACTCCACATGAAGTTACTGTTTATTTTGAAAAAACTGTAGGTTTTAGTACTTAGCCATACGTTATATATTATTTAAATATGGAGGCATTAAGCCCGAACGAATCGGTTGTGAATTGCTAATTGAGATATGTAGATAGCTGACATAGATACGTGTATAGCTGTTTCAATGGTCATGATTTGATGAATCCCTCGCCTATTGTAAAACTGAAGCCAGGACTTCAAAGTTTGTCTAAAACCTTTTGCTTCGGCCATATCGCTTTCCTCCCCTGGACAAACAACTCCGATAGAAGGAAGCATGGGAGTGCCTTAGAGGTTTGAATTAAGCTTTGATTCTGTTGTTTGTCGGTGAGCAAATTGAAACTTGAAACGCACTCAAGTCCCCAGGGGTGGTCCATTTGATTTCTGGGGAAAATTTGCTTGGAGAAAGGCCATAAAAACAATTTGTTGCCATGTACCTTAAGACAGCAGATCATGCCTTAAGTGTTCTCTGGAGCTGTCGCCTATTGCAGCGGTTTATTAAAATACAGCTTTCATAATTTCATGATTAATTTGCTGCATTATGCTAAACGTCAGACAATGAATTGTCAAATATTTGTCAAAGATCAGTTCAATTCATTTATGTTAAATTTTAACATTTTGTCTTGGACGTTTTTTTATTTAAGAAAAGTACTGGTAATGCCCATGACATACATGTTGTCTGTCATTCGATAAAATAGTGAATGAAAAAAAAACAAACGTTTCCAGCTACAACTCAAATCTCTGTAAATAATTTTGTTTTGTGATATTCATTGCACATATACGTGTAGTAAGGTGGAGCTGCATATTGCCAACACAGTTTTTTCTAAGGAATATTTCTCATGCAAGATTTCAAGGAAACCCCCTCACACTATATAGTTTCAAAAAGCAGAGAATCCAAAGTTTAGTATGGTAGCAATAGTCGACTCTAAGGATGAAGGGGTATATATTTTGGTAAAAATCTTCACTTTTGGTATAAATGACAAAAATTCATTTAAGTCAAAAACTTAATACTATTTTCTGAAATGCAATATTTCAATTGAAATAAAAGTATATGCGCTACTATTTTATTTTGCAGTTATCTACCTTATTCTACTGACATTCAAAACAAGTGATTAAAGACATGATTTGCAAAATTAAATGCTTCTTATTCAAAATATAAGACCTTTAATGCCAAGCAAAATAGTTGTTTTTTTATATATTATTTAAAGAATGTACTGTGAAAATTTCAGCAAATTTGACCCAGCCAGAGCGGAGTTAAATGCTTTGGAAATCATGAAATTTAGAGAAAAGAGAAGCCAGGAAATCGAGTCATTGCATATATATTTGCATAAATTAACTCCTTGACAAGCTAAATGGTGAACCCAACAATGTTTTAATCTTTGGTTAACAAATAAGTTAAAATTGAATGGATATTTGTAAAAACAAGTTATTTTGAGCAAAATACGCTGTGTTGGGTGCAACGCCCCTAACTCCAGTCTTCTGTCACACATGTTGACATTGACATGTTTTTAAACCATGGTGTAACTTGTAAAAGGTATGACCTGTAGACACTTTCAACACCCTGATAGGTTAAAAATAGCAACATCATGGAAACACCCTAATAAAGCTAACATTGTGCATTGTAAAACACAGGTAAATTCTTTTAAGGCAGTGAAATAACAATAACATGCATAAACCTAACCAATAACAATAAAGTAGACCTTTCCTGAACCTCAATGTTTTTGATATTTTGAAAAGTTAGGCAATCCTAAAATCAACACTGCTAATTTTGTCACAGCTCACCAGTTTAGGTATCTGAATGTGAGCATCTGTAGGAACCAGCGAAGTGAATTTCAAAAGAAATACACAAACTGTTTCTTGAAAGATTTATGACTACCGATTAAAAATAAAGACAAAATATCAAACAAGCGACCTAGCGGCCGATATAGCTCCGCTGTGTTTATGTAGAGATTAACTATTTTTGACACATGTTGATGAAGAAGGTGGAAATCTTTGATAGCTCAATGCAGTGGCCAGAAAAAAGTGGCTAAAATAGCTGCAAAAATACACAATTGAAGATTTCATCATACTTTGAATATATCACATCGGATCATCCCTAAGAACATGTCAACCAAAGCTATCTGATGAGTAGTTTTTGAGAATAAACCTGTAGTAACCTGTATACCAAATTGCAAAGCTGTCAGATGAGTAGTTTTGGAAATGCACATTTTTTGACCAAAAATGGCAAAATTGCCCCAAAAATACAAATTGCAGATTTCCTCATAATTTCAGTAAATATCATTTAAATAATCTTTAGGAACCTGTATGCCGAATTGCAAAGATATCACATGAGCAGTTTTGGAAATACACATTTTTTTGACCAAAAATGGCAAAATTGCCCCAAAAATTCAAAATTACAGATTTCTTCAAAATTCGATATATATTACTAAGTTCATCAATACAAACCTGTATACCAAATTTCAAAAATATCAGTTGAGTACTTTTTGAGAAATAATTTTTTTACCAAAAATGGCAAAAATTGCCTTAAAAATGCAAATTTGCATATTTCTGCACAATTTGAACAAATCTGAAATAGATAATCCGTAGGGACATATGTGCCAAATATCAAAACTATCTGACTAGTAGTTTTGAAGAAGAAGATTTTACCAAAAATGACAAAAATTGCCTTAAAAACACAAATATGCAAATTTCACCTCAATTGATCAAATCTGACTGAAGTTACCCTAAGTAAACTGCATATCATGTTTCAAAGCAATCGGACAAGCAGTTTCAGAGAAGACGATTATTTACCAAAAACACAAAAAAATGCCCCAAAAATACAAATATGCAAATTTCACCACGATTTGAACAAACTTAAGTGAGGTCACCCAAAGTGAACTGCATATAAAATTTCAAAGCAATCGGACTTGCGGTTTCAGAGGAGAAGGCAATTGTTGACGGACGACGAGGACGACGACGGACGACGACAACGGACGACGACGGAAAATCAACCTATTTGATAAGCTCCGCGTCGCTGACAGCGGAGCTAAAAAGGAGGAAACTGCAACAGGTAGAGGTAACATATTTTTATGATTTGTATGTATTGAATAATCAAGAAGTGTGACGATGTTTTAAGAAGGCCTGCATGATGCACCCAAATGCAAGACACCTGTCCTGCTCATTTCAAACAACATAATGCTGGTTCATGAGAGTTGCATGTAGATTCGTTAGAGTTGCATGGAGATTTGCTCAAAATGTTAGGTGTTAATTTTTGCATGGATTACGCGCCATACACATATATCATACTTGTACCATATATTGCTATGAGCGCATGTCATAGATGTGAAATTTCTATATCAGTGCACCGCCCTCAACGATAAGAGCAGATTTTTAACTTATTCTTTCTGTTAGATAACATTTTTACCTGATTTCTTGCAGTGCTGGAGAATGAAGTCGAAGTTAGGATAGATCAAATCACTAGCAATGTAGAAAATATAAATTTTTTACTATAACCCAAACGGGATTCGAACCCCACACACTCACGGCAACATCGCCTAGCTGATAGGCCTCACACAAAACCAGTCGGCCACTGCTTCCAACCCAAAGAGTTGGTCACAGCAACCGACTTAGATGTTGCACTTCTGTGCGCGACCGAACAACACGGTGTGCGTGGAGCAGACGACACACAGACACAGTACACACACAGACACAGTACACACACAGACACAGTACACACACATATAGTAATCGGAAAAGCACGAAGCTTTTTTACTGAGCTATCAGACAGACTCGGGGACAAGTAAATATCCACCAGCAATACTGTCCACTCAGGTTAAAGAATATAAATTTTTTACTATAACCCAAACGGGATTCGAACCCCCACACACTCACGGCAACATCGCCTAGCTGATAGGCCTCACACAAAACCAGTCGGCCACTGCTTCCAACCAAAAGAGTTGGTCACAGCAACCGACTTAGATGTTGCAATTCTGTGCGCGACCGAACAACACGGTGTGCGTGAGTAGTAAGAATTAGTTGTTTTCTGTGACACTTACCTAAAAAAGCTACAGGGAGGTAGGAAAACCCCTCACAGCTCCCTTCCCCCAGAACTACACGTTGCTCCAAAATGTGTCAGTGCGATAACCCGGCTTTGTCATAGATATGGCTAACAGATGGTTATCTAAAAATAATCCAGTGGGCAGAACATGTCACTACATGTCAGTACAGTAACCACAGATGCTGGTAGTGATCCGTGACATGTAGAAACTTGTTCTGTCTGACCTATTTATAAACACACAACATGTATAAACATGTACGGGAAATTCCATGGGCAAACTAGCCTATATAAAGGGACTTTTACCTCATGTTGTCAGTCGGTCGCGGAGTCTAGCTGATGTTGAACTCGAGAGTTCCTATCGGTACGAACTTGTTCACCCGATAGATAAAATTTCAGAAATTTCCTCTGAACTTAAAATATGTCGGAAGACCATTACTTCAAACAATATTAGACGTTTTAGATAAATGGTACTGATATCCAAAGTATTAACACTTTTATCTTTACGTACAAATTTAGTTCCAGAGTCGGGGAGGGAGCCACTCTCTACTCTATTCCCACCAACAAAACATTCAATACTCATTTCCCCTCCCCGATCTTTATCAATACTTATAATAATATCACAAGTTGTTCTGTTGTCTGTTTTCATAGCGTAATATCCAACCAAATCATCATACTCATCTCCTGTAGCTAACTTTACACATCTAATGAGAACTGTACCATGCTCAATTATTTTCATATTATCAGTCATCTGTTGATTCATAGTCTGTAAATTCAATTCAGCTGTCCCCTCCCCCACACTCTTCAGACCCTGTTTCTTTAAAGTTGTGTCCCAAAATAATCTAACTGGAACTCCGCTAGCATTGTATGAGCAATAATTCTCCCCATTATTTATCCACCTTCGCAGTGTATTATCTGCCTTCATTATTGTATTAAGAGGACTAATTTTAAGGTGAATCGGTATACCAAGAAGTGCAATGTATGGATTCTTAGGAGTAAGCCAATGACGAAAATCTAGCAACTTGTACTTGTTAACATTGCTATCAAAATAAATCACATTTGGAGTTCCTGGCAGTTCAGCCACACCTCCTGCAATTTCACTATCCAATATATCTAAGATGTTACGCGGTACATTATAAGGCATGAATTTCTTACTATCCCCATCCCACGTCAGAGCAAAAGGAGTTGGATCATTCGAAGCCTTTGTGGCGTCAATTACGGTTTCATCAATGTCTGTAAGTTCGGAAAATTCAACAGCATGTTCGTGACTTTGTACTGCGGCAGTGGCTAAAACGAAATATTTTTCGCGGTCCTTGTAACAAAGGACGTAATCCTTATTATGATTAGTAGCTATCTTAGTATTATTGTTCACTTTAACATCACTTAAATCTTCAAGCTCAAGATTTTGCATACGAATTGTACCTAGACCGAAGCTACTTGGATCAGACATATACTAGGGCTATATACATGAAAAATTAAATAATACCTTGTAATAATATACAATCATGGCTTCAGCTATAGGAATGACAGTTCTCGGTGCTGTATTAAATGCAACGGCATTCACAGGAGGAAATATTATCGGACAAAAGCTTTCCGGGAATGGTGAGGCTCTTATTGAAGAGAAAATTAGACATGATAAAGCATTAGAAAAATTTGAACATGATCGCAACGTCTGGTCAGAAAAAAGATTACTTCAAGCTGATTGGGAAAGAGAAAATCAAGCAAAGGACGCGCATGCTGCAGCTGAGTTAAGAGATACAGATGCAGAAATCCTGGAAGAAGCAGAAGCGGTGCAAAGCAACTCTACGTCAGGCGAAGCAGCGCAAGCGCAATTCTCAGATTATTATCAGCCCAGTCCTGAGCAAAAGAAATATGAAATGATTTATATTGCTGGAGGATTGGTCGTGGGATGGTTTATCTTCCGATAGGGTTACACCGGTAGGGCGCTACGCTGATAGGGTTAGCTACAATAATTCAATACAAAAGCTAGTTGGCCAGTTATTGAAATTAACTATGTTTCCATCCTGATCTGTTATCCAAATACGAATTGAACTCATGTAATCTGAGCCTTTTCTCAATGGCATGGAAAGTGGAACGCCCCCGTTTTTAAAATCATAGGTGACCTTTTCACTTATTTCTTTTGTATCCTTGACGGGAAGTATTTGTAAACAGTCCGATACTTTCCCCTGTATGTATTCGCCAGAGCCAAATGAAACATAATTTCCAGTAAAATCGACGACATCTGAATGAACTATGTATTTAGTGACTGTTAAGAAATCTGCTCGACCTGGACTCATAGTACTTTTTGTCACGGGGTTGTCCTCTGGCTTATCTGAAAAGCCGACGACGTTGGCGAAGCTACCTGTGGCATTGAAATAGACTTTAATATCTTTAGCCAAAGTTAGATAAACATGGTTTGTCGGCAGATGTTTTTCAAAATTAATTTTTTGCTTCAACCCAATTGCTTTGTTTAACGTATCGATATTGTAGTTACCTGGACGTATTGATTTAGTCTTCTTCGGTTGGTCACCTTCTTGGTATTTTAGTACATTATTTGTCCCCATTATGTTATGCCATGAATTATATAGTCCACACTCTAGCAGTCTTATCTTCGTAAACTGTGTCATGTCAATGCAAGGGTCAAAATTAACAGTAACCGGTTTGCCTGTTTTGCTTTCAATCCAAATGATCATCGTTGTACGTTGTATATACATTACAAAGTATAAGGTTCTGCAGGAATAATATTTTTCTGTTCAAGAAGATCTTTAGTCGCAACCGCGGCAGCAGTCGCACCGCCTAATTTTGCCAATCGAATTAAATTTGGTCGACTTGGATCGCCCATATCCATTTTCAGAAATTTGCTGGAGATCATTAGATATCCCATCGCAAGTCCTGCGATTACAATACCATCGTACATTGTGTTTACAACTGTTTTAGTATCCATTATTGCTGACTAGTATATAAAATAGAAAAATTAAAAAATTACGGAGTTAATCCATCTCATACAATGTAGAGGAGCTGGGTTCCCCTACGGAACGGTTCTGGAGGGAGCCGTTCCGGGCTCTGTTTTCGCTTTCTGATTTTGGGGAGGATCTTTCCGGGGGGGACAATTATGCCGAGCACGCCCCCAATATAGCCCTAATGCAGTCAATGAAACTCCTATAATTCCTAAAACAAGATAACATTTATTATACCAGCTATCACCCTGTTCTTTCGTTGTAGGCGGTACGTCCCGAAAGGGGCTTATACAGTTTGCCGCTACCGCATCGCTATCATTAATCATTGCTTGGCGTTTCTTCTCCTTGTTTTGCCTGTTCCATTCCGCTAATCGCCTGCCCGCAGCAACTCTCCCTGGATGCTTCGTCGGTAACGTAATTTTCTCTATGTTGTGCTGTGGCTCGTTCCGAAGGGTAGGAGGTGTCGGTGTCGGTGGTAGAGTCGTCGGCGGGGCCCCTGACGGAGTCCCTGGCGGAGCCGTTTGCTGAGTCGGTGCTTGCAAAGTTGAATCCATTTATTTCGGGTATTATATTAAGCCCGATTTTTTTAAAATTTAAATGTTTACCCGTAATTAAACCGGTGGAAACTAGAGCAATCACGGGCCCCCACGTGTAGGCTATCCGTCCTGATAATCGTTTTATTTCGCTGTTTAGAATAAAATCCTTTTTAAGATCAGTGGCATAGTTATCTCGGTCATCGATTGGAACTACCTGACTTATTGCACGGGCTCCTAGATCTATGAAACTTTGAGTGATGGTATCACTTATAAGAGAACTGTATTTCGCTTCGTACATTTTGAAGGCTTTAATTACAGACTCATCTTCCCATTTTTCTACGCCAGCAACTGAAATCTCCTTACCAAAAAATAACTTACTTTGACCACTTGCGATGACACAGAGTATTTTTTCACGTTTAGTCTCTATTATGGATCGAGCGTCCGACGCTGCGGTTGGCCCTTCGGAACGCGCTGTCGTATTTGCTGCTGCCGATGTCTTTATTAAATTCTCCATTGTTTGCAGTATGTTATCTATTCTTAGTAAAAAATAAAAAATTCGTTTAAACCTGAATCCGAAATATAATATTAACATGGTCTGGAATGTTAGTACCGTTCCGATAGGGATTCCGAAGTATTGAAAATTCTCCTCCATTAAAATCTATCTGTATATAGAAACACGAATCATGAGTACAGACTTATTCCCAGTTGCTTTTCAATTGAATAAGACGAGCGTACCGACAGTACAGCATGCTGATATTCCTCCCAAACCGAATGGGGGAGTAAAACCTATTCTCATGGACTTAGAAATATATGTAACGCCGGCAGATAAATTTACTTTTCATCCACGGGATATATTTAAAGATAACGTAATCACTCATCGATCAGCTAAAGAAAGTAATATATGGCTGGGCGGCCCGCACATGAAATACTGGGACCAGCAATTAAATTTCGCTGTATGGTGCAGCACTACTGGTTGTGGTATATCATTCGCCCATCTCTTCGGTTCCGAAGGGGGGATTTTCCGCCACAAATACGATCATTCTGTCGTTTTCATGTATATTTTACAATACGTCGTATCCTTCATGAAATGGGCGTTGCACTTCCAGACGATACCCCCACCTTCAAAGCCGGCGACAATCCATACAATCTCGTCCAATATGAACTTCTATGTACAGAATTTGGAAATATAAGCCCAACGAAGTCCGACTTTCGTTATCGAAAAGGCCAAAACTCAGGTCTTGGTTATGGTTATGAATATTACACTAACCGTGGCCCCGTTCGACAGCCAAAAGCAATATACAATGGCCATGACTTTTTCCTCTCTGACGACGGAGGCGTTTTCTATACACATACCATTTTTGGAAAGAAAAAACATGTACTGTCCGACAAAGACCGACCACACTATTATTTCTTCCGAAATGATGGATCGGAGGGGCAATATAATAGTTTCATTCCTCTGACGGGAGACTCGGGACTAACAAAGGCCGGTCTCGCTCGCCTCAATGAAAGCCTTGAAGCCTACGTATATTGCATACTTGGCGCACAAGCTAATATTCGCAGTACCATTGTGGGCGATACTGGCAGTGCAGAGCAAGTCCGAAAAGAATTCGGCGTTCTCCTCGAAGATGAAATTCGTAATACTGACAAAGTAATTAGTTATAGGCGATACCAAGACACAATAATGAATACTGGTGTCAAACTTGATATGGCAGTCTCGCCCAATTTACTTCTCTTGCCGTCTGAGATGGTCATTCTTTCGGGCCCGGCAATCACGGGTTATAATAATGAATTGCAATACGCAACTGAATCTATGGTCTTCGGGGTGAACGGTGATATAAACCACTGATTCTCAGTAAAGTGGACAAAGTGGAGGGCAAAATGGTTTTGTATTTGATGTCGGCTAATCAGTATAGTTTTATATCCTGACTATTTGGGACATGACTTTGCACTTATGTGCAAATTTTCCACACATAAATGAACTAAGTTTTCATTTTTCGTGCTATTTAATTATAAGTATGCAAATTTAACGTGTAATTTACGTTACCAAGGAATGTTTTTGAAATAGTTATACCATTAAAGTAGCCACAGATATTTCGGAAAGTAATGTTTTCATTTAAGAGCAAGTTACCCATAGCCTTCATGAAATAGGTAATAAACGCTTACAACACAATGTTGATAGACAAACAATACTGCCAAGTTCGTGATACC
This sequence comes from Ptychodera flava, assembly GCF_041260155.1. Taxonomy (NCBI): domain Eukaryota; kingdom Metazoa; phylum Hemichordata; class Enteropneusta; family Ptychoderidae; genus Ptychodera; species Ptychodera flava. The sequence goes on from NC_091938.1 coordinate 6,694,375, forward strand.
ATCAATCTGAACAAAATTTTCATGAACTCTGATATCATCTTTTATGATATATAAAAGTGACTATAGTTTCGCTTTAAATTGTTTGTTTGTTTACTTGTGTTGAGTACGAAATAAGGACACTGAGATTAACAGCTGCGCTAAGTTGTTAATACAAACATTTATATGGCCCTAGAAAGTTGTAACGTAGATTACGTCAATATTGTTGGCGGTAACGTAAACTAAAGAACTATCACAAGTAACATGGATCTTGTCATCTTTTAAACATTTTGTTTTGTCACAATTAATATCAAAGGAACAAATTGACTTTATCAATATCAATCTTTCTGTTAACAACTAAATCACTTTGATTCAAAACTGTATGTTATCTAATCTCTCTTAGGAGGGATTATAGAATGTTTTATCCATCAAATGGAATGTTTCATCCATCAAAATTCCAACATTTCTGTAAAACACTTTGCGTTTTAAATGACATCATAAATATTGGATGAACTAACATCTTTGTAGTCCTCTGCAGCAGTTTTCAGCTATCTGCCACATTGATATTCACGATAAAGTCGATCTTGAATGATAATAACGTAAATTACATATTAATTCCGATTGCCTCATAGAAATGTAAAGTTGAAAAGTCACCGACTTCGCTTGGGGAAATAAATGTAGAAATACAAAGTTTAATCGTAATTTTTATATAGATATAGAGTAAAGGACTATAATCCATCATACTAACAAGAAAGGCAAATGCTACCGAACACATTTCGAAACGCAACATGCGGTAAATAAATTGTCTGAGAATTCAGAAATATCATTCTCTCAATAACAATGTCAGTATTGTAGCAGCTTCATTACATTAAGTTACCCTTGTTTAAAATATTGATCAGTTGGACTTAAGGAAACTTAGATGATATTTTAACGAACTGTCTCATCCTTTTCCATCGCAAAACTTCTTCTCTCGCTAGTTCATCTGTGAATGAGCTTACATGCAGAACTCTTCCACTTTTATATTTTTACCTTTGCTCAATACAGCACAATACATCTTTCAATGAGAGCCTTAACCTTGGCATTTTTCCCGTGTGATATTCTGTGACTGACATATTACTGAGTGCTTTTTGTGACTCCCTGTCTTCTCCGACAACAACTGCATTGACTTTGGAATTTCCTTTTGTCTTTGCTGTGCTGCCCTCTTACTATAACTATTTTACTGGGTTGTAGTATACGTACTTCTTGACACGCTCCCTATCCTTCCTCTAAAAACATCTCCCCTCTTTAGGTCACTTTTCATTCTCCTCAGGCTCTATGAATTTCTACTCTTGCTTCCTCATTCTGCAAATAGTAGACATATTGCCCATGGCGATGTTGAAAATAAAACAAGAACACATTGTTGTCACTTATAATTGTAATCTACGTTACGGTTATTGCAACTAAATATTATCTATTAGAAAATTACAGTATGTTTGAATATGGCGTTTTGAGGAAGTCGCAACTTTGTTGTTTACTACTTAGTACTTTTACAAGCTTTAAAATATCAAATGTGATTTTATAACGAGTGCTTCTTCGCAAATGTAACTTACGTTACCGCTACTTTGAAATTTGTTCATATTTTCAATAGATATATGATTATATATATTTCTTTGCCTTTGCTGATTATTAGTTTGCTTTGTTAATTTGGATATTATTTCAAAATACCAAACGTTTTACTGAAAATCTTATTTAGCCCTATTCAGTTTGCTTTTTAAGACTTAGGTAATTTACGTTACAATGACCACCTGCAAATATGGTCAATCATATGATCCAGATTTATATACAGTGTTGCTAAATGAAGTTGATTCTCAAGTTGTAATGTACCCGAACAGCAAGACAGCAAGATAACAAATCATATAATGACACGTATCGTTACTGTATCCTGGACGCGTCAAGATGAGGCAACACCGTACATGAGCAAAATATTCACAGGGTCTGTCTTTTAGAATCATTTCCTCACATTTTGGTCTGTCTGAATGGTGATTTGAGTAGTCTGCTGTTGTCAGCTACCGGACAGCGTGTCGGCCTCGTTGTAAATAGTATTGGGGTTAACACCAAGTCAGTGTGCGGTGGCCTCCTTTAGGGTAATACGCTGGTAACGTTTTTTACTAGTAACGTAGTTTACCTAACGTTCATTACATTTTAAAAACGTTTTACACAATTTCTGCATAAATTCAGCCTATTGACAACAAATATCTGTTTCATATGAAAGATGACCTTGTTCAAAAATAAATTATGTGAACTGCTAAAACTTATCAACTTGAGCAATCAGAATATTAACGGTTATGTTTATTATATGATTATCTATACGGGTAGAATGGGCGAATATGGCAAAGAAGCAACTTCACGTTGCAAGGAAAACATCGTTTACTTACTACTGAAATAGAACTAGAACAAATCATGTCCATGTACCATTTCTTTTTGTAACAGAATAAGGAAATATATCCGAATTAATTGCGTACATCAACAATGGACAAAAATTGCTTGATGAACGATAACGTAAATTACCTTGATTATACGACAACGAAAGTTCATGAAGAATATGATGAAGGCAGTAATTCTTCAGCGTAAAATTTGCTTTACTAAATGCGTGACATATTACTACAAAGAAAAAAGGAACGAACTATTTCGATACCCCTGCAAATTTTCTGAGAACAGAGTGAACGTAAAGAGTATACTGAATGCGACATTTGTTTTACTGCGAATTTGATGAGAAAAACAAATTCAGAAAAGGGTAAAATTATTCAAATAATGCATTTAAATGGTACATGTAGATGTTTCTAGTGTAAAATAGCTATTTTGTTTAAAGTTTTAACATCCGATAAGACTTTCCTACGCACTGTTCATTTTTATAGCCATACGACACAGCTCACACCAATTTGTCCCAGTTAACTGAGAATCAGTGAAACACGGAAGTTCGAGAAAGTGCTATACATGAGATGGAAGGGGGGAGGGGGATCCCGTGAAGTGGCAGGACGAGCCTGGAGGGTCACCTCACAATGACACGACTCGGATTCCCTTATCGCCTTCGGAACGGAAGGCAGCAGCCGTGACCGGCGCAGACCCTATTCACGAATACGGCAAAATTGGTTTGTTATCTTTAGCAATATTCATTACATTTATGTACAGTATATAGATCCGATGTATGCAACTGTACCATTCAACATGATTATAACTGGACCGACAAATTCTGGCAAAACGGAATATGTAATGGATCTCCTCACCGGTCCGTACCTAGGAAAATTCGAATATATAGTTTTCATTTGTCCGACATTCATGAACAATAAAACGTATAATAAAAGATTCATTTTCACCGATGACCACGTGTTTGTGTTTCCGGTCGGACTCGATGCTGTGGATGATACACTAGCCTTCGTACATAAGGAATGGGCTGGCACGAACACTTTAATAATCCTCGACGACTGCGCCTCGTCCAAAGATATGAAGAAGCGCAGTGATGTTTTAGTCAAACTTGGTTTCAGCGCAAGACACGACGGACTATCTGTCTGGGTTCTGACTCAACAATATACTAGTATTAGTAAACCATTTAGGGAAAACATACAAATGTTAGTGCTATTTTACACACCCAGCAAGACAGAAAACAAAACTATTATTAAAGAATATGGAATGGAGGTGTCAGAACGGGAGGCCATGGATCTAACGAAGCAATTGAAAAGTAGGCCATTCAGTAAACTAGTATTTCATTTACGGCATCCGTACGACATAAAATTTTTCGTATAATATAGCTAATCATGGAAGGCGACACCCCCGAAGGTACTCTTAGAGAATTATATTACAACCCGAAAACTGGTTTTGGAGGTGTACAAAAATTATATGACGCAGCACGCTCCAGCGGGCTCCTGTCAATTACTAAGAAAGAGGTACAGGACTGGTTAAAAACTCAGCTAACTTATAATCTTCATAAACCGGTACCTCGTACTCGTGGCGGCCGGCGCGTTTTCGTAACATCGATAGACTCACAGTGGCAAGCGGATCTCGTGGAATTCCCTTCACAGTTCGCAAAAGAGAATCGTAACATTCGATACATGCTAACAGTAATCGATGTGCTCAGCAAATATGCATGGGCCAGGCCGATACAGTCAAAAACGGCTGATGATACTCTTAAGGCACTACAAGACATAATTAAGAAAAGTGGGAGGCAACCTGACAAACTTCAGACAGATGAGGGGCGGGAATTTACAAACCGAAAAATGCAGGGGTGGTTGGAGGAGGCGGGAATTCACTGGTTTCACACCTACAGTGACAAAAAAGCTAGCGTCGTTGAACGTTTTAATCGGACTCTTAAGACGATGATGTGGAAATACTTTACATATAAACAGACACGTTCCTGGCTCCCCATTCTACCAGAACTTCTCGAGAATTACAATAACACCGTACACGGAAGTATCAAAATGAAACCCGTCGATGTAACAGAGGAGAACGATTGGCAGGCATTTTATACACTTTACCCTGAGTTGGCAGCCATGGGAGTTAACCCTGAATTCAAGCCTGGAGAAAGGGTCCGAATTACAAAATACAAGACCACTTTTAAGAAGGGATATTTACCAAATTGGACAGAGGAGATTTTCGTAGTTTCAAAAGTGGTGTACGCGGCTGGACTGGGAACGCCACCAGTTTACAAAATAAAAGATCTGAATGGAGAGGAAATACTCGGCACTTTCTATTCTGATGAACTGCAGAGTGCCCTTTCGGAACGTGCCGACGAGCTGTACAGAGTAGAACGAATTTTGAAGACGAAAAAAATTAGAGGAAAGAAATATTATCTGATAAAATGGAAAGGTTATCCGGAAAGTTTCAATAGTTGGGAGCCAGAGGAAAATGTTATTAGAACTTCGTAAGTTCCTGTGCTGGTACTTGTCAAGTACTAACGTAAGTACTAACGTAAGTAATTACGAAAGTTATTCAATAAGTACCATGGAAGAAGTCTTAATTTCTTGAAAGCCGAAAGTGTCAGTTTACCGCCCCGCTTCCAACCACCTGGCCAAGTATTTATCATGTACTGTCGTAAGTAATGTTCACTTACTGCATCTTTTTCGGCAGTATGTGGATGAGGTGGTACCTCGGTTCCTGAACATATTAAGTTTGCAAGATCTTCAAAGCGGCTGTGCATGTTGCCACAAGGTGTTCTTTCGAGCCCCCCTTTTTCAGCTTTATCTATAAGTTCTGGCTGAAGTATAATGTACACAACTGTCATTAGCCATAGACAAGTAACTTCAAAGTCCCTTGCGGAACGCTTCATCATATCAAGTGCCCGTAAGTCAAACGAAGCAACGTAAGCGTACACAGATTCACAAGCATTAAGAAGTTTGTGTAGGTTCTTGAGTGAGACTCTAGGTTGTTCTAGTTGTTCTTGATTAGGTGGATAGTAAGCTTCTTCAAGTTCCTCCTTGCTGAAACCGTCTATTAAAAATCCCTGGCTGCCGCCGCTCCATGCAATTCCAAAGTCAAAAGCTTGTGCAAAATCTACTGGCCCGACTGTCTCGGTATCAATCGTTGGATTAAGTATATTCTTGAGATGGGCAGGCGTAAGAGATTGATGAATTACCAAACATGGAAGCCTGTAGTCATTACAAATTTCTAAGAAAGTCTGTTTGAACTTATCGTGAATCTCTTCTAGTTCTTTTAAGGCGGTTATTTCATATTGTCTTGCTCGAGTCAGAATATTCCGCCTGCAATAATCCCAAGGCATATCTTTGAATATGATAATGAAACTATGTAAATGGTCAAATGCTCTAGAAACAATCTTTTTTTCTTCCGCTGCCACGGAAACGCCCCGGATTCTAGAAAAAGTTAGATGTTGAATTATGGAAGAGTCACAAATAATGTAGCGTTCCGAAGGGGAGGCCCCCCCAGCCTGACATTGTAAACTAAGAGTATGTTCTATAAACTGATTCTGAAAATCGGCAATCGAAACGACACGCCCATTATAAAAGTCGGCAATGTTGCTAGAAAAACTAGTGTCAAATTCTGGTACGTGAGACGCAGCCAAATTTACTGCATCGTAACTCTTACCACTTCCAGTTGGTCCATTTATGAATATGTATGACATTTTGGTATACTATATCATAGAAAAAAAAATTTAAAATTATTTTTTTAAAGATATATATGATAAGACAATGGCAATCCTTTCTATTTCAGATGCAATAAAAATACTTGAAAGTGGAGAAATTCAAATCAGTGACGACAAACTCATATTTGGTGAATCTTTGGTAGATCCTTTCATATACGTAGACAGTGAGCTAGAAGTGGTTTTCAACATCGGACCTAAATATGGTTCTAAAGATCCTGCTACATGCGATGAAATGTGTGTCCGTTGGCAACAAAGTCTTCAAAAGTTTACCGATTTAATAGTATTCCGTACCTTAGGTGAAAGTTTCGATGCAAGCACTGCTAAAAGTTATGCTGCAAGCCTGGCCGCTCACTCCAAGAATACTACCGGATTTTACAATCCTTCTAAAGTGTATCAGAAGCGAGGGAGCGGGGCACAGATAAAGTATTTTAAATTTCGGTTTAAAAGAGGAATTCACGATTTCGCTACATGTATTGATATGGTTCAAGAAATTGACTGTGGTTTTAAAGCAGTGAGCCCATTACCAGCCAGAGAAAATCCTGCTATTGTACCTCGTAATATCCGGAAAGGTAGTAAGATAGAATTCTTAGCATTTAAACCGCGCTTAAATAAGCGTACCCTTTCTTTCACTGTTGAGAGGTTATTTTGTGCCGCGGCTAATAAACCAGAAATTCAAGATGCGGAAGAACTAGTCGACTTAGAAAGATTAGGTGAGATATATAAACAAATAAATGCTGCCAAAAATATTATAGTGGATTTTGATGACCTATCATAGAATGATTATTTTTTCTTTTTAAAAATTTTTAGGATAGTATATATTATAAAGATTATTATGGCCCGTCGATTACGTACAGCATTCAAGGGAGCAGTTTTACGAAAAGAATTTCCTGAAGTCAAGCGAGTCGAGGACATCGGGGCGCTGGTGGATATTGCAGGTATGGTCAAAGAAAGAAAGATGTACTCTGTTTATGCAGAAATGGAAGTCAAATTATCGGATCCGAAAAACGGTAATATACAAATTCGTACATTGCCTGTTAAATTAAAAGATACATACACAAAAGATGTAAGAGGGGCGGCGGAATCGGATGTGAAACAACAATTAATAGATCGCTACGACCATATGCTTGAAACAATTGAAAATGTTGAGGGTTCTGGTCTCGTTCTCGAGGAGATACTTAATTTTGAAGTAATTCTAGTAGAAGTTTTACTCGGGGCCGGACCGGGGGCTGGCGCAGTCCAACTTCCTGGATGGTTAAAAAATAAACATTGTGTGAGCGATCTTATTCTTCCTTTCGGTAGCGAGAATTGTTTTCAATACGCAGTTGTAGCAAGTATAAAGTTAGGTGACCCGCACTTTCGTAAAAAGAAATGTGGACAGACTAGGAAAAAATGGAATACGTACACTCCATTTATGGCTGATTACTGTTTTGATGGAATACCATTTCCTACGCCCGCCGATGAGACTGTATTCAAGCGCTTCGAGCAGCAAAGTCCAAGCATCAAACTCCAAGTTTTTCAGATCTACGAGAATGATCCCGCCCGTCCGACATAACTGTGTTATATAGTAGCGGAGCCCATTCCGAAGGCGGAGCTCGTTCCGATAGGGATCAAATAGCAAATATCTTACTGATAGTTGGCGAAGACGCTGGCCACTATGTACCAATTACTGCGTTAAATCGCCTTCTTAATTCTCAAAATAATCGTAAGAATGTGCACAGACGGAAGTGTATTTGTATGGTTTGTAAACGAGGTTTTGTGTCAACAGAAGAATTAGAAATACATCAGGTATACTGTGGAACAGACACGGCTCAGCCAGTTTTTCCTAAGGAAGTGTGTCAATTCGAAGGACATAAGAAGAAGGTGCCCTGTCCCTACGTTATCTATGCAGATACTGAAGCAATTATTGAGCGGGGCACCGGCCGGCACATTCCAATTTGTCTTTCGTATGTTATGATTGAACCATAGGGGAAAGAAATCAGTCCCCTGGGGTGGGGAGGGAGGGTTTTTCGTGCAACGGTTTACCTTATTTGATTTTATTAATTTTGACTGTGATATTTCAAATAAAGAGTTCAACTCCAAACCGTCTGACTGCTTTCTTTATTACTACAAGTAATTTTATTAATTTTGACTGTGGTATTTCAAATAAAGATTTCGACTCCACACCGTCTGACTGCTTTATATATTACCGACAAGTCCTTATCTCCTCTCCAACTTGTGTATACACCACTGTAATTGCTCCGAAAACATTACCAACTTGCTAATCCGCTGTCCGTATCAGCGGATTAATTGATTGAGTCAACACCACAGCCGTCCCACACGCATTAAAATAAGGAAAGGGTTGAAGATCACAGACACAGTGTCACGATGTCGTCCGTAAAACTAGTGGACGCTTAAAATATTCATGAATTCGTAAATAAACAGGAAGGTACACAACTTATTATTCATAAATAAACGGTAAAGGAGCTCCCTAGTGACCGGCCATTGAGAGAAATTACTGAAAAAAGTCGAAAACCTGAAAGCCACAACCTCGCGACCGGTCGTGTAGACAAATGTTGGCAAAAATTCCACACTTTACACTTACAGCCACGACCTCACGATCGGTCGTGGAGAAAAATTACCAGGAAAAAAGTCAAAGCCTGAAAGCCATAACCTCATGACTGATCATTGAGAAAATGTCGGGCTAAATTCAACAGTTTACAGCCACGACCCCACGACCGTCGTTGAGAAAAATTACTGGGGAAAAAAATCAAAACTTGAAAGCCATGACCTCATGACCAGTCGTTGAGAAAATGTCGGGAAAAATTCAAGAATTTGCGGCCACGACCTGAACCGGTCGTGGACAGATAATGAAGTCGATTACCTGAAAGCCACGGTTGTTGAGAAAATGCCGTGAAAATCCAACACTTTACAGCCACGACCTGGCGCGATTAGTTCTAAGTTGTGGAGAGAAAATATTGGGAAAAAATCGAAAACCTGAAATCTACGACCGTGGACGCTTAAAATGTTCTTGTGGAAAGAAATTGAAGCTCCTTGTCGGTGATGAAATCAACTAAGGCTACCATCCGACTGATCAGGAGACAAAATGTAGAAAAGTTAAAAAGTCACTACTAACAAACAGCCATGTGGAGAGACAGCTCAGAAAAAAATTAAAATAAATCTGGACGGCCTGAAGGAGAACAGCAACGTTACAAAATTTTTGATGACATAGATTAAGTTCCTGACTAGATTTTCCTACCCTATAGGACTTTAAAAGCTAAGTCCATGCTTTTAGCTTATTCATAAATGTACTGCCGGTGCGTGAGTTGCGTGTTTGAAGAATGATAATGGTGGAAAGTGCATAACAATACAGCGAAAATATATAAAAGTCAGCGTGGACCCTCTGATGTGCCGCGCAACAACCTAAACGCAGCCGCTGACGTTTTTACAGACAGAATACACAGACAATGTATCAAATACCATGAAATCGTTTTTATTGAAAAGGCGTGCTTGCAGTACCAGTACCTTAACAAACAAAAAACTGAATAAAAAGTTGATGATTTTATCCATCTAGTTCTCGGAAACTGAAGCGAGGGCTGTCCGTCTTTGGGGAAAATACTATAACTTACGCTAGACATGGACGCGGAAGGGAAAAACACACTAACATTTTAAAACGAGAACGGGCAAGAAAATGTCAGCAAATTCGTAAGCCTGGTAATACCCGGGGGTAATACTAGGAAGTCTAAGTCGTGTTCCTTGCCATTCAAGATGTTTTGTTGATACGATGTGCACATGGTGGAGGTTCTTTTGGAATGTGAGAATTTCATTGGTAAGGATAGTCGCTGATGTATCAGCGGGGAGGCCGGGCAAACGAGTCGGTCACAGTCGATGACGGTGTGCTACGTTTACGATAGACGCTAGATGTACGGTGACGATGGTGGCATCGAATAATACGGATAGTGTATAATACTGGCATACACGATGACATCAATCTATATTGAGCTGCCTGCAGCGGTGTTCGTTCGGTTGATGCTGTCCGAGCCTCGCTACAAGGAGAAAAAATTCTCCTTGTCTGTGGCTGAAGAAGCTACCACCTCGATTGACCAAAGAGGTTTGTGTAGATGCAGAGGCAGGAAACGTGATACCTCGCCCTTCAGCTCTTTCTGTGCAGGATTTACAGAAGTTTTGGTTATATTCTCGAACTCATCGTTAGCAACTTTTTGTGACAAAAAGGATACAAATTGAATCCTTGTTTTGATTTTGTAGGATTGATTAAAACCAGTCGTGTAGCGTGCTCATATAAAACGTTTGCTCATTTTGAGCATGATGTACGAACTTTGACATTATATAACATCAAACGCATCATGGGAAATATGTTTACTTCTGGACTGGAAATAAACAGGTTTGAGGTCAAAAGGTTCTACTTCCGACTTCCGCCCTTACGGACGACATCGGACCATGACCGACTCAAAAATGTAGGTTGGTTTTCTGGCTCAAGATGACCATTTTAGACGGCGTACTTTGGCATGTAACACTTCATCGGTATAGCGATGCTTTTGATAGTCGTTAAATTTCGATTGACTTCTATATCTGCTCAGATTTGCGGTTTTTTGTGACACTGTGTCTGTGATCTTCAACCCTTTCCTTATTTCACTACGTGTGTGACGGCTGTGGTGTTGACTCAATCAATTAATCCGCTGATACGGACAGCGGATTAGCAAGTTGGCAATGTTTTTGGAGCAATTACAGTGGTGTATACACAAGTTGGAGAGGAGATAAGGACTTGTCGGTAATATATAAAGCAGTCAGACGGTGTGGAGTCGAAATCTTTATTTGAAATACCACAGTCAAAATTAATAAAATTACTTGTAGTAATAAAGAAAGCAGTCAGACGGTTTAGAGTTGACCTCTTTATATGAAATATCACTGTCAAAATTAATAAAATCAAATAAAGGAAACCGTTGCACAAAAACCTATCGCTCCCCACCCTTCCCCCACCCCAGGGGACTGATTTCTGTGCCCTGTGATTGAACGGTGGCCGGGCTCCGAAGGCGGGTCGAAAGTTTATGGTAAAAGAACATTCACGGGCCTCTCCTGTGTTACAGAATTTCTCAACGATATGAAGAAAAAGGCCGAGTATTATTCGAAATCGTATTATTGGAAAATAAAACCGATGAAAGATCCTTCTAATTACAACGATCCAAACTGTATTGCATGTGGAGATGAAGCTGGATACCGAATAGTGAAGGACGGAACGACTTTTTATTGTGAAAAGTGCCGCCCGTCGAGAACCATTCCTATCTACTTTCACAACCTCAAGGGATACGATGGTTCTTTTATTTTACAAAAAATACATGAAATCGGGGACCCTTCGGAACCAGAGCCAAATATCATAGCTAAGACGGGCAATGGAGGAATTATGTGTCTCACGAAAACATTTATTTTTAGTGCCTCAATTGTTGTCGATGGAGAGAGGGAGACAAAGAAACGTTTCTTTTCTATAAAGTTTATGGACAGTGCTCAGTTGATGTCTGGGTCGCTCGCGAAGTTGGCAAAGACTGTGCCAGAGGATGGATGGGCGGTGCCACTTTCGTACCCGGACATTCAGCGGGCGAAAGGTTTCTTCCCGTACGAATATTTAGACTCTGTTGACAGACTGGAAGAGGACCAGCTCCCGGACAGACATAAATTTTATAGCGAATTGACAGAAGAGGGGATTTCTGAGTCTGATTACGAACATGCATTGCGAGTATGGGACGAAGTTGGATGTAAGACGATTCGTGATTATATGGAATTCTATTGTGAGACGGACGTTCTCCTTCTTGCAAATATATTCGAAAATTTCCGTGACACATGTTTAAAAGCATATAGGTTAGATCCAGCCCACTATATGTCAGCGCCAGGTTTGACATGGGATGCTATGTTACTTTACACAGGTAATAAATTTAAACTCATTCAAGATGCTGAGCAGATGAATTTCATTCAGAGGGGAATTAGAGGTGGTATCAGCCAGTGTAATATTCATTATTTACAGACAAATCATCCGGCCGCCACTGGTGGGGATACTTACGTTAGTTATGATCCGGAGAAACCGTTAACCGAAATAAAATATCTCGATGCTAATAATCTTTATGGCTGGGCAATGAGTCAACCGATGCCGGTGGGCGGACTTCATTGGATGACGATGGAAGAATTGTTAGAATGGTCTGCTCAGAATGACGGAGCAGGCTTGGATTGGGGACCCGGCGCTAGATTTCCTCCAGCCCAGGCGAAAGTGAACATGGTCAACCAGGAACTAACATGTTAGTTCATGGTCATATGACCATGGTGTACCATGTTAATTCATGTTCGACCATTGACGACCATGTTTGTTAAATGGCACAAATTACTATGGTCTACCATCGTCAACCATTGCCAAAAAACCGTGGTCAGCCATGGCTATATGACCGCGGTCAACCATAGATGACCATGTTTGTTAAATGGCACAAATTACTATGGTCTAACATGGTCAAACATGGCAAACATGGCCAAACTCATGGTCAATCATGATCAACCACAGCCACCACCGTGGTCAATGACAGGTGACCATGGTTTTTAAGAGTGTTATGAACTGTGCACCAAGTTTTGGCAATAGTAAAAATATATATTTGCACAGAGAAGTAGAAGTTAAATTGTGTTTGTTTGTATGGAGTGTGCATGAAGATTAGGGGGCGGGGTTCATATGAAAGGCATAGTAACTGCTGGCTCAACAACAGCATACACACTACCTGTAATATTTCACGGTACTCAGATTATTGTAAATCCTGACATTGTCTTTTCCACAGCAATTCTGACAGTCAGCATGTGGTACATGACATCATTGTGCTGCTTCTTCCCCTGTATTGTATACAAATGATAGTTTTCTAAAGTGACATATAAATGTACCCAGTACCCAGTAACTCTTTTGATACGTTTACCTTGTGAGCAGCAGATTCTAAAATTCACCTTGGAGTCATGTATACAGATGCCAGAAGTCTGAACAGCCATGAAAAAGTTGAGAGGATATACTTCCAACACGTCTTCATTCCAGTGGACACATTCAATCACACTTGACTTTAAAAGAAAAACCTTCTCAGGCAATAAATGTTTCATTAAAAAAAAATATATTCATGTACAATAAAACAAATATCTCTTCTATTATGAACATACAATAATTGTAGTTTCAACATGAAATGAGCTGTTAAATATATGTTTTCATTGTAAATATTAGTTAGATACAAAATAAAAACGTTTGTACTTTGATCTATTATACTGGATACTGAATGCAAAATATTAATGTTAGTAGAAAACATATCTCTATATGTTGGAAGAATAACCAACATTTTAGGAAATGAATTATACATGAAAGTCTGTTGATAAATTCTGTCTGTTTAAAAATGCTTTGACAGATTATACAGATATGTCATCACAAAGTGAAACATCACAAATTTTTAACGGGTACATGTAACTGATAAAAATATATCAATATTGAATTTAGTGTTAGAAGAATAATGCTTATAAATTCTTGGTACTTTTGTTGATATCTTTTTTGGATTACACGTACTAAGTGCAATCTGATAATGGAATATACAAAAAAAATCTGTCCTTTGAAAGACCTGGAACGGTAAGATCAACAGATCACAATATTTAAAATGTGTATCAAATGGAAACTGATCAGTTAAAAAATGTTATGTTAAATTCACATAATTATATATATAAAAATCTAACTATGAAAAACTTATTCAAAAACTTTGCAATTTTTGTTACATGTAGTTTGTTGACAAATAAATTTCACTTTATATATTTTAAAATGCCTTTCCTGAAAATGAAGTGTACATGGAAAACATGAGAACTTTGATTTGATGTTTTATCATTAGATGTTGAGTTTCAGCCAAAATAAACAAGGCATCATGGTAAAACAATGTTCTATTGCTACATGTAAAAATCAGGATCAGCTGAGTCTGTGGTGTCCTTCATGGTAAGAGCAATAATGAACAGTAAAACTTGCAAAAGAAATGAATCACAGTACAAACCATGCCACCACCCGCACTACTTGGAAAGAGAGTAGTTGTATCAAGTCCGAAAACATTTCTTCCATCATTAAGACATCGAATGATCGGCACCTGAGACGAGAATAAAACTGTATCATGTCCGATTTATACTATGTTACTCTTATGCACTGCATGCAGTAGAGTTGCTACCATAAGTACCATACCAATCCATAATCGATATGAACAGAGATCACTTCTTGTCGCCATATGTTCTCAACTTCTCAAAGAACAGTGGTTGGTTTGAAATAGTCCCCTAAGGTGTGGAAAGTGTCGAAGTAGCAAACTCTCAGTTGAAACGTCACGAAAAGGCTGGAAAATTCAACATGTCCACGGCCGGCCATACACTGTAAATAACGGACATCCACTGATCGAAGTTTAACTTACATAAACTCTAAGTGTCTAACGCAGGCAACGTTCTTCAATCATTACAGTTGTTCTCCTAAACCTCTTCTGTGTTCCCTTCATCGTCGACTGAGAGAAGTAATCGACGATTTCTCCCAAAAACCGTGGCTTAATGGAGTGAATGATTATCCAGACTCACATATTCCAACACTGGAATTCAAAATGGCAACCTTGGCAAAATTGGCCAATCAGAAGTCTTGTTTTACAACACGTGATGTTGTAAGGTCAAAGTTCGAATACATGATGATCTGTTTGACCTGTGACCTCCTGGCTGCTGCCGCTGCCTTTTCAAACATTAGTTTTGCGAGAATGGGAGAGTATATTACTTTTATGCCAACTTTTATACACTATAAATCAGTCAGTGTACCTCTATGGCCTTCCGACATGTATGACTATGCAAGTAATGATCGTGAGTAGTCAGATTTTAAGCCAATTACCTTTCTAAATGTGTTTGCATGTATCAACGTAGGACAGTAACACTTTCTGATCGACACATGACTGAGGCAATGGCCTTATTTAGTGCTCGGTGCTACACGGCAACACAGAAAAACCTTGAACAGGGCCCATGGGCTACATTGCAGCTATTCAGTGGTATGACTTGTAAACCAAACAAAAAAATTGTAGTTTCTTTTCCTAAAATTCGTCACGGCTTTTTTGAAACTTATCATTTAAAAACAATGTCCAGAGAAATAACCTTCATGCATTGATGTTTTTCAGTACATTTATTTCATATTCCAAGGTAATGGTTTGATAAATTTGTGCATTCCACAAATTGTCCTGTCTAATTTTTTTTTCAAAACATAGTATTTCTCAAATCATTAATCCTTTGACTTTTCTTTTTCTTAAGGATTATGTGGTAATTTACAGTACATACCACCTATAACTTACTTTGATTTGTTTATTTATTGAGTGATTATGATATTTGGTATCCTGTTGTCTTCATCGTTGGACACATGTGTTAAATTCTGCCTGAAAATATTCTTTATGATTTGTTGAAGAGAATTTTGCAATATTACAATTTAACCAAATAAAAATTTAAAACATGGTCATCAAGAAAATTGGTCATTCTAGGACGATGGTCAACCATTGTCATTGATAACGATGGTCAGAAATATAATCAGTCATCAAATAACATGGTTGACCATGGTTGCCGACAATCATGAACAGATCAGCGATGATAGACCGTGGTCAACTGTGATAGACCAAGGTATTTGACTGCTTACTGTGGTCTCATATCATAGCCAACCATGGTAGTTCATGGTCAAACATCAAAAACCATCAAATACCCTGTTGATCATGGTACATCACAGTTGACATTTCGCCGGGGAAGTTTTCTAGAAGTAGACTTAGAATATCCGACTGAATTACATGAAGAACATTCCGATCTACCACTCGCGCCGCATCACTTCGAATTTCCGAGGCAGGGCAGTCGACTGATCACGAGTCTAATGGACAGAAAGAGTTACGTCTTACATTATAAGTTGCTTGAATTCTATCTTCGGATGGGAATGCGACTGAAAAAGGTGTATCGGGCGCTTGCCTTCGAAGAGGCGCCATGTCTCGCCGACTACATTGACTTTAATACTAAAATGAGGGCACAGGGAAAGACAGATTTTGAAAAGAATTTCTATAAGCTTATGAATAACGCAATGTTCGGCAAGACAATAGAAGATGTTCGAAAGTACAGAGACTTTAAATTTGTTTCGGACCGGAACGGTACGGATAGTGGTCGTAAAAAAGTTCAGAAGTATAATCCAAAGATGAAACATATAACTCACATAACTTCCGAAGAGGATGGAGATTCCTGCGACAGTGCCCTACTGGAACTGAAAACGGATGAACATCGATATGTAAAGCCAGTTTTCATTGGTGCGGCGGTGCTTGAACTTTCTAAGCTGCTTATGTATGAGACACATTACAATTACTTTCGAAAGCGGTTCCCTGGAATACGATTAGCCTACATGGATACTGACAGTTTTGTTTACAGTGTGCCTCTTCCTTCCCCAGACGTAACTTTCAATGATATAGTCCGAGAAGATGTGGAAAAGAATGGTAATGAGTCTATATATGATACTAGTGGGATGAGCAGCCCCGATTTTCCAAAGATTAATAAAAAGGTGATAGGTAAATTTAAAGATGAGTTGAATGGAGTACCTATTCTTGATTTTGTCGGCATACGCTCGAAAGTGTATGCTTTTCGGACTCCAACTTCCGAGACGAAAAAAAATAAAGGGATAAAAGATGTTTGTGTTAGAAAACATTTGAACTTTGAAGATTATAAAGATCTGTTTGAAACTGGGAAGAAGCCGGAGCCGGCAGAATTTGTACAGTTTGTACGGAAAAAACCTGGAGAAATCCGTAGTGAAAAGCGTAGTAAAATCATGATGGCGCCAAATGATATCAAACGTGTGCAGTTATACAATCCGGACACGGGCGAATGGCTGGCAGAAACATGGCCGATAGGACGGACCTCCCCTTCGGAATAGAAACGGAGTTAACTAAAATTCTATAGAATTTAATCTACTATTCTTAATGGAGACATGAGCATCACTGATAACATAAACATGAGCAAATATATTATCATCGCGAGCGTCGTCGGCACCCTTAACTGAAGTATCTTTCTTCAGAATTTCAAGCTGAATTCCATCCTTTGTGTTCATTACTCTAAGACCATTTCCATGAAATTCAATATCTTTAAAACTACGCAGATCGATAAACAGACAAAATTTATTCTTCAAATAATCGACTTCATCTATATCAATTTCACACCAATCTTTATCTTCAGCAAAATACCGTCGTGCCTCTCGCCAAAATTGTCTTGGTAACATCTTCTGAGCGTATATTTTGTTTGCAATACCCTCAATCATTACAGACACAGATTCAATCGACAGATTAAAGAAAAGTTCACTGTTCAGTTCTGTCTGATTCTGTTTTTTAGTGAATAGTAATAAGATACCTCTAATGCTACGTCGCGGTACATTTATATTTTCATTGATAACCGTGGTTGATTCTTTAAATGGGATTGTTCTAAAATAATGTATATGCTCGTAAAGGTAACTTTTTCCACCGTTGTAATAACCAGCAGTTTCTCTCGCAAGTACGGGATCAGAAATTGTCTCATATTCCATTTGAATGTTTTTTAATTTATAATTGGATGTAACAACATTATTACTGACAAGTAATTGGGAGGTGGGTGCCAACGTAATTTCCCATTCGATATGACTCCCTAACTCTTTTGGATATGCAACCCCATGGCCTGTTATGAGGGGGTGATTCAGATGAATAGCATATTTTGTTTTATATGTGTCGGAAAGTAAAAGATCGTCCCATTTTGAAAGCCTGTCGGCATTTGCATCGGCCGCGCCACTTCTCAATTTTCTTAGATTTTCATTCTGAATTCCATACAGTGTCATGTTCGTTCTCTCCTTTTTATGTTTGAAGAGATCACGATAACATTCAATAAGGTTATATTTATTCAAATTGAGAAGTTCCTGCCCCTCGAATTTTAGAACCATACGCTCCACCAAATTTTTTGCAACATTTTGTACTACTCGGTTATCTTCATGTCCCGTTACTTCGAGATCAAAAACCAGGTCGAAAGTATCTGGAACTAGTACTACTCCGCTTTCTAACTTTGGACATCGTATGATAAGTGTCTGGCCTGGATCTGCCTTACTTGGATTATGAGCAACCACATGATGAGTTCTTTCTGACTTCGTTCCCTTCGGTATTCGGTTGGTGAAATTCGGTAATAATGATCTATCGTACCCCATTTTCGTGTAATGTATATAGTAGTGTAGAAGAAAAAAATAAATCACATCTTCACATAAATATTTCCGTCTGACTGAAAGATAAATCGATTACCTGTGTCGCGAATCAATCGAAGAACCCAATATTCTTGGAGATGATGAGCCTCTTGGTCATCCTCAACATCCTGGAATACAGCTATGAATTCTAGGCGCTTAAAGAAGTTAGTCTTTTGACATTCCTTGATGAAAGCTAAAATGTTATGATACAGATTATCATCCTTTAGTCTCACACCTGGATTTGCCCGAAGGATATGTCGATTTACCCGCCGAAGTTTGCACCATTCCAATTCGACAGAGAAACCAAACAGGTCTTTATTTTTAGAAAGAAACTTTGTAATATTCTTTTCACCAAACATGCCGACTCCGTAAGGGGGTGATATATTAATACATAATTTTATTTATAATGACTAATGTTAAACCAGTTAAAAATATCCATAGCTGTTCTCCAACAAATCCGACCACCGATCCTGCTGTTTTTAATAGAAAACTGACAAGTGAACCGATTAAACCTGGTATTGCAGCAGCACTTTTTGCGGCCAATGTTTTTAACCATTCGCCAAATTGCTTTACAATTTCTTTCGCTTTTGTGTAGCTATCGCTTGAGCCTTTGGGCGGACCTGAACCACCTGTGTTTGCTCCAGTTCCTCCTCCTCCTTTAGTTACAGCTAGGGCAATTGTTGATATTGTCATTCCAAGGGCAGTAAGTAATGCCGCTATTGTAATACCGTTCCGCTTAAATAACTCTGTCACCTTCAGCCTGAGTGACAATTCTGGATCGGAAATTACATCACGAAGAGACCTAGTAGTAGCCAGACTTTCACGTGCCTCACTGATCTTACCATGTTCATATTCAATTCGATCAACAATTTTAGCTTCTCTTGTTATGAGTTCAGCTAGTAGTTTCTCGGCTTTTTCTTTTCCTTGGGTGCTCGTTTCAGGATCCTTTAACTGTTTTTCAACTTCTTTTTTCTCTAGCGTTATTTTCTTTTTTTCATTGTTAAGCTCGCCAAGACGCATATTCGCAATCCTTAATTCATCATTAATAGCTCTATATTCAGGGTTTAGATTGTTCCATTGTTCGATTTTATTTTCAAAAGCTTGTATTTTGTGTGCATTACCAGAAGCATCTTGCCGTAAGAATGTCAGTTCATCTTTGTATATACCCATGTCTTCTGGTGTCATCTTCTCAGCCGGTATTTTATCATTTTTCACATCTTCAGAATACAATGTAGAACTTACAAATTCGGGCTCTGCGCTAGAGCGATATTCGACTCCACTCCATGTGTATACTTTATTTATAAATTCAGGTCCTCCTTTCCTCTTTTTTAACGTAGATTTCTCTAAAAATCTACTTCCTTTATCTGTTGTAACTCTGATTTCTTTATAATACAGTTCACCACCAATAATCTTAGCATATAAAATCAATTCGTTTCGTGCATCCGGATTAGTAATATTATATTTGTCTAAGAGTCCTTCAGCCATATCTTTTGTAATTTCCATTCTCTTTCCAATCAACCTATCAACCATTGGGCTATACACTAAAGGGTCGGGTTTTGTAAGACATCATCGGTAAAAGATGTTTCAGCAGTAGCAGCATCATCATCATCCAAATTTGTTTCACCTAAATTCTCGAATTCTATATTTTCTTCTCCTCCTTCTGCCATATTGTCTTTCTATATTACTACAATTATTTTTTATCATCCTTACATATACAGTAAAAAAAATGCACGTCTCAGTTGTTGAAAGTGTTGAACAATTGGCCGACTATATCAAAAGAACTAGCGCCGCATATCGACGAAGTTACAAATTAATGGGTCGAATTGATATGGCTCTTAATGTGACTAAGGGAATTCTTGTAAGTTCAGCTGTCATAGCAGCAATTCCGACAGTTCCAGTTCTTTTAGCTTTAACTCCTATACCAGGTGTTATTATTGATGTGATACAGGGAAAAACAGGAGTATCAAAAAGAAGAGAGAAATATAAACATTATTACGTTCAATATAAACAGCTGCTTACACAAATACAAGAAAAAGGCGCAACAACAGAGGCCCCGGCCTCAGAACTTATTCAGGACATATTTCATCAGGCGCTAGAAATACAAAAACAAGAAGGATTTAGTCCGCCGCTGGAACGATACATGCGGCATTATGGATTAAATGGATATGAAAGTTAGTTAACTCTCGAGTTCAACATCAGCTAGACTCCGCGACTGACTGACAACATGAGGTAAAAGTCCCTTTATATAGGCTAGTTTGCCCATGGAATTTCCCGTACATGTTTATACATGTTGTGTGTTTATAAATAGGTCAGACAGAACGAGTTTCTACATGTCACGGATCACTACCAGCATCTGTGGTTACTGTACTGACATGTAGTGACATGTTCTGCCCACTGGATTATTTTTAGATAACCATCTGTTAGCCATATCAATGACAAAGCCGGGGTTACCGCACTGACACATTTTGGAGCAACGTGTAGTTCTGGGGGAAGGGAGCTGTGAGGGGTTTTCCTACCCTCCCTGTAGCTTTTTTAGGTAAGTGTCACAGAAAACAACTAATTCTTACTACTTGCGTGGAGCAGACGACACACAGACACAGTACACACACAGACACAGTACACGTACACACACATATAGTAATCGGAAAAGCACGAAGCTTTTTTACTGAGCTATCAGACAGACTCGGGGACAAGTAAATATCCACCAGCAATACTGTCCACTCAGGTTAAAGAATATAAATTTTTTACTATAACCCAAGAAAGGCTCGAGATATTGGTGAACAAAGAACCGCCACAGAGAAGACAAAATGCCAAACTGTGAGTATTGTGTGGTTATCTCTGAGCTTACCTGTACCTTCAGATAATGGAATTCTGATGTCTTACATGATTATGGGTGTGAGAGCGAATTAAAAAAAACAATCTACAGGGACATTACAGGATTACATTTGGGAGTCCCTTGCATTTTTCTAGCACTTTCGTACCATTAGATTCCCGTAGAATATTTTAACAGGGGCAACGTTGTAACTCCATCACCATATTCGGTCAGTACAATACCGCTGTTTTAGATTTTTTAAGCCCGATCTATACACTGAAGCATTGTTAAAGGATTAAATGTAATGTGTACCAAAGGTATCAGCCAAGGTAATACTGCAAGGATCCCATCACAGGGCAATGTGGAATAATTATATGACTTGACTCACTTATTTGCTTTTCTACGTGGTTCTCTTGCAGTCGGGTAGATCAGTTGAAGTACGATTGTAAACACCTGCAGGCTGCCATGAGAAACCTCAAGCACAGAAGATACATAGAAAGCATGAAGAGAGTGAGTCCCAATTAGTGATAAAAAGATGAAACAGAACATATCCATGACTACACGTAGAAGCAGATCTAATTGATCAGCAAAACAATGTTAGATTTAAGAAGTTGTTAATATGAGGTGCAATCTATGTAAAATGGTGAATTGTTATTCTGAATAGAGTCAGTACATCCATCTGCCCATCTTTTACAAATCAGTCAATGGTTTAGTCTGTCAGAGCACTAATCATTTAGGTATAGCATTGTGTGTCATAGTATGACATTTTGTGAGATTTCTTGGTGTGTGTGTGCTTTTATAAAGTACATACAGTGGACGCTTGTTGCTATGCATACACCTTGATACATACAAGGGAGTGTCAGAGTCAGCAGTTTTACAATGCAAATTCATCCATGCGTTTATTCCTCAGAGTCTCCAATGGCTTTGCCAGTCCTTGCACTCCTCACTGTCCCACAGCTGTAGTAATGGCTATTGATACCTATACACATCTATGCATTAAAGTGGTAGTCCATCAATGCAGTAGTTCTTGTCGACATGTACTGTGTTCGTGATCTCAGTCCTTTGTCCTCCTTTGAAAGTTTTATACAGTTTATCAACCTTTTTTTCAAACAAAGCAGATGAAAAACTTGCTTCATCGGGTTAATAAATGAACAAACGCATGCATGTACACTATCTGTATAATTGACTTTCGTCAAAAAATCTGAATCCACAGTCACAAGTCGTGCATGTTAGTTGCGCTATGAAATTGAAAGACTTTAACTTTTGCTCAAACTTTCCATAAGAACATTTTAACCTGTTTCCATGCGAAATAAGGAACGAAATTAGGGGTCACCATGCAAAATTAACCGATACTTGAAATTCAAAATAGCCGCCATCCTCGTGTTAACTCTATCGCGAAACACTAAATTTCTATTTCTGAACTAAGCCAGCAAAAGCTTAACTTATTTCATAAGTTTCATAATAAGAACAAGTATTGTGAAAGTTTGAGTCTGGATATCTGTCCCTGAGGTGCTTTTTACCTTAATTTGATATCAGAATATTCTACAAGGGATAAGATTGATGGCACCTACTAACTTCTGTTCACACCTGTTCATTGTAATTTATTATCCCATTGTGAAAGCATACCAGAGGGTTCATATTTTGCCCAGATTATCATAAACTTGTTCAGAGAAGGTAATTGTCACAGTTTCATTGCATCCTGGAACAGAAATACAGTTTGGAAATGACGGAGCCACTAACGTGTTGTATCTCTGTGTTGCGTCTTCTACAGGAGCCAGACACATCAATTATGATAGACGCAGCATTACAGCACAGCACATCATTACACAACGCACACAGGAGTATAGATGATTTGCTAGGGAGTGGTACGGCAATCATACGTGGACTGCGAGACCAAAGGGCAATGTTAAAGGTTTGTGTGGAATTTTGGAACATTCACAGAATTAAAGGGAAAATGCCAGCATCTCTAGCTACTTTCACAGATCCCAAATAATCAAAATGACAGTAGATTGCCAATTGCCCCTCACTCAACATTCTTAATATTTTTTTTCTTAGAAAGATTATTAAACATTCTTATTTTTTCATCTCCTTATGTGGGTACTTAATGATGCATTTAGCCAAGAGGTTGAGTTTTATCCCAGATGATGTGTTTGATGGGTTGGCATATATTTAAGTATAAATCTAACAGTTTCTATCTAATTTATCTTGTAACAACTGAAGACATACAGTGTACTTTGTAATTGTTTGCTATTTTCGGCACAGCAACTGTAGCCCTTCAGAGCATTCATAGAAACATTTTCAAACTTTGAACAAGATCACTGGTGCTTGAAAGACCCGTTCTTGTAGATAGTAACAAGACAGCATTCTTGCTGTTATGTTGTACACATGAAGAGTCTGTTGCATGGGAGACTCGATGACTATGACCTTGTTCAAAGTTTATACGCTCCAATTTGTATTCCAAATGCATTGCTCCATCACTCAATACAAACCATCCTGGCACAAGCAAGTCCATGAGCCATTCATTCTATCCTATGTTACAAAATGCAGTTTAGAATCGGTATTAAGGGAACAGGTTTCAATACATACAGGTGTAAGGTTAGACTGTAAAGTCACTGTGTCTGCTGATGCTAGTTCTCCAGGGGCCAGCAAATCATTTTCAGGTTAACAAGGCAACAAAGTTGTAGCAAAAAAAGATCACTAGCCTGCCCTCAGTTTCTACTAGCCCACTGTTTTGTTACCAGATGAATAATTAACTGATCTGTAGAGGTACATGTAGTCCTAGCATAGACTGGTGGATTGCTCACCCCTGGTATCTAGACTAGACCAGCACATGCAGTTCTTGTGTAAAATTCAACACTACACAGCCAGGCACAAACAACTGTACATTTCTACACAATGTCACATTCATATAATGCAGTTTTAGAGGCAAGACAAAAGTAGTCTTCATGATTGACATTCCCAAGGGGGGTATTTGTATCATTCATATGGCTACTGCAATAATAGGTCTGATGGGCAGATGGATAAATATATGTGATTTGTTTTGTACAATGTCAAATTGTGAATTTCATGCATTGTAACATGGAAACATCACAACATAGCGAGCTGAATCGGACAGTCATTACAGTTTGATCAAAAGTGGTTTTAAATTTCTCGTTTCACTTATCAATTTCCTTTCCATTTTCTAAGGACCACTTTTCTATAATGTTGTCATATTATATCACTCTTTATTTAATTTTTCTTATGTCTGCAGGGAGTCCACAAGAGGATGCTGGACGTTGCAAGCTCACTTGGTCTTTCAAATGTGGTTATGAGAATGACAGAAAAAAGAGCATTTTATGACAAATTTATTTTATATGGAGGCATGATAATAACATGCATAGCAATGTTTCTCATTTACAAATATCTAGCGTAATTTCTTTATCACAATCAAATATTAAAAGCAACTGTACTGTTAGGATCAGTGACTTTCTATGGAACAGTAAAACAAATGGATGTATTTTATTGTCCTTGTACCATGACTATAGTTTTGTCTGGATATCAGATTCCATCATTTTTTGTCAAATATTGTGTAAATACAAGAGGGTGACAATGCATTGGCTGGTGTGATTTTAGAAAAGAAGACCAAGCCAATCAGACTGTTTGTTGGTCGAGCACACGGAATGACAAAGCCTTTGGTCATATTTTATTGGTAGAAATACACCATTTAACTCAAATGTCAAAGGAGCACAGACTGTCATTGTCCAATGAAATGGTCAAAAGCCGTTGAAGTATTAAAATTTGAAATGAATACACAATCAAATTACATGAGTGTTAAGACTTTTTTCTTTGATCTTGCGTCATCTTTCTATGTTTCTGAAGGACTCTCATCAGCCTATGTGCAATAATAACTTCATTTCAATTAAATTCTATCATTAGCTAACTTAACTTTGCCCTCACTGGTTTGATTGAATGAAAGTATCAATATAATAGTAATTAATCGTTGATATAATAGAGGTCCTTTGGAACAATAACCCGTCTGTGTCAGCAGCAATATTAATATAACAGACAGGGTAAAATTCTCTTTGAAAGTAATCACTGATATTTTATTGCTGTAGTTCCACAGATGACATGTGACAACAAATGTCAGTTGAAGAGCGGTGACTTGAAGATATCTTTTTTTATTACAGTAAAAAACAAGAACAATTAATAAGAGTTGCAGCCAGGACACGCCCTTGCGACTATGTCCCCTTAATGGAAGCCATTGTCCCGCATTGTCGTGTACTGCAGGTTAACTCATGTGCACTCTTGAGTTGACTGTGTTGGATGTATCCTGCAAGTAGTAACATCAGATACTGCCAATAACCTTTATTTTGCATGATTATTTTGAAGCTTATATTTGCTTTCTTTTTGAGGTGTGATTAGAAGTAATTAAACACTGCACTTGATATCATAACCTTGCTTGTAGTCTGACCGAGCTCTGACTGGCGGCAGATACGGTATACTGCTACAATTACTGAAATTCAAGCATAGACCCGGTAGCTTCAATTTTGTTATTTGAAAATAATTTGTTACAAAAAATGTTACAAATTAGATTGAAAAGTGATGTGTGCTGTCCCCATTATGCATAAAATGTCCCCAAAATACACAGTAGTAGGACACAGTGTCTCCAGATTTCAAAATCCTGGCTGCAACACTTAATTAATATCAATCTAAATCTGTACAAATTACCTTAAAAATGGGGGATGTAGACTGCACGTCTGTACAAGCTGAAATATCTCAATTTTATCAATACTAACAAAGTACACGTGAATGAATGTGGTCTTATATGTATAATGCATCTCGTTCCAATTAATGAAGCTACGTCCAGATGAAAACGTTTAGTATTGGCCAATTCAATAATGTGTAAGTCTCTCTGAACATATGCTGAATAAACATGTTCGAAGGGTGCTCATGCTCTGCAACTTTTATCTGCAATGAACTGTCCCGCAAGTGTTACAATTCGACCACTGACTTTTGTTTGCTTACATTTCAGTGGAGATTATTAAAGGGACAATAGTAGTAATCTTTTATGACATTTGTATATACATTCCAAAACAATGCTTTTTCTTCTCCCGTAATTTTCACTACCTGTAATTTATAATTTACTTTTCACCATTTTGTATTCTATTTACAAAAGACTGAAGTTTCTTATTCCACTCCCAAAATCATAATGGAATGCCTAGTGTTCAATGTGTCAAATATATATTCAAAGCCTGTATATTTGTGATGTCCAATGATACTGTTGACCATGGAATTAATGTTCAGGCGAGAATTCATTTGCAAACAACATTACATGTTTTACAAAATCGGCTACATTTGCAAAGCTAATACATTCTATGGCAATATATTTCAGGAAGAAGAACAAAAATGTGTTTTTCAGAACAAAATAATGAAAATATTGACAGTTACAGATACCAGCCCCTTAAGTACATTGTGTAAAATACACAAGGTTATTTGTGATGAAAAGATTCTAGTCTTGGCAGAAATACAGTCATCAACAAGAACATCAGACATTAAAGTCACACAGGCTGTATTAATAAGTAAAGTTGAAAAATGTGAATTTTAAAATGATTTTGGAGAGCAACAAAAATCTATTTCTTTATGAACGAATTGAAATAATTGATAATACATCAAAGTTACATCTAAGGTGAAATAACAAAATATTTAAGAGATCTGAGCCTCCCACATTTGGTCCTTTACACATGTAAATCCGCTGCTACATTTCACATTGTAGATAATAATATTAATGCATTACCAATTGCCACACCTAGATCAGCGTCAATATTGATGCTATGAAGTTGCACTTTCTTTGTGACAGTCATTCAAAATCAACAAAGCCTGTGATTACCTGAAATCATGGGACCTTCCATCGATACAAAAAACATTTGGTGATGTACGTTAAAAAGGTATTCAGACTTTAAGAATTCTAGCTTCTAAAATATTGATGGTCTAATGATCCATAATGCCTCTCTTTCAAGCGTCATGATACTCCTAAACTAAAGCAAAGCTACATGTAAAGGATTTAATGAGAAGTTTTTGAAAGGCTAGTCTCTGTAAGACGTTTTGAAAGGCAAGTCAAATAGAGCTCATGAGCTGCAACTCTCTAAATTTTCTGACCTCAAAATATTTTCTAATTTTTACAGATGTTCATTTAATCAATACTATTCATATGATATTGCCCTTCAACTCATCTTGACAACATTTATTTAGACAGAACAGGCAAGAAATGTATTAGTTTACGGTTCATTATGAGTTCCTACTATTTTTAAAACAAATCACCAAGAATTTAGACAAAAATATATAGGAGAGGACATTCAGTTCCATGCATTCAAGTACATGACAACATGTGGTATCTGTGAAGATATGTTATAGGTATAGATGCCATGTCCACCATTATTTACATATTTGTAATCATGTTTGAATGCAGCAACCATTTATCATGTATCTTGTTAAAAATTAAATAAATATTTAGTCCCATTCCTGTATACACATCCCTTGGCACAGTGTAAGTATATCTCTAGGGACTAATTTTAGTTTAAAAGATAATTTGTGAAAACGTTGCAGCTTATGGGCCTTTGGCAATCATACATTGGTTCATGTGCATTATAGAAAAACTAAAAGAAGTATTTTTAACCCTCATAAATCGAAATAATTCTACTCCATACATAACACATAGAGACAAAGTAAAGTCGTTTGATCCCTTTAAACCTAAAGGGCATGGCTCATTCAAGGTCAGGACATAAATGAAACACTTGCACAGTATTTTTAAACAGTGTTTACCTTCTCACCCCAAAAAAGAAAAAAAGTACATGCTGTTCAGTAAAAGAATATAAAAGACTTGAGATTAACGAAATCCTAGTAAAATGTTGTAAAAACTACAATCCAGTGAAGGGCTAACAAAAACAGACAAC
This sequence comes from Ptychodera flava, assembly GCF_041260155.1. Lineage (NCBI taxonomy): Eukaryota > Metazoa > Hemichordata > Enteropneusta > Ptychoderidae > Ptychodera > Ptychodera flava. The sequence goes on from NC_091938.1 coordinate 6,722,475, forward strand.
AAGAATATCTCTTTTACCAACAATCCCTAACAAACATATACATAACAGGCACTTCTAATTAGAAAAGACAAAACATTGCCCCTCCTGAATTTACAAACAGAATATATAGCTTAAGCACAGAGAAACATAACAGAGTGGCAACACTTGCATGCCTTTTGTTCCATGGTCGTCTCGGTAGACTATTGGCTTTTCATATTAAAATGAGCTTCAAAGGTGTTAAACTTTTTGGAGGCTTTGTTTGTGGTTGATAATTACACGAGATTATGCGAAAAATACGACGAGGTGGCATCGTACTGCCAGTCGCGTAGCAACCATAGTTACTTTGTGAGCTCTCAGGCCAGAAACACTGCTTTACGCCAATCAAAACATAACACGCCAGCAGTTTCATAAACATGTCCTTCCTTGACGAACGTGTAATAGAGGGTATGACTGACCGTACACTATTGAGTAAAACCAGACAGTATCGATAAAAGACTTTCAAATTTGGTTCAAACACACTCATTATATATTCATAAATATATGAGAGGAATTTTTAAAACAGTAAAACTCACTTTTCTGAAGCTCAAAACACTCCCGTTTTCGCCAGCACGTCAATTCTGCTCAGCACCACACGACAACAACAACACAAACTTTGCCAACATACTTTCGCTTAACAATTGGCGAAAATCCGAAAATTACCGAAGGATGCATGGTCGGCACTCTTCGGAAAAGAGAGACGAGAGCAACCTGAGGCGAGGCGAACATGGATGGGTTACGTAACCGCTTCACGCCTTAAACGATACCCGTTGCCACTCATTTATGTTTCTCTATGGCATAAGTGACTATTCCTCTTTGCATCATGAAAAAGCAACATATACAAACCATTGTTAAGCCAAAGAGTTGTTGGAATAACAGACTAATTTTACACTCCAAACACAGGTTAGCACGCGGGTATTGGCTCATATTGTTCAAAAAATTTGATCACTATAATGATCTATGCTTCCTTAGTCATCCTTTACTATTATGGAACCACTGGGCAAAGTGGACCAGCTTCACTAAGTTATATCATTATAGATTATTTAAAAACATGATATTACTGAAATGCCAGAATTTTTGAAAGTTCCGTAATGACAATTGATTTAACAAAGGTAGTTGTGATCTGAGAGACCACAGTATACCAAATAAAACTGTTCATCTATTACTCTGACTACACGATATGTGGCAATATTTTCATTTCGTTATTATTTTTTGGTTGTTTAAACCAATTTAAAACCAATAAGATTTTGATAGGGAAATCAATACAAATGAATTTAAAATAAAGAATCTGATGAAAATTTGACTTATTCAAATTTCTTGCATCTAAACGAAACTCTACTTGTCGGTGAGAATGTATGTGGAAGCGCTAACTAATTTTTTATCATTTTTCTAAAATATTTATGAGACACTTGGAAATATGATGGCAGAGAAATTCCTCTAGACTGTAGGGTTTGTGGTTACATGAAGTTTACCTATCTATGCACAGTTGATTGGCATCAAAACAAGCGAGACAGGGAAACTCGTAAATTTAGAGTGACTAACTCTTTCGAAAATTCCTACCGTAGTTGGAATATTGTAGCCAATTATGATATTTTTGTCACTGAAAAGATCAGTGACAGTATACCTATCTTTGACTAAATAACACTATTCATTAGCTACTGTGTCACAAACATATTTGACAGTTTTGGAGTAATCCTGACGGGGATGCGGCATATTGACAGGGTACGATCGCCCATTCTATGGTCGCCTAATACGAAATGGAACAGGTTTTTGGACTATTATTAGACCAATTAACCTCCTCAGCCTCTCGCGTGTCCTCACCATGTACTTTCAAATTCTGCTAGGTCAGATATCATAATAATACCCATCCCAATTAAACAATACTTTATGGTGGATACTCAGTACATTTTGTTTCTTTGAATTTCACTTTTTTGGTTTCACCTTTTTTCAACTGTAATGATATAACCGATGATAATCTAGCAGGGTAAACAGGATTTGAAGGTCTTTACTATTGCTGTATTTTTGTAAATTTTACAAATAATTGCATCGATATTTAAGGGGGCGCTGCACCCAGCACAGCATATTTTGCTCAAAAATCACCTTTTTGCAAATATAAATTCAATTTTTAATAATTTCTTGACCGAAAATTAAAATATTGGTTGGGTTCACCTTTTAGCTTGTCAAGCGGTCCCTTTTTGACGTTTCAGGCAATAATTTCAATTTTGATATAATATCAATAAACCACCTCAGCAACAGGTTTACCACTCGATTTTGACACGTTCACTTACGCGCTTGTTATCGCTCGTGGTATACCGTTGCTAGGAGTAGTTTTTTCTCATATAAACTCTAATGATAACATGTTGAACAAAAAAGTTCTTCTCGTGCGACTATCTTTGAATCTCTGTATATTTTCTGACGATGCTGATTGAGATACATGTATGGAGGATTTGTGGCACGTGGTGTTCACTTCTACGAAAACATTGTATAGTTTATCAATAAGCCTACTTACACAAATATACGCGACATGAAAGTAAAGCCTCAAAATTTAAGGTTTTGCGTTTAATTTGTAAAATTCTGGGGATGATTATATGATAATCGCAAGCATTAGTGTCATTTTGCTGCGTCAGAAACTCGACTGCGTCTCATGTCCGATACAGCACAAATGACTATATATATATATATATATATATATATATATATATATATATATATATATATATATATATATATATAAACAGATTACTTCAAGTACAAAGTTATGAAATCTATTAATCTATTAATATATATATATATATATATATATATATATATATATATATATATTATATATATATATATATATAAGATAGAAGATTGCAGCAGGGTGCATGCAACTTAAGAAACAGATTATTACTTTCTACTTGAAGGAAAATGTGTTACCTTTTATGCCTATATATATATATATATATATATATATATATATATATATATATATATATATATATATATATATATATATATATGTGTGTGTGTGTGTGTGTGTGTGTGTGTGTCTGTGTGTGAGTATGTGTGGACGCGCGCATGTATGTGTGTATAATTATATTTCATGGTACGTTTTCCTAAAGTTCTTTCATTTAGATCATCCAAACTGATGTATTTAGAAATATTTTAACATTTTCAACAAGTGTAAATTTAGAGACAGCAGGTGTCAGATTTTTAATCTTGAATGACCAGTATGTCAGCATATGTAACCTCCACAAATGTAATAATCTCCACAAATGTAATATCAATTGACAAGTATATTGGTTTCAAAATATTTAGTGAAAGATCAATCATGTTGAAGGCCTTGCGAATCTTCAGGGCCCGAGTGACGAAACCATCTCTGCAATCGCTTGAACACTTTCCGCTTTGTCGGCAAGATCAGCAGCAAATGGAAAGCGTTCAACAAATTCACCTTGACGTAAACTGTCCCGAATCTCCCGGATGAAGGATAGGGAAATATCGTCTGACTTCTTGTCCAGGAGAAGCGTGTAATTTTCCTTTACCATATTCTCGTACTGAATTAAACAGAAAATTTATTGGGTATCAATATGACAATGCTGTATAAATTCAGTAATTACCAGGAGTGTTTCATATGTTACTAACCGTACACTTCTAAAAAAATCCCAAAAGACGCTCACAAAATTATGTATACAAGACAGAAATAAATAATTCGCTCCTAGGGATCGCCGCTTCTGCTTTTTGTGATCAGACCTTTTTGGAAAGCCTGCAAAGTGGCCGCTACTCTTTCCCAACATACATAGCGTCGTCGTATGGCAAGCAAAGTCACAAGTCTAATGGGGACGACTTACTGCGATGTTGAACAACGGTATCATTTGGAGCATGCTATCAAAAGTTTTAAATGCAAGACAGTCTTCTTCATTATCGTTAATATATATATATATATACCAGGCAGGTCCCAGTATGAAAGTGTTATCAGACCTGTATGGAAAATGTGACTGCGCACTCAGGATTGGTAAATTAAAGAGTCAAAAAGTAAGGGTCAAATAGAAATGAAAAAGCTCAAACATTAGGTTCAACCTCAAGAACGTCTCAGGGTTTATCAGCTGTTCGACATTCACTTTGAAAACACTTCCAGTCTGTTTATCGAGCATTGTTATCGCCGGCAGTAATTATTGAATTCAAGCATATGGACAGAAAGGGTTGAGTTGGACACTGACAGCTAACTCTGCCACACCCCTTTTCCTCCATAGAGGTGTCCAACTCTACAATGGAAAACAATGGGCTTGACTTAAAAATATCGTGTTGAATACTTTAAGAGGCCCGGTGTGGGTCATGAGACTACAGGCAAAGAAAAAAAATGCTAGGAAAAAAAATCAATATTTTGGTTACTAATCCCTAGAAAACAAACTCCGCTATCAGCTACTGTTCTTGTGTCATGGCAAGGTGAATAAAGTCACTGAAAACAGTGTTCATATTTTGTTTCTCTCAGTTGCTTTCTACATTTGTTTAGCAACCGTTCAAGTTCCTAGGTGTGATTTGTACACGGTCCCGCTGGTGATAGAGGGACCGTGATTTGTCGAACAAATCTCGCTCGCCGCTTTCCTCTATGCCAGATGAATTCGAGGAACAATAATTTGTGTGGCTTTATTTTACGCTATCATATGATTTCAAACATAGGAACAGATGACAATGCAATTCTAAGTCTTCATGAAAACGGCGAACATAACATATTCATTTCATCACTTACCGACTTTTCTGGACTTGACGCATAACTTGACGTTGAACCTGGATCAAGGATTGGTTTTAAGTCTATCTTTTCCTTTGAAACTTTCTGGCGTATAATAAAATAAGACTTGTTTAGAGTTCTAAGATAACTATTAAAATCATCTAAAGCATCTCTCTCAACAGTAGGTTAGGATGTCAAATATGGTAGGGAGCACTTTGAACCAGAATTCTGGTGTGCATGGTTCAAACTTTACATATGTCCATGTTTTGGAAAAGGGTAAATGTATTTTGCAATCATTTGTGTATATTTGCAAAGTTTTGGTTAAACAAAGGCGACAGTTTCTGAAATACCGTAGCATTGCCCAAGGAATGAACTTAAGCAAACTCTATCGCGTAGAAGGTGGTTTGATCGAGACACGAGCTGAGTGATATCCGTGTGCGCCAAACATGATACAAATTGAAAGCTTAGGAAGCGTTCAGATATTACGGCCGGAGGGTGGGCCAGCAAAACTCCACAGAGATCACCTTAAATTTAAAAAGTACTAGGGGTCATATATTTTTCAAACAGCACAGAGGAGGGGTTACTTAATTTTCGTAAGTATCCGCCCCGTCACAAAGCAGTTTCTGTGTTCAAAAATACTCTGGGAAATAAAAATGATTCGCCGCATGATTTCATTTTCTGAAGTCATTTCACTGTAAATCTGAATAAAAGTATAATTATTTGTCACATGAACATCTTGCCTTGGCAGCTCTGAGGCTTGTCTTCTTGTAAATTGAGTCCACTGACGGCAATGAACAATTCCTATCACTTACATATAAGAGATACGGCATGCTTTGTGGGAAAAATATTTAACAGTTGCCTGTAGACTACCATGAAAAGTGGGATAATACTTTTAGGTGAAATTCCAATATCAATATTGTTGTCCACATGTTAACCTTCAAACACTCTATTTGAATCAAGTAAGTGTGTATAAATTGTCAAACGCCTATAAAAGCATAGATTTATTTAGTTTAGTTAGTTAGTATTGTAAAAAAATATTCATAGTTTTCTAATAAACTCCAATGTCCAATAGTGGTCAAATTTCGGCGAAATTCCAAAATCACATTTCTTGTACACAGGTCAACCTCAGTGTAACAGCCCTAGTCTAATCGAGTACTTTTAAATTAAAATGAATTATCAAACGTTTCAAAATACACAAGCTAGTTTCATATTGGAAAAAAATTTTCATAGTTTCCTCATGGACTATCATTATACTGAATCTACATTTAAGTGAAATTCCAAAATCAAACTTATTGCACACACATCCACTTTTAACCACCTTAGTCTGATCAAGTACATTCAAATGGATTATCAAACGTCTATAAATACAAAGATTAAGCCAGTTTGGTAGAGGAAAAAATTATTCATAGTTTCCTCATAAACTACCATGTATATTAAATCTACATTTCGGTGAAATTCCAAAATCAAATTCCTTGCACACTCACACCAACTTGTAATCACCATAGTCCAATAAGAACATTGAAATAAATTATCGAACGTCAATAAATACACAGATTTAGCTAGTTTCGTAAAGGAAAATATATTAGTTTCCTCATAGACTATCATGTATAGTGGATTTATATTTGGACGCTCCGAAATTCCAAAATCAATTTTTTGAACTCATACGAGTTGTAACTACCCTATTCTAATTAAGTACATTAATGTCAATTATCAAATATCTAAAAATTCCATAGACGTTGCTAGTTTTGTATTGAAAAATATCATATGATTTCCTCATAGACTACCATGTACGGTGAATCAACATTATTAATTCAATCCAAATATCAAATTTTTGTACATACATGAACTCTTTAACTCATTTAACATAAATCATCAAACATATGTATATGTACAAATATAGATTTTTTTTTATTTGGAAAATTCCCGCGTACTATGATTTGATATTTTAAGACGAAGCACTACATCAGCTACATTTAACTTTCTAAAATTGTACAAAAATGGTTACCCTCCCAAAAAGGCATGCTTGACATGTCATGACCCTTCAAAAATGGTTGTGCAAAAAATTGCCACCCACCTGTAATTTGTCCAATCCCTTTGAGGGGATTTCAAAATAATAGCAAGTCATAAGGGGAGATTTAAACGCATTGTGAGTTTGTTAGGGGTCATTTCAAAAACATGAAAATACTTTTTGGATTCCATTGCACCCCAGGTGTTTGTGTGTGCAGCTTTACTCAAGCAATAGGGGTCATGAAATTTCTTTCATCTTAAAAAGGGGGTAGTCAATTTTTTGGTGCGATGGGTAGTGGGGGCGTTTCACTGATTTTGACTGATGCACATGAAGAATTTACCGACCCACCCGCTGCTATAATAATTGAATGCTCCCTTATACAGGTCAAGTTGGAAATCATACAACGGAGAATCTCGCAATGCTCGTATTACGTTGACACCATACATAAATTATCTACAATATATCATGAACTGTTGCGGTAAGACGTTAATTTGTAAACAAACCGCCTCAGTTCAATTTGCGGAAACGGCGATAATCAAGTGATAATCAACAAAAAGAGTCGATATTAGCTTTAAAAATCAAAGCTTTAGCAGCATAGGGAATGAATGCACCAACTCCCCGGGGAAACGTCAAAAATGAAGCCCTGTATCATTCTCCAAATTTAATTTACAGAATTGAGGCTCCCAACACCATTTCCAGAAAGAAATTACCAGGTCGCTGTACCATGTTGCTTTGTGTTGGAGTTGCCTGTATATACCTCGCGATATATTTGGCTTCCAAATTTTGGTGCTACCTTGTTAGTCGTGTCCGTGGGGACTTATAGGTTTGGTCATGTCCGTCCGTCCAGTGTGCGTGCGTCCGTCCGTCAGTCCGTTCACGCAGATATCTCATGCCCAGGTCAATTTCTTTCAAACTTTGCACAAGGATAGTACCCTGCCCCATACAGATGCACGTCGATTTGTTTCACAATGCGATCAAATTTGGCCGTGTTAGAGGACTTTTCAGTTTACATCTCCATAGACTCCCATGTATAAGGCAGTCTCCGTAGACTCCCATGTATAAGGCAGTTCTCCATAGACTCCCATGTGTAAGGCCAAGAAAAAAAAATTTAGTTTCTCATCGTATTCATATTGCAAAAAGGATGCAGTGACACAGTTTTTAGTCCCCACGGATGAAGTCCAGGGGGCTTATAGATTGGGTCATGTCCGTCCGTGAGTCCATCCGTGAGTCCATCCGTTCACACAGATATCTCAGATATTTTGACAAAATGTCAAGTGACCTCAGTGACCTTTGACCTCAAATATACATATTTGTCCATAACTCAGTAACCACAAGTGCTACACCCTTCATATATGGTATGATGGGACACCTTATGACGCCACATATTGTACCTCATTAATTATGCGCATATCTAATTTTGAGCGAGCCAATAGAGCTAGAGGTCAGATTTTTGGTATATAGGGATAACTTAGGAATACAATTTTTTTGACAAAATGTCACGTGACCTCGGTGACCTTTGACCTCAAATATACATATTTGTCCATAACTCAGTAACCACAAGTGCTACACCCTTCATGTATGGTATGATGGGAGAGCTTACGACGCCACATATTGTACTCATTAATTATGCGCATTTCTAATTTTAAGCAAGCCAATAGAGCTAGAGGTCTGATTTTTGGTATATAGGGATAACTTAGCGCTACATTTTTTTTTAAATGTCACATGACCTCGGTGACCTTTGACCTAAAATATACATATTTGTCCATAACTCAGTAACAACAAGTGCTACACCCTCCATATATGGTATGATGGGAGAGCTTATGACGCAACAAATTGTAACTCATTAATTATGCGCATATCTAATTTTGAGCGAACCAATAGAGCTAGAGGTCTGATTTTTGGTATATAGGGATAACTTAGCAATACAATTTTTTTGACAAAATGTCACATGACCTCGGTGACCTTTGACCTCAAATATAAATATTTGTCCGTATCTCAGTAACCACAAGTGGTACACCCTTCATATATGGTATGATGGGAGACCTTATGATGCTTCATACTGTACCTCATTAATTATGCGTATATCTAATTCTGAGTAAACCCATAGAGCTTGATGTCTGATTTTTAGTATATAGGGATAACTATAGGATAGAAATTTTTTACCAAATGTCATGTGACCTCGATGACCTTTGACCTGAAATATACGTTTATGTCGATAAATACGTAACTACAAGTGCTATGTCCTTTATATTTAGTAGGGTAGGAGACCTTAGGACAACACACGCTTTAACTCATTAATTATGCACACATCTAATTCTGGGCAAGGGAATGAGCTTGAGGTCTGATTTTTGGCATATAGGGATTAATTAGCAATACAATTTTTTTCAAATGTCACGTGACCTTGATGACCTTTGACCTTGATTATACATATATATGCATAATTCGGTAACCACAAGTTTCTATACCCTCAAATTCTGATAGGATATTAGACCTTAAGATGACACATCTTGTACCTCATTATTATGCGAATATGTTTTCTTGGCTAGCCAATACAGCTAGAGGTCTGATCTTTTTCCCGATTTAGAACCATAACTTAGACATGCCTCATGTGTTTCAAATTGGAAACAACGACATAGACCTATGTTCCAATAGATCTCAACATATACACTCCTGTGATACTTCTTAATGAACACATTTCCCTGCCCAATCAAGACTAATACTCCTATTACAAGTGGGGACTATGTCATTGTCAATGACTTGTTGCTCAAGTTTTCCACAATCGAACGCATAGCTCGGAATACCCCCGGTCGCCAAAATGCCAAATAGGTGGTGCAGTTTCTCTTTGTTGCTCTATTCAGCAGCATCTAGACGTGTTCTATTTTTTTCTTCACAGCCAAAGGGTGTAGTGTTCTACTCCTAGTTACTCTCGACGCGGATATCTCGGTAAAAAAACATGTCGCGTTCTAGACGGAACGTAGCTGTGGAAATGGCGTTGGCAGAGTTTTCTTTGACGGTTGGTAGCCAAAATTTGCGGTACTAGGCCTGTGCAAAATTTGCGCGAATGTCAAATCTGTTGATAGTTTTTAAAAGGAATTAAAAGGTGCGGAGGGTGATTCTTTCGGAAATATATTATGGTACTGGAAGAGATTATATTTGAGGAAAAAAAGGCTGCGAGGCTTATTTGACGTTTCCCGTAAGAGGAGTTGTGCACTCACTCCCCTTACTGTTCCCTTGTTCCCTTCCTTAAACATGTTATGATATCCAGAATGAAAGGGACATCGAGTAATCAGGTTCACGTATTTCTGCGAAACCCTATTTACTAAGGCAGTCAATTGAAATACTTGGAATGTAGGAATGCAAGATGTGCTGGACATACCACCCCCTTTTGTGCATTACACATTACGCCGGAAAAGAAGCCAAAGTGGTAAAGTGAATATGATTTGCAGGAAATTCACACCTGAGCGATTGTGTACAGTAGTGCGTCAACCAATATGCTGACTGCTGCGTTCAGACTTCTGTTTTCTATCAATGCTCTGATCATGGCTCCAAGGTACATATTTTCTAGGTATTTCTGTTGAGTTGTTGTTATCATCTGTATAATTTGCTCCCCAGGGTCACTTTGCCCTGCAAAGGTAGAGATTTCATGCTCAGAGCTACCAAGTTTTCGAGCGACGTTCTTCCAACGATTTACAATTCTCCCTTTATAAACCAATTGATCATATAAACTATTTTGGTCATATTCAAGATCGACGCAGAGTCGGTCAATATCCTCTAAACAGCGACTTTTGACTCTGCGAATTCCCGCTTTGCTGCTATCTCTCTTCGGCTCTTCCTGTTTTGAACTTAATGTGCCTTTTGCCTCAGGCCCAGCAATGTTATACTGCGATGTATCTTCATTCACAAGTGACAGAAGTGAATGCGAACTAGCAACGTTGTCACTTTTGCTTTTGCTTATTTCTTCTTCAGGTACAGTAAAGGATGTTTTGTATAGCTCTTCCCCGTCGGTTGAGTTTATCCACATGATGAAGTTTTGTGATCTCAATGGCTTACCCTGCCCTCCTTTCAGTGAAAATGGGAATGTTCTTGTCTGATCAATGAACATTTTTAATTGATCGGCATCGATAGGTAACATATCTTCGAAAAGCCATTCATTTGACGCTTCTCCGTGAGCCCGAAATTCTATTTTTAAATCTTGGTATTTCCTTAACATGAAGAACTCGTTTTTATATCTTATATCAGCGGATGTTGACTCAGGCCTACTAGCTTTCGCGGACGGCTTCTTGTTACCATGAGATTTCACTCTAACTGTGAAATTCATACATGGGGTTACAGAGGGCTGCCCATAAACTGATACCGAAAGAAAAACCGTTTCAAGGATGCACTTTGATACATCGACTTCATTTGAATGAAGGACAGAATATATTGTCATCACGCCTACAGGCTTTTCGATGTTTGTTTTGATAGTAGAATGCCCTTTATTGTATTCAAACTCAAGTTCACTATCTTCATAATCGTCACATACGCGTACTACTTTCAAGTAACGAGAATCGTCTATAGGATCAATAGCAAATTCGAAAATGAAGTTGTCTGTGTCGTTGAATCTCTCAGTTTTGATCTTATACTCAGGACTAACAAGTACTTGCGCGTGACTGTGACTATCGTCATTAGATGTCAATTTAGCTTTTACACAAACTCTCCTGCTTCTGACTGTATCGTTGCCGATGTTAGGTACAATTATTTTTGTTTTTGGACCGATGTGCAAAGTGCCGCCCGCACTAGAGAAAGTCTTGCGATAGGGATATTTTAGCACAGTCGAGAAAATAAAACCTAAAGCCTGAACAAATCTATTCCAACGGGGCAATTGTTTTATTTCACTAGGTTTTACAAATGTGTGGCATTCGTCTTGAGCGTCTTCCATCTTGCCTCTGAAATACAAAAGATGAAGGCCATTAAATCTTTGCGTCGACACACAAGGAAGTTTGAATTAAATAACGCGGAAAGATCAGTATGGTAAACACGATTGGAACTAATTCGGGACAATCGGAGCTTATTTTTCAAATTGTGTTAAAGTTTTGGGTGCCCTATAGCTGAATGCTGCAATATTACAAATTACTGACTATGACTATTGCTTAAAGAGAAAAGCAGACGAGCTTATATTCGCAAATTAAACCGACATTAGTTCACTATCCAATTATCCCAAATTAGTTCCAATTGGGTTGGCAAAGATTCTTTCTTGTTTACTGCCACTGTCTTTGACTTTTTTGTATATTTTATCTTCATGCCAACAGTCGATATTTGACGCTGTAATTGATCGCTTGACATTGCAACCAAAGTAAGACAAGTGCACAAATGAACATATGTAAGTACCTGTTTAAGTGATACCTTGCAAGTCTTTGTTGTGCAGTGAATTTAAAATCTGTCTGGGCAATTTGCTTTCCCTTTAATCTCATATTGAATGTGTATCTTTAAGGTCTGGTGAAGTTGCGCTTTAAAACACACTTTTTTTAAAGAACATGACACGAAAACACCTTATAAAACATATTTCTCCTCTTTACGATGTTATTTCATCTGTTAAATTTGTTATTTTTTTCGTGTTTTTTTTTTATATTCAGTCTAATTTTCTATTCTTTTGTTCTAGTATAATGTTTTTAATTTTGACTATGCAGTATTCGATTTATTCAATGCATGAAAAACCATACATTGATTTAAAGAAATAAATGAAATAAAGTTTATCTGATAGCAATAGTTTACTCGAGGGATGAAGGGTACTTATTTGGGGTAGAAAACCTCAAGTTTTGTATTAGGCCTACTGTAATTATGAAAATCGATTTAGGTCACAAGCTTGATACTACTTTATGAAATTTAATTATTCATTTGAAAATAGAATATCTGTAGAAAGAAACGGAAATTTTGACTTGTATACTGACATTCAAATAAGTGTTTAAAATCATGATAAGCAAAACTGAAATGAGTTTGCTAAAAGTGTAAGACGTTTATATATCAGGCTCACGTGAGACAAAATATCCCCAATCAAGGAGTGTGAGATTTTTTATCCCTGATCGTTTGCGTATGAGATTCCTTTTCTCACATGACCACAAAGTGCGTTAAATTCACACTGGAAACATTAAATGTTTATTTCAAATGTGCCATTGACTTTCCTACCTCGTAGCCATATATTATTCCGCGTCACAAAATATAGTCCCAAATCTATCTCAGGTACAATGCTGGATTCGAGGTACGATCTTTTTTTCCCGAGGTCTCCGCTACGTAGCGAGCGGTATCGAGAGTAGCGGTAACCAAATAATCTTGAAATACATAGATTTCAAACCGTAATGTATTAGTGCGCTGGTACAAGTTTTAACGATTGTATTATGGTATAGAAAAACCGGACTTTTTCTAAATCATACACGTCAGATAGCCGGAACTTTTTTATAAATGAGTACTTAGTTTTAAATTGTCTAAAAATCCAGTGAAACTAATGGTGCAGCATTTGTAATCACATGAATCAGTCACGGTTATGACGCATGAAATAAAGGGATGCTTTTGGTTAAACCGGAGATTTCAAATTAGTACAAGTGTGGAATGTTTGTTCGGTTTTTCGAATTTTTTATAAACTACCGCAACTTTTCCCAATTTTTTTAAAAGAATGAAATTACATTTCGTCGTCAGATATTTTTAACCATTACGAGGTAGCGGATATTTTTGCATAGAGCACCAGGTAGCGGTTGGTAGCGGACGGGTAGCGGACAAGTTTTAGACATTTTCACAAAAATATTGACATGTTTGGAGGAGTCAAAATCGGTAGCCCATAGGAGACAAGGTAGTGGAGGGTAGCGGACACTTTTTCCATCCAGCATGTGCTCCAAATCGGTAGCGCATAGAACACAAGGTAGCGGAAGGTAGCGGACGGGTAGCCGACAAGTTTTAGACATTATTTTCACGAAAAGATTGTTTTGAGGAGTCAAATTCGGTAGCCCATGGGAGACAAAGTAGCAGAGGGTAGCGGACACTTTTCCCAACAAGAATATGCTCAAAATCGGTAGCGCATGGAACACAAGGTAGCAGAGGGTAGCGGACGGGTATCGGGCAAGTTACAGACAATACTTCCACTAAAATATTGTTTTGAGGAGACAGAATCGGTAGCTCATAGGACACAAGGTAGCGAAGGGTAGACGACGGGTAGCCGTCATTTTGTCCGTGCAAATTTTGTGTAAAATAGAAGCCCTAAGGACGCAAAGTAGTCTGGGCTAACGGAAAGGTAGCGCACATTTGGCCAACATATTTTCCATCATGAATGTGACCATAAGCGGTATCCATTAAACACATAGTGCGGGCGAGGAGCCGAAATTAGTTCCTACCATGGTAGGAACTAATGTGCAGACAAATACAAAAACAGACTAGCAACGTGACATGCCTTTTGTTCCATGGTCGTCTAGGTAGCTTATGGCCTTTTCATATTAAAATGAGCTTCACAGGTGTTAGATTTTTTGGAGACTTTGTTCTTGGTTGATAATTGCACGAGATTATGTGAAAAGTACGATGAGATGGCATCGTGCTGCCAGTCGCGTAGCAACCATACTTACTTTGTGTGCTCTCAGGGCAGAACACTGCTTCACGCAAATCCAAACATAACACGCCAGCAGTTTCATAAACACGTCCTATTATGACCAACTTTTACAATACTATATGACTGACCGTAAACCATTGAGTAAAACTGTCGAGAAACGTATACAAAGATAGCTACTTCTTAATTCCTTGACAATGAAGGCAGATTGTAATCTCTTCAGTTCCTTCCAATATCCTGTGTTTACACATAGTTTTAATTCTTTCTGACGTGTGACTCATCTCCAACCAATCAAAGTCAAAGACGCTTCTTACTTTCCCGTCAAAATCGGCTATATCACAGCATGAATTAGCCACTTTACTTTAGTATATGTTTACGTACAGTATAGTGTATGTGTATGCATATACTCAAAGCGCATCGCTCACCACTGGATCTGGTCGTCACTTATCCACCCACGGATACATTATATTATTGTAGCAGTAGTTCATCGTAGCTGTAGTAATAAAGTTTGAAGAAATACAGTCGACGCCTCTGTCTCCATCACTTGAACTCAAAAGATCCTGCTTCGTAAACAATCCCACCCACTGTTTTGGTGCCGAGACCAGGATGAGTTCAAAGAAGAAAGCAAAGTCGAAGTCAGCGAAAGCAGAGGAAATGGCAACCCCAGCTACGACCAACCTGAAGAGGACACGAGGAGTCTACCGCGGAATAGTGACGAACCAACTCAAGAAAGCCGAAACCACAATGTCTGCATTTCAGGGCGACCCCATACAACTGTTCATACTGGAGATGATACTGGCAAGAGTAGAGGAAACATACGAAGAGATACACAAACTCAACAGTTTGATCATCACTTACACCGAAGATGGAGACATCCACGATATATCTGCCGACCTCCAGCAATACAGTGAAGATACACACGAGAAGATATTCAGAATCAAGCGTTTCATTGGAGAGAAGGAGAACAAACCCATCGAAGCAACCCCAAGTTCAACCTTCAGGCAAGCTCGCACACCGCCCGTCTCAGCACCTCACAAGACGGTAAGTCTACCAAAACTTCAACTACCTACGTTCAGTGGCGACGTTCATCAATGGATGACTTTCTACGATAGCTTCAAGTCCATGGTCGATAATGATACTACGCTAGAACCTGTTCGGAAATTTCATTATCTGCGCGGTCAATTAATGGGCGAAGCCGTGAACTTAGTCGCTGGTTTGAGTATTTCGGACTCTAATTACCAACGCACCATTGATTCGCTTAAAAAGCGTTACGGACAAAGGCACAAAATAATCCACACATGGATTCGCTATTAACTATGCCGAAGCCAAATTACAATCACAAAAGTCTGAGAAAATTCTACGATAATATAGAGAACCACATTCGCGAGCTAGAAAACCTCTACATTACTGTTGACAAATACGCTGTTATGTTAGAAAGGGCGATCTGGATAAAACTACCAAAAAAGATAATCGCTGTATTCAACGAACATTACAGAGACAAAAGCTGGGAAATCTACGAACTTCGTGACGCCCTATGGAGACACATACTTTACATGGACGAAGAAACCGAATCTACAGAAACACCAATAGCTACCGCGACCTTCTTCGCGATCGCCGAGACGAACACAAAAGGCCACCAAGCCTCGAAGCCAAAAAAGCCAAAAACGCGTACTGCAAGGGACCACACTATCACAATGACTGTACGGTAGTAAAATCGAAGAAAACGCCACGAAATCGTTAAACGGGATAAATTGTGTTTCAACTGCCTCGGGAAACACAAAGTCAGAGATTGTAAATCAAAAGGGAAATGCTACCACTGCGGAAGGAAGCATCACACCTCGCTGTGTACCACAGAATAGAGTCACACTACAACAGCCTCGGGACCAAGTCCCAACAATCAGATTACGGACACTCTAACACACGCTACGGGAAATAGAGGCGACGACAAGCCTACCTCATCTAATCAACCTGCCACGCAGATTGGAGTAAATTTCGCGAGAACGGAGAGTAACTCGGGTAAACGGAAAATGGAGCCAGGCATACACAAACTGCCGAAGTACCAATCACTTACGGTCCAAATACAATCAACACTACGGTACTGTTCGATGAAGGCTCGGACATTTCCTTCGTTACACCACAGTCGCTCGAGAGCTATTCAGCTCTGGGACTATTCGCCCCATAGACGAGTATACATAAGCGAGAGTTTCTCGCTTATGTACACTCGTCCATGGGGCGAATAGTCCCAGAGCTGAATAGCTCTCGAGCGACTGTGGTTACACGGGATCTAGTAACGAAGCTAGATATGAAGCCACAAACCTCGGACGTATACGGATTAAAGAGATTCAGTGACAAAACTGCTAACGCCATATCGTTTGAAATGGTAACATTCGCACTTCAGACACGCGACGGTCCGAAGTCAATGAGCGCGCTAATCGTTCCGGAGAAATCAATCAGCGTGGGAAAACAAAATTTCACGTTCCGTATTGAATTTACCTCACATAAAGGGTTTAAAATTAGCGAACCCACCCTCTGATGCCGAATCATTCGAGATATCGCTATTAATCGGAACTGACTATTACTGGGACTTTATCGAAGATGACATTGTAAGGGGACCAGGCCCGACCGCCGTACTTTCTAAATTCGGTGGATACTTATTGTCGGGACCCACTGGTATACGAAGCGCGCCTAACGCCGACGCGACCACTCTACACATCGCTACAACTACAGTTGAAGAGGAAACAAAACTTCAAAACTACTGGGACTTGGAAACAATCGGAATAAGAGACCAAGTAAACGCCAAGGACACTGAGGTAAGCGAATTCGAATTATATCGTGATACGCATTTACGAGTTGAAGACAGAAAATACGTTGCTAAGTTACCATGGAAGGTCGACCACCCGCCATTGCCGACCAATTATCATATTACTGAGAAACGCACACGCGCTGTGGTGCGTCGGTTAACGCCCGATTTATTGAAAGTATACAACAACATCTTAATTGACCAACAGTCTCGCGACTTTATCGAGGAAGTCGACGACGATGATAAAACAAACGGACATTATCTCTCCCATCGCTCAGTAAAGAAAGATTCGATGACTTCACCCATTCGTGTTGTACATGATTGCAGCTGCAGACAATCAGATTCACCTAGTCTAAACGACTGTTTACAGACTTGATCGCCACTTCTTAATGATCTCTCATCAATTCTACTCAGATTTCGAGTGCATGACATCGCGCTCAGCAGTGACATCGAGAAAGCATTTCTCAATGTACCTCTTGACGAAAATAACCGGAAATTCACAAAATTCCTCTGGTTATCTGACCCAAGCGACCCTGAGAGCCCGTTCAAAGTTTATCGTTTAAAACGTTCTCTTTGGCGGCGGTCTGTTCACCCTTCATATTGAACGCAGTTGTCAAAACACACTTGGAGTCAAACAGTAACACTCCAATCGCCGCTGATCTTAAAGATAATATCTATGTTGATAATGTCATCTCGGGTGTTAACAATACTACGGAAGCTACGAAATACTACACTGACGCAAACTCTCTAATGAAATCCGCTGGATTTAACCTTCGCTCGTGGTCATCGAACAATGATGAAATACGCAAATTAGCCGCTAAGGACAAAACGCTGGAAACGAACACCAATGTGGGTGTTCTCGGAATGCGCTGGTTAACGGACTCTGATCAACTCGCATACGCTAAGAAAAAGGATGTGAAGAAATCGGACTATCTTGCGACAAAACGCGAAGTCACACAAGTAACCGCAAGTTTATTCAACCCCCTCGGATATCTTTCACCCATTCAAGTTAAAGCAAAGACATTTATTCAAGATATGGAAGAGAAATTTATATTGGGACGAACCGCTAAAAACCGACCTCGCAAATCAATGGAAACACATAGTATCGGACTTCAACGCGAGCACCGAAATGAAGATCGACCGTCGTTATTTCACCGAGAATACGAGCGCCGATCATGAACTACACGTATTCGCAGTTGCCAGCTGTAAAGCTTACGGTGCAGCCGCATACCTTCGCCGCGGCGACCAAACGTCTTTGGTCATGGCAAAAACACGCGTCGCTCCAATCAAGGAATTATCACTGCCCTGCCTCGAACTTATGGCAGCATTAGTCGGTTCTAGACTACTACGCTTCGTTTACGACGCCTTGAAAGACAAAGTCAATATCACAGATCGTACGCTGTGGTCGGACAATCAATGCGTTATACATTGGATTACAAGAAGAGACAAGAAACTTCCGGTATTCGTTGCAAATCGAGTCAAAGAAATTAGAAATGTGCCATGCACGATCAAATATTGTCCAACCAAGGACAATCCAGCGATTTATTGACACGTGGAATCTCAACCCGTGAGTTAGACAAATCCAATATCTGGTGGCAAGGCCCACCCTGGCTAAACAAGATGATTGGCCTATCTGTCCCGTGTTTGACAGCTCAACATATCATGTATCTACTGAGGAGGATGTCGGTACCCTCAGTGAGGATTACAATAAGCCTAGTGATGACAAAAGCAAACCTTCTGTAAACGGGATTCAATTAATCATAGACGTCAACAGATATAGCGGTCTCACAAAGTTACTTCGCGTAACCGCATTAGTCCTGCGTTTTATCTCAAACCTAAAACAAAGGGCAACTCGCAAAACCGGACTAATAACTGCTGACGAACTCAATCGCGCTGAGATAGAGTGGATTAAAGATGTACAAAGACAAGAATTCGCCGACATCGCTAAGAAAATACGCAATAACAAGAAGAAGACGTTGCTAAGGAGACAACTCGGACTGTTTGCTGATAAAGACGGCATTCTACGATGTGGGGGGAGGCTACACAATGCTCCCCTGGACTTTGTGACAAAGTTCCCAATTCTACTACCGCCAGCCCATCGGTTCACCGATCTCGTGATTCTGAACGCACACGCACGCGCACTTCACTCTGGATTACAGACAATGGTAACCTACATTCGACGACGCTTCTGGATAGCCAAGATTCGCCAGACCGTGAAAAAATTGCTAAGAAAATGCGTCAACTGTCGGAAAACGAACGGCAAACCTTATCAAATACCGATACAAGCTCCGCTTCAATCGTATTGCGTAAACGACCGCCCTCCCTTCGCAATTACTGGAGTGGATTTCACCGGAGCGCTATTCGTTAAATCGCCTAACGGTAAGGAAACAAAAGCCTACATATGTTTGTTCACCTGTGCCGTGACTCGCGCCGTTCACCTCGAACTGGTACCTGATCTATCTACGGGATCATTTCTTCTCGCCTTCCAACGATTCGCAGCAAGACGCATGCTACCCTCGAAGATGATTTCGGACAACGCCTCTACTTATTTATCGGACTGACTAAAAACGCGATAAAAAAGTACTCGATCGCGCCTTTGTTACATTCGACGAATTGAACACTATTGTTACAGAGATTGAAACCATGTTGAACGACCGACCTCTCACATACTTGTACACGGATTCTGAAGACACGACGCCCCTATCACCGTCTCACCTTCTGCAGGGACGACCACTTACAGGCGTACCACACCCACTATACGACGACGACGAACTTTCGGACCCAACCTATGGAAATAGCAGCAACTTGAACAAACGGTACGTACGCATTGCTCAATTACAAGAACAATTCTGGCGTCGATGGATTTCAGAATATCTACCTGCTTTGCGTGAACATCACAAATTAAACGGAACTACCAACAATGTAATCAAGGTCGGAGATGTTGTTCTAGTTCACAGTGACACTAAACGACGAATGCATTGGCCATTGGCCATTAGCCATCTTGGAGAAATTAAACTACGGAAAAGATGGAATGATATGATCTTCGGAAATCAAGACTACGACCGGACTCACTAATCGTCCTATTGTGAAACTTTATCCCCTCGAAGTGAAGGCAGACACTTCTACATTGTTACCAAGCAACAATGACACGGACACAATTCTGCCTGACCCTAGTGAAGGTCAACGACGTTCTACACGTACAGCAGCAGCCATCGCACGTTGTAGGATACATGACCTGAACACTAAGTGAACTCTATATATCGGACAATATATATTGGACACTATTTAATGGACCCTATATACTCATATATACTCACCATATGATATCTAGTCATTTTACTCATTATTTCGATTACTTTCAATTTTGCATTTTTCTCGAGTTTTAGTTTACGATGATTTTTCGAATATTGACTTGATACCTTTTCTGTCGGGCGGGAGAATGTCGAGAAACGTATACAAAGATAGCTACTTCTTAATTCCTTGACAATGAAGGCAGATTGTAATCTCTTCAGTTCCTTCCAATATCCTGTGTTTACACATAGTTTTAATTCTTTCTGACGTGTGACTCATCTCTAACCAATCAAAGTCAAAGACACTTCTTACTTTCCCGCCAAAACCGGCTATATCACAGCATGAATTAGTCACTTTACTTTTGTATATGTTTATGTATAGTATAGTGTATGTGTATGCGTATTCTCTGAGCTCATCGCTCACCAATGGAACTGGTCGTCACTTATCCACCTACTGATACATTATGTTATGGTAGCAGTAGCTCATCGTCGCTGTAGTAATAATGTTTGAATAAATACAGCCGCCGCCTCTGTCTCTATCACTTGAACTCAAAAGATCCTGCTTCGTAAACAATCTCACACAAAAACCACACAGTATCGATAAAAGACTTTCAAATTTGGTTCAAACATACTCATTCATAAAAATTTGAGAGGAATTTTTATGGTAAAAGTCACTTTCCCGAAGATCAAAACTTTTCCATTTTCGGCAGCACGCCAATTCCGCTGAGCACCACACGACAATAACAACACCAACTTTGACGAACACACTTTCGCTTAAAATTGGCGAAAATCCGGAAATTACCAAAGGATGCATGGTCAGCACCTCTTCGGAAAAGAGAGGCGAGCGCTACCTGAGGTGAGGCAAACATGGAGGGCTTACGTAAGAGCTTCACACCTTGAACAATACCCGTTGCTAGTCTTTATTTCTATTTGTCTTTGTTCCTACATAGCGTTCGACTTATCACAAATGGTAACCCATAATAGACACAGCAATTTACATTCCGTTCATTGAGACGGCATGCCGACTCCTATAGAATTTATTACACTATATATATATTACATTTCAGAGCTGTTTTTGAATAAATGTGTGACACCAGTTTTGAACTGTCCTTTCTGCGGCAACGTAAACTTACAGATTTTTTCTTTATAGTTACCACTTTGTGGCAAAACATTGGAGAGATAAGCTAAATGTGAATGGATGGTTTGTATTGTCATTTATTATTTTATTAAAACAATATAGCGGATGTCTATTTAAGCAATAATGTACCCCTAGCCTATAATGGACGAAAGCAAAATTTGCACAACCTAACATACGAGGCGGAGCGAATACATTATGGAGTGCAAAGTTTGCTTGATGAGTCCATTGTGGGCCGAGGGAAGGGGATATATTAATGCTATTTTTTTATACTTTTTGAGATGTCACTGACTTTGATGATGTAGAAAACATCTTTTGTAGCAATGATGGATAATTGGATACATTATCTGTAATTATCTGAGGGTATGAGGTCACAAAATTCACTGGTATTGACAAAGCTATATATTATTACACCTCAACTACAGTACTGATCTCGTGATTGGATGAAACTCCGTAACGTGACGTTAAAAAAAAGTGTGATATATGACGTGGTTTGAATTGCTATTGCCCTCTTGCCGGCAAGCCATCCGAACGCCATTGGTAGCGCACATACGCAAAATACAAATACTGGATTTTGTGATGATTTTCAAATTTTCGGTGTAATAAAGTTAACAACACAGTGCCCTCAGGCTGGTGCTCTTGACCAAATATTGATGATACTCTTGGCAGTAACAACAGTGATCCGTAGCGATCCACGTAAGAGATCTAGGCCTACTCCCTGTCATCCTGTAGAGATTTCCTTCGTCGTGTCAAACATTTAGGTAAATGTACAGTAAACAAGACATCGTTGATGACACAGTGACCAGTCCTTAGAGAGGATAGAGTCCTGTTCAAAAATGGGTCCACTATATGATTGAAAATTCTGCAATACAGATGGGGCTTTATGGCAAAGAATGAGTTTGTTGTACAGTAAATTATGGTTCAACTGTTGAATTGAACAAGTGATATCTGAAGAAATGGAGCGTTCCAGACAATTTAACAAAGTGTAATGTCTTTGTCATGAAGTTGTTTCTTTGCCAGTTTCAGAACAGTGGCGTGTCATGTAATTGGATCCTTATCTGACGGGGTGAAGTGTACCATTGTTGTGTAAACAATGGGCCAGATGGGTAAGTGTAGTGTTGACCATGATGGCAGATAATATAAATGTCACTGTGAATGACAGTAAATCTGGTTGCAAGGTTAGGATAATGTGGTACATGTAGTATGTTTAGCAGAAATGAAACGGTAACTTAAATGAAACCTTAATGTTTCGGTTTGTCAAAAGGAATGGTCAAAACGTTATTAGTAGGACTACTGGTAGACGGATGCTACATAAGTCAAAATATGTACCCGTTACAGACTGTAGCTCTAGACAGTAGTGTAAGTCAATGAACATGACATTAGACTTATCGTTGAACTTGATGTCCATACAATATCAGGGGATGATGTGTAGTCAGAAAGGAGGAAATATTTGTTTTCATGGATGATCATCAAGTTGTCTGCCCGATCTTCATGCTGGCAGTTCAAAGACTGAATCCTGCCTGCTGTTATTGGGAGACCACTTTTCCCAATAATTGGAGGACCCCATTTTTGGGGTCCATTATTGGAATATGTCCGAGAGTAAGTCAATGAACATGACATTAGACTTACCATTGAACTTGATTTCCATACAATATTCAGGGGATGATGTGCAGTCAGAAGGGAGAAAATATTTGTTTCCATAGATGGTCATCAAGTTGTCTGCCCGATCTTCATGCTGGCAGTTCAAAGACTGAATCCTGCCTGCTGTTATTGGGAGACCACTTTTTCCCAATAATTGGAGGACCCCATTTTCGGGGTCCATTATTGGAATATGTCCGAGAGCACTGGTGTTATACTGGTTTTGAGGTTGAGTGTTGGTGTTCTCGATATTAATGTTGAATTGCCCCTGGAAAGAGTTTTAACTGAGTGGCCAGACGTTTGAGTAATAGAGCAAAACCAGTTGGAGGTAAATTTGTGAATATCAGTACCAGTATGCAAATTTATTGAATGGATTGTTTTAATTGGCAAAATCTGAGTTATGTGTATACTTGTCAGACAGTCAAAATATTTTACCTTTTCACCCTGCCACCCAATTAATTTTCATCTCTAGACGTCTTACTTTACCATAGAAAAGTCATTGTCAATGATATAATCCCTACTTGGTTACTGAATGTGGAAACTATTGACAGCAGTGATACATGTACGGAATGTGAAGTGATATAGGTCAACCAATACTGTAGCCTGCTTTGTTTATGTTGGCTTTGTTTATTTGCTAAATGTTGTGATGTGATATGTTCAGTCTGTATAAAAGCAGCACATATTCAGTTGTGTAAATATTTAATGACAAAGTGATGATCTGTAAAGCAGACAGGGTATGAAAAGTGACTGGTATTATTATGATTTGTAATAACAAGGTCTAGAATTCCTGCTAGGTTGTGTGTAGATTCTGTAATGAGCTGATGTAAATTGTTGTCATGTATGAGCTCTGTCAATTTTTCATTGGGGTTATTCATGGTCTGTTTGGTGGAATGTAAAGACAAAAAATCAATGTTTTATCTGTTATAATCGCAACAGTTTCAATAAGACCAGCAAATGTGAAATTTTGTTTCACTGGTTTGGCACTGTACATTGCACAACCATGCTGTGATGGGACTGAAAAGATTGTTATTTTGGGTAGTCTGTAATGACGAGGATCTGTTACGAGTGTTTCTGTGAGACAAAGTATGTCCACATGTTGGGTCAATTGGTGTGATTTCAAGTCTAAATGATGGGATTTCAAGGATCTAATGTTAATAAGGCCAATAGCTAGGTAGTGGTGATCTGGATATTCTGTTGTCTGCTGTAATCTTTCCATCTCTGACAAAGCAGGCTTGTTTACTTTGATCTTGGTTTCATCAAATCCTATCAGTTGTTACCCTGATCTTGATTTAACACGACTGAACATTTATACATTTGCCCTGGTTTAGGGGAACATGTGGAATTCATATTGCCAATCATGTATTCATATGTACTTCCTTGAGCTTTATGTACAGTCATTCCCCATGCAAGCGTGCCTGGATATTGATTTCTTTCAACTTTGATTGAATGAGCTTTTTCCTAGTATGAAAATGTGTCAGTCACAGCAGTGATATGTACAGAGTTAGGGTATTTGCTTTGTTTACCTGTTTCATTTGAGTCAAATTTCACTTAGATTATTCCTTTCATTGGATTACGCTGGTTAAATTCTATATGAGTAATTTCACCAGTAGCTCAATTGACAAGGCCATCTGACAGGTCTGTGTTTTTTGTATGCATATATGTGGCACCTACAGCAATTTTTATTTCATCTCGAAGACCAGCCATCTCATGTGGACTTTTATAATTGACAATGACCTTTGCTCTCGATGTATGCAGGTCCTTTATCGTGTCTTCTGCTGAAATTGTCAGCACAAAGAGTTTTCAGTTGTTTTTCATTATATTCCTCTACTTCTCTATTTGTTAAAAATAAAGAAACACAGTTTGCTGAAAGATGAGAGTTAGTTTCAAGACCTTTAATTGCTCGATATCAGTTTTAGTGTGTTGACCTAATTGTAGTCTGGATAGCATATTTGCAAATTTTGGATAACTTTGCTGTCTCACAATTTCATGTAATTCATGTACTTTGAAGAGTCTCTGCCATAGCGATCCTGCCAAAATGCTGAGGTCCTTTTCGTTTGATATCTGAAATACTGGCCTATCACCAACTGGGTCTGAACTGTAACAAGGCACCAACAGCCAGTATAGAAACACCATCCAATGGACTGTTGTTTCCAAAGATGTCTTGTAATAGTGTTGATAAAGTTTGGGCACCAACCATTGATATTTCATCAATTACTATCATCTTCAATGCTACATGTTTGGCTTTTAACGAGTTCAAAATTTGAGCAGCTGGTTTATGATATTGTCATGGAAATCCCTGCATACAAAGATTCGTTGAACTGAACTCATAGGACTGTATTGTAGACTACACAGTAAAACTAGGCGAGGCACTCATTGGTTGATATTTTGTCACATGTTTGTCTCCCTCCCAACATGCTTTAGTAGGGGCGGGAGTCAAGACGGGCAGAACAGACTAGGTACATGAGCGGAAGAGCAGCTGTCCGTGGATGTGGCGTGATTTGTACTACTTTAGAGGGAAACGAGACGTAATAAACCTGTGTTTGTTGTTACTCTACATCGTGTGATAGATCTCAGTGAACGAGACGACTGCAACCAAGGTTGGAAGCAGTGAGCGTTGATCATCGTAGGGAGACTATTTCAAGAGATCCGAACGACCGGCGTCAGTTAGGGGTTGATAGACCCCTTTGCGTGTACAGTGAGAACTTTGGACAGCGCTACCGGGATATCCCCATCACATTGGTGGCACAGCGGTTGGGATAGTCTACCCGTTGATGTTGAACGCATGTTCCGTGCTTTGTCGTGTAAGTAACCTTTGTTAGCATAGGTTAGTACGTGCAGTTGGCGCCAAAACGTGTCAATTTGCATACAGGGAGACGTTGTTGTTGTCCTGTTGCACAAACTGTGTTAGGCCTGGGGGTACACTCCTTGTGTGGGTGGATTCATCTACCCGCTTCGCATGGTAGCAATTATTATAGGCGAGAACGGAAAACAACAATAGTCTGTTAGGGATTTTTGTTGTTGTCTTGGTTTAGTTAGGGTTTACAGGTGTTTGGTTCAGGAGGGAGGAATAGTGCGTTCTCCGATACGGACTGACATTGGGATTCAAATGTGCGTTGTGTGTTAGTATGGCGTCAAAACTAGAAGGCGAAGATGGAACAGTTGTGGCCGATGATAGTGGAATTGTCAGTTTTAAAGAAAAGGACTAAAAACGGTGACGACACGAAGATTGAGTCAGTGCAAACAAACAAAGAATTAATGCCAGGCGCTGATACTGTCAACGTTCAGTCAAACGCTTGTAACATGGAAACATATGAGATGGAGACTTTGCGTCGTGCACTGGAACAGGAGAAATTACAGAAAGAAGCTGCTTTTAGGAAGACAAAATGGAGTTCAAGCAAGAAAGATACAACCGCTGGTACAGCTTCAGAACCCAATGAGTTTGGCGGTGCAATTCCAAAGAGATTATTTTCAACAGAAGAGCGTCCTACAAAAATTGGTAATTTGGCAAACTCTCCCCAGGGTGAGATGGAAGACCTAGAGGGTTTGCAGACAGCGCCCTCATTGTGCCAAAATAGGTTCTCGACAGCATTGAGTGGCCCTGCTAGTCCATCGACATTAGGTAATTCTTTTATAGGTAAGCGTGGGCATATTCTTAAGCCAGATAAGTACGACGGTTCACTTGCATGGCATGATTATCTTGCACACTTTGAAATTTATGCGGAGATAAATGATTGGGCAGATAATGAAAAATTTAAATATCTGCAAGCCATGCTGTGTGGACCAGCCCAAAGGTTACTAACATCGGTTGACAGGAAAACTTTGACATATGCACTGTTATGCCAACTGTTAGAGCGGCGATTTGGTATAAGAGGACAGGAGGACACATACCGCCTGAAATTAAAGCAAAGGGTACTTAGACCAGGGGAGTCCGTTAGTGGACGAGGTCAGGATATCAAGGAAGTGGTAACATTAGGCTACCCGGAGGTAAAGGGTATCTTTGAACGCCTGTACATTGATGGATTTTTCAATGCGCTAACCGACACAGCAATGCGTAGATGTGTTAATGAAGTTGGTAGGTCCCCAACTGCCACACTTAATGACATAATACAAGCTGCAGTGTGGGAGGAAAATTTTCAGTTGCTTGAGACAAGTTCTACTTCTGACAACGGAAAAAGAATTGTCACTTGAGTCCGTAGAAGATGCTATTGCAAAAAAGGTTGACAAGATCACTGATAAGCATGTGGAGCTGGACATAGAGGTCAAAAGCCACAACACAGATATTGCAAAACAGTCTTGGCAGACTCGGAGTATAGCGCCCTCTAGAGGGCGGTTGTGTTGGCTGTGTAATAAACCTGGCCATTTAAAGAGGGACTGTCCACTGAAACCCAAGGAAGCGGGAAACGAAGAAAGGCTGAGTGGGGCAGGGGTCAACCCTCAGCCGATTGTTCTGGACTGCAAGTGAAGTCACAGAGAAAGAATGATAAAGGGAATAATAGGGAACTACACACTGCATGTTTTAACCGAGGCGTTGCCAGTATTCACGTTAATGCCATAGTGGGTGGTGTGCAGGGCAGTTTCCTTATTGATACAGGTGCGACTGACACTGTTATCTCTACAGAAATGTATCAGAAAATTTCATTGGGTGTTCATACTAAATTAAAACCAGTAAATGTTAGCATAAACCAAGCAGATGGTACACCGTTAGAGGTGAGTGGAATTCTTGAATTGGAGATCTGTCTTGGTGGAGCTGGCACTGTTGCCCCAGTTTTGGTTGCTGATCTGAACACCGATGGCATGATTGGGATGAGCTTCTTACATGCCATTGGTTGTATTATTGACACTGGGACAGAAGAACTGTCAATAGATGGAAAGCGATTACAGTGTAACAGAACAATTACCATAAAGCCCTTTGTCTGTCGGGTAAAGGTAGAAAGAGATGTGATTATTCCCTCAGGACATGAGGTTATTGTCCCTGCTAGAATGTGCAGGACCCCAAAGGTTGGGGAGGCTGGGTATCTTAAATCGGCAGGACCTGGTGCTGGTCAGTCACAGGGAATTAAAATTCACTCCACCTGTGTAGAGGGGGCTGCTACTTACCCCACCAACACTGATATTGCAGCTGTCAGTGAACCTGTTCAGGGGGGCAAATTGCTTGAAATGGGTGTGGTCAGTTGTAAAACGTTAGTATTGGGCAGATCTACAAACTTACCTGTTAGGGTGCTTAATGCGGGTAATGAAACTGTACATGTGAAGGCTGGTACTGTTGTTGGTCTGCTTCAAACAGATGAATGTGGGCTCAAAAGCTGTCCACTCTTGGGACCCAGTGCAGATGGGGTTAGTGGTGACCGTGTTAGTGCCCAGGCTGGCGATGGGTCAAAGGTTGTAAATTAGGGTAGTGTGACCCTGCCTGGTCACTTGGTAGATTTATACACTAGGAGTTGCAAGATTATTTCTTCCCATCAGCAGGGGAAGGTTTCCAAGGTGTTGACAAAATTTCATGATGTCTTTAGCTGTTGGGATCACGATATTGGTAGGACAGACATTATTAAGCACAAAATTGAAACAAACAATGCTGCGCCTTTGAGGCAGCCAGCATACCGTACACCAGTGTGGAAAAGAGAAGAGGTAGAGAGACAGGTTACAAACTCGTTAGACAGAGGACTGATAGAGGAGTCGACGAGCCCTTGGGCAGCCCCTTGCGTACTAGTCAGCAAGCAAAAAAATGGGTCCCAAAGACTATGCGTTGACTATCGAAAGCTAAATGCAGTTTCCATCAAAGATGCTTATCCTATACCCAGGATAAACGACTCTTTAGATGCTCCATATGGAGCTGAATGGTTCTCCATGCTTGACCTTCAGGCAGGTTACTGGCAGGTAGAGTTAGAGGAAGGATCTAAAGAAAAGACTGCATTTGTTACCGTAGTGGGCTCTACCAGTGGCAAGTGCCTGCATTTGGGCTCTGCAATGCCCCTAGCACATTTGAACAGCTGATGGAACGGGTTTTTGCAGGAATGCAATGGCAGATACTGCTTTTGTATCTCGATGACATCATTATATTCGGCAGGTCATTTGATGAGGAGTTAGAAAGACTGTGCCAGGTCTTTAGCATTTACGTTCTTCTAATCGTAAGTTCAAACCCAGCAAGTGTGTGCTTTTTGCTCGCAGTGTTGAATTTCTGGGACACCGTGTTTCCCGGATGGGGTTGCCACAGACCCAGGGAAAGTCAAGGTGATAAAGGAGTGGCCAATCCCGGAAAGTGTAACCGAGTGAGAAGTTTCCTGGGGTTGGCATCCTACTATAGACGTTTTGTGAAAGGGTTTGCAGAGATAGTCAGACCACTCCATGACCTTACGAGGAAGAATGCTGTCTTCAGATGGACAGAAGTTTGCCAAGATTCTTTTGATCAATTGAAGGCTAGTCTAACAGCTGCACCTGTCTTGGCATTTCCAATGGAAATGGGTGACTTTACACTTGATACAGACGCAAGTGGTATTGGGATAGGGGCTGTTTTGAGTCAGGTACAGCAGGGCCAGGAGAGGCCAGTTAGTTATGCGGGTCGTGTTTTGCCAAGCGCAGAAAGGAAGTACTGTGTCACACGCCATGAACTTTTGGCAGTGGTAGAGTATATGAAATATTTTAAACACTACTTGCTTGGTCAGCTTTTTACATTGCGGACTGATCATGCTGCATTGGTTTGGCCACTTAATTTCAAGAACCCTGAGGGGCAGGTTGCTAGGTGGCTGGAGACGCTGGCTCGCTTTGACTGTAAGGTTATTCATCGGCCAGGCGCACGCCACGGGAATGCTGATGCCTTGTCACGGAAACCAACTCGTGAGTGTAAACAGTGTGGCCTGGTTCATGGGTATGACCCTTTACAAATAGAGGATGGAGGTGTAAAGGTATTGAAACAGCATGATCACTCAGTAAAGGCTAGGGAAATTGATGGTGAATTCTCCAGTGACGGTCACCGGGTAACTGACCAGGTGCACAAGAGTACGCCCAGTTAAAGTGATGTATTCGTTGCTTCGCTTCAATAAAGTTTGTATGTGCGATGTGTGAAAGTGAGCATGCGTGAGTGAGTGCTTCATGAACTCTACAACGTGTGGAGCGGTCTCAGTCAGAAAAATGTAACAACTTAGCCGGCTATTGAACCACTCTTTTTAGAGTGGGGATTTAGCCGAGCGGTTCTCTCTGTGGCCTCTCCGCTAGGCGACTGATGTCGTATGTTGTGGGTTTGAACCCGATTGAAAACTAGCCGTATGTAACCCCTGGGCCAGTCTTTTGTATTGATACAACCCATGTGTGTAATGAAAGCTGTTTTTGGCCTGCTCTCTTCATCCAATTCTAACTGAAAAAACCCCGACTTCAAATCTTAAGTCGAAAATACTGAGGCTTATTTTTCCCAAGCATTTCTAGAGATTCGTCTTTTCGAGGCAAAGGAAATGAATCAGGGATGGTTAATTTATTCAGGTGACGAAAGTGCGTGCAGATACAGCAAGAATTATCAGGCTTTCTGATTAGTAAGACCGGGCTAGCAAAAGGGGAAGTAGCTGGTTCGATGATACTTTGCTGTAACAATGCTTCAACCTGTCTTTCTAATTCTTGTCTTTTTTCAGAAGCCACTCTATCAGAGGGGGGCGACGAAATGGA
Source organism: Ptychodera flava (assembly GCF_041260155.1). Taxonomy (NCBI): domain Eukaryota; kingdom Metazoa; phylum Hemichordata; class Enteropneusta; family Ptychoderidae; genus Ptychodera; species Ptychodera flava. The sequence goes on from NC_091938.1 coordinate 6,753,283, forward strand.
ACCGCATCCTCTTGTAACTGAATTTTATGCTTGATTACATCACAATGCCCAAGCCTGCCACTGGAGTTAACAAAAGCTTGAGAATTACGTAACAACACACTTTCAAGTTGTTTCCGTTAACCCTTAGTTAAATCTAATTCATCAAGTTTTAACTGATTACGGTCATTCACAGTCTTATTGCTATCAGTAGAAATGTCCTTTACAGAAGATTCAATCAAATTAACCATTAAACTATTTTTTGTAAGGGGTAGAATTTGCCGACGATTGTGTTCTTTCTTATTTTAACTGTTGTATCGGATGCATTGAAAATTCTAATAGGAATTCTGTTTTTATCAGAATATGTCAACACTCGAGCTGCTAAAATATCTGAATTTGATCGAGTTTTACAATGAGAAATACAACCAACAACTCCATCAGGATATGTATGAGGCGTTTTAACAGATACTATAAACTCAGTCTCAGGAGATAAAACTATATCAGAACTCGTCCTGACAAATACAGGTTGTTGTATCTTAAATTTCTTAGCATTAAAATCAATAACTGCTCGGTACCGTTTCAAGAAATCTAATCCCAAAATCAAATCATGGTGTAAATTACAAACTAAATTTATGTGTAAATACACTCGTTTGTTTCCAATAAAAGCAGGTACCTTTATGAACCCTAGTACATTAAGTCTACCCTTACCAGCAGTTTGTACATATGTGTAACGAGATTTAAAAATTCTATAATTTCTTAACTCAGGTATTATATCTAACAATCGTATTGGAGCCACTGTAATACTTGCCCCAGTATCTATTAACGAATTTAACTTTTGACCACAAATCGAAACACCTACTAAATTATCATGAAAATCATCAGAATTATCAGTAATAATACAATTACGAAGACCAAAACTACACTTTTCATTATTTCGAGTTATATAATTTCGAAATTTCGGCCCTGAGTCGGATGACCCACTTAAATATTTTCTCCAACATGGCCTTACATGTTTAACCGCCGTTGTGGACACCTACGAGCTATATGACCAGGTTGTTTACAATCATAACAAATTCTTTGATCAAAAGGATCAATTACATTACCAGGACAGTTAGGAGCACTATGACCTATTGTAAGACAACATTTGCACTGTACCTGTGCATTATTAATGGCTCGACCTCCATATGAAAGGGGTGGTGGTCGCCCTTGATCTCTGCGTCGTGACCATGTCCGCTCACGATCTTCAGCCTTGTTCTTCATATCCTTCATCTCTTTTCTAGTCCATGCAAATGTCCGATTATCTCTCTCATCCCTGCGCTGATTTCATCCGGCTCTTTAGGAATGTTTGTAACCTCTTCTGCGGTCTTTGCGTGTACATAAGCAGCAGCAAGTCCCTGGTGTTTTCCCTGTCACAAAAGCTTTTATCTCGGGCCATAACCCATTGATGAAGAAGGACAAAAGTTCTTTATCAGTCTTCTGAGCTTTCTCAGCCTTTTCCTTCAATGATGTAGTATACTGTTCAACCATCTGGTTGGAAAGTTGCTTCAGTTGAAATAGCTTCTGGTCGTACAACCATAAGGGACCTCATTTACCAAAGCGATCAATAAAGGCAGTCTCTAATGCTGTTAGTTGTTCTTTACAGCATCAGTCAGACCCTGGTACATCGATCAACTTCACCAGCCAAATACAGACCAGCCGCTTTTGTTTTCTTCTCCGCTGGCCAACCTCAGAAGTCGGCGAAGGCCACATACAACTGTTGGCGTGCAGTAGGGCATTGAATTCTGTGTCTTTGCAATTGTTTCTGATGAAAAAACTTCCTTCATAACAATTACTGTCTCATCAGAAAAGTTCTCCAATAGCATGGGTACTCTACATTTCTTCCCGGTACACTTCATGGTCAGGGCTGATGGGTTGGCAACCAGACCAGCTGGAAACTGTCTCGTCCTTCTGGGTTCAAGAGTAACAATGTATTCATCTCCCTAAGGGCCAAATTTTGTTTTACCCATAATGTTGACAATGCTGTTAGGCTCAACTCTAACTGGGCGCAGCAGCTTGGCTCTCAACACACCAAGATTATCATCTTCAACACAGAAATTGTTCCTGGCATCAGTGATTATAAGCATTCTGAACAGCAGCCGATATTCTCAAATATTGGACAGATAAAGGTATTTGTTTGCACAGCCTGGAACTCTTCCTATACAAGTTAATTAGGTTGGTGCCAACACACAATGGTACTTCAAGGTTGTAAGCTGTATCCAATACAACCAGCACCAGCACACTATAAGTCTAATCAGTGCCAAAGACATCTCTTGGGAAAGAGATGTGAGCCTCTATATATCCTAGGAATTCCACCACTAGACCTTGTGCTCCAGTTGTGGTTAACGGCTCTTCAATGGGATGTATCTAGCATGACGACAAATTGTTATTGTAGAATGATTCACTGACTGCCGTTACCTGAGAACCACTGTCAATTAAACTGTCACAGCATACTCCATTAACGAATGCATTTTCTTCATTAGGATCACCCACAATGCGGTTGAGTACTGATTGACTATGAAAGATGACGTTTGCTTGGGCTTGCTCATTGGTTCTGCCTACCACCTGCCCGCCAGTGGAGGCAGTTGGGGTTTAACTGACCGGATTGCTCAGAAACAGAATGGGCATTGTCCACTATTTTGGGATATTGGCAACCTCTGGCTCTGTGTCCCTCCTGACCAAACAGTAACAAATTACAGGTCCTTGGATGTGGACAGTACCTTCAGGACTTCTACCTCTCCTTCTTGTGCCAGCATTTTGTTCAGGCAGATTCCTTTCTCTTTGCCTACCTTTACCACGACCCTGCTGTATAGGCATGTCTTGAGGGTTAGTGTCTGAACTTGTACCATTACCTTCCATTCTGTCAAGTCTGGCTGCCAAAGACTGCATGTGTTGCTGAATTTTTTTGCTGAATTTTTTTTAAAGCGATGAAATTTGTTTCTTCGCTTCGATAAACTGTGTATGTGCGATGTATGATAGTGAGCATGCGTGCGTGAGTGCTTCACGAACTCTACAACATGTTGAGCGGTCTCAGTCAGAAAAATGTAACAACTTAGCCGGCTATTGAACCACTCTTTTTGGGAGTGGAGATTTAGCCGAGCGGTTCTCTCTGTGGCCTCTCAGCTATGCATATGTTGTGGGTTCGAATCCGATTGAAAACTAGCCGTATTCCTTTACTACTGAGTCCTACTGGTCTGATTGGAGATACCAGCACGTGTAGGTTTGGCATATGCAAATGTTTCCTTCACTTTTCGTTCTGCTAGGCGGGCAATGCGGAGCAACTCAACAAACGCTGTTTCCTTGTCAGAGCAATGTCTGGCAATATTTTTCATTCGTTCATCACGCAAACCCTTCAAAAATACAGTTCTGAGAGCTTCATCCACCGCCATGCTACTATACCATCTCTCTCCTTGGCCTTGTTAATTGCCAGGTCAAGGCGACATCCATATCCAGCCACTGTCTCCTTCTCTTGCTGTATGCTGTTATAAAAACTGCTGTAGTAGAGAAGCACCAGTTTCAACCATACCATATATCCCACTCAACTTTTCCTGGATAGCCTCAACCTGCATCACCGCACAGTTACTTCCTAACTGCTGTGGCCAGTGTCTCCTGCTATATTTTCCATCCCTCTGCAAACACTCAATTTCATCACTGATTCTCAGTTAAAGTGGACAAAGTGGAGGGTAAAATGCTTTTGTATTTGATGTCGGCTAATCAGTATAGTTTTATATCCTGACTATTGGGGACATGACTGTGCACTAATGTGCAAATTTTCAACACATAAATCAACTAAGTTTTTCATTTTTCGTGCTATTTAATTATAAGTATGCAAATTTAACGTGTAATTTACGTTACCAAGCAAAGTTTTTGAAATAGTTATACCATTAAAGTAGCCACAGATATTTCGGAAAGCAATGTTTTCATTTAAGAGCAAGTTACCCATAGCCTTCATGAAATAGGTAATAAACGCTTACAACTTAATGTTAATAGACAAACAATACTGCCAAGTTTGTGATACCATCAATTTGAACAAAATTTTCATGAACTCTGATATCATCTTTAATGATATATAAAAGTGACTATAGTTTCGCTTTAAATTGTTTGTTTTTTCACTTGTGTTGAGTACGAAATAAGAACACTGAGATTAACAACTGCGCTACGTTGTTAATAAAAACATTTATATGGCCCTAGAAAGTTGTAACGTAGATTACGTCAATATTGTCGGTGGTAACGTAAATTAAAGAAACTATCACAAGTTACATGGATCTTGTCATCTTTTAAACATTTTGTTTTGTCATAATTAATATCAAAGGAACAAATTGACTTTATTAATATCAATCTTTCTGTTAACAACTAAATCACTTTGATTCAAAACTGTATGTTATCTAATCTCTCTTAGGAGGGATTATGGAATGTTTTATCCATCAAATGGAATGTTTCATCCATCAAAATTCCAACATTTCTGTAAAACACTTTGCGTTTCAAATGACATCATAAATATTGGATGAACTAACATTTTTGTAGTCCTCTGCAGCAGTTTTCAGCTATCTGCCACATTGATATTCACGATAAAGTCGATCTTGAATGATAATAACGTAAATTACATATTAATTCCGATTGCCTAATAGAAATGTAAAGTTAAAAGTCACCGACTTCGCTCGGGGAAATAAATGTAGAAATACAAAGTTTAATCGTCATTTTTATATAGATACAGAGTAAAGGACTATAATCCATCATACTTACAAGAAAGGCAAATGCTACCGAACACATTTCGAAACGCAACATGCGGTAAATAATTGTCTGAGAATTCAGAAATATCATTCTCTCAATAACAATGTCAGTATTGTAGCAGCTTCATTACATTAAGAAGTTACCCTTGTTTAAAATATTGATCAGTTGGACTTAAGGAAACTTAGATGTATTTTAACGAACTGTCTCATCCTTTTCCATAGCAAAACTTCTTCTTGTGCTAGTTCATCTGTTAATGAGCATACATGCAGAACTCTTCCACTTTTATATTTTTACTTTTGCTCAATACAGCACAATACATCTTTCAATGAGAGCCTTGACCTGGGCATTTTTCCCGTGTCGTATTCTGTGACTGACATATTACTGAGTGCTTTTTTGACTTTCTGTCTTCTCCGACAACAACTGCATTGACTTTGGAATTTTCTTTTGTCTTTGCTGTGCTGCCCTCTTACTATAACTATTTTACTGGGTTGTAGTATACGTACTTCTTGACACGCTCCCTATCCTTCCTCTAAAAAAATCTCCCCTCTTTAGGTCACTTTTCATTCTCCTTAGGCTCTATGAATTTCTACTCTTGCTTTCCTCATTCTGCAAATAGTAGACATATTGCCCATGGCGATGTTGAAAAAAAAACAAGAACACATTGTTGTCACATATAATTGTAGTCTACGTTACGGTTATTAAACTAAATATTATATATTAGAAAATTACAGTATGTTTGAATATGGCGTTTTGAGGAAGTCGCAACTTTGTTGTTTACTACTTAGTACTTTTACAAGCTTTAAAATATCAAATGTGATTTTATAACGAGTGCTTCTTCGCAAATGTAACTTACGTTACCGATACTTTGAAATTTGTTCATATTATCAATAGATATATGATTATATATATTTCTTTGCCTTTGCTGATTATTAGTTTGCTTTGTTAATTTGGATATTATTTCAAAATACCAAACGTTTTACTTAAATCTTATTTAGCCCTATTCAGTTTGCTTTTTTAAAACTTAAGTAATTTACGTTACAATGCCCACCTGCAAATATGGTCAGTCATATGATCCAGATTTATATACAATGTTGCTAAATGAAGTAGATTCTCAAGTTGTAATGTACCCAACAGCAAGACAGCAAGATAACAAATCATATAATGACACGAATCGTTACTGTATCCTGGACGCGTCAAAAAGAGGCTACACCGTACATGAGTAGAATATTTACTGGGTCTGTCTTTTAGAATCATTTCCTCACATTTTGGTCTGTCTGAATGGTGATTTGAGTCGTCTGCTGTTGTTAGCTACCGGAGAGCGTGTCGGCCTTGTTGTTAATAGTATTGGGGTTAACACCAAGTCAGTGTGCGGTGGCCTCCTTTAGGGTAATACGCTGGTAACGTTTTTTACTAGTAACGTAGTTTACGTAACGTTCATTACATTTTAAAAACTTTTTACACAATTTCTGCATAAATTCAGCCTATTGAAAACAAATATCTGTTTCATATAAAAGACGACTTTGTTAGAAAATAAATTATGTGAATTGCTAAAACTTATCTACTTGAGCAATCAGAAAATTAACGGTAACGTTTATTACATGATTATCTATACGGGTAGAATGGGCGAATATGGCAAAGGAGCAACTTCACGTTGTAAGGAAAACATTGTTTACTTACTACTGAAATAGAACTAGAACAAATCATGTCCATGTACCATTTCTTTTGTAACAGAATAAGGAAATATATCCGAATTAATTGCGTACATCAACAATGGACAAAAATTGCTTGATGAACGATAACGTATATTACCTTGATTATACGACAACGAAAGTTCATGAAGAATATGATGAAGGCAGTAATTCTTCAGCGTAAAATTTGCTTTACTAAATGCGTGAAATGTTACTACAAAGAAAAAAGGAACGAAATATTTCGATACCCCTGCAAATTTTCTGAGAACAGAGTGAACGTAAAGAGTATACTGAATGCGACATTTGTTTTAACTGCGAATTTGATGAGAAAAACAAATTCAGAAAAGGGTAAATTATTCAAATAATGCATTTAAATGGTACATGTAGATGTTTCTAGTGTAAATAGCTATTTTGTTTAAAGTTTTAACATCCGATAAGACTTTCCTACGCACTGTTCATTTTTATAGCCATACGACACAGCTCACACCAATTTGTCCCAGTTAACTGAGAATCAGTGTCATATTTACATGACTCAAAGTCTGAATCGCCTTTATTCTTCGGGTCACCAGAAAACGTTGAAATTCTTGGTGGTTGAAACAATGCACCTGGTAGCACGACTCCAAACTTGTCCATCATAACTGGACATGACACCGCTGGGCTACCAGACTTTGGTTTGACTCCTATACCAGGTTGCCGACTGACAGGGGTTACCTCATGTCCAGCTTTTTGTAGAAATTAAATCATGCGGTTCAATTCTGCCTGGTCAACTTCACTGGCATTTATTACTTGGGTAGTGTTGATGATATGGCCTCATATCTGAGTCTATCGTATAAAATGACAGGCACCCTAGTAATTGACAACTTGCTGCCCAGGAACAATCGGCCATTAAGTTTCACAATTGCTTTATGAGCTGTGACCTTGTCAGCAAACTGGCAGAAAACATGGTCACTCCAACCAACTGACTCTTGGTCGACCGGACAGACAATTTGGATGACTGTACCGACAGATTAAAGGAATTCATTCAACTCTTCAAATGTAGCACTCCCTCCAATTCCCTTAACATAAATCGTATGGTCCAACTGGGCTCTAAATAAACTTGATGTACAGGTATGTTGAGGGTATCCATTATTTCTTGTACAAACACAAGTATGTCAACCAGATATTGAGCATGTATATATTGTAGGAAAAAAATAAATATACAATTTACTTAGTCTTTCTTGCACTTTCAACTATCACAGCAACACTTCAGTTGTCTGTGAGTCAAACTCTTTAATGAATCTCGCCAGATATCGCGAAATTTGCAGAAGTGAAAGTCTGACACTGGTGGTGCTGTACACACACTCGCTTACAGGTTGCTCATTTGCATTATGTAGGTACATAAAGTACCTATATATATATATATATATATATATATATATATATATATATTATATATATATATATATATATATATATATATATATATATATATATATATATATATATATATACACACATATATACATATTACATATACTATCTTACAACTGCAAGACAACAATTACTTGATTACTTGAAAACAGAATGACTGTATCTTATATATATATATATATATATATATTATATATATATACATATATATACATATATATATATATATATATATATATATATATATATATATATATATATATATATATATATATATATATATATATATATATATATATATATATATATATATATATATATATATAGGAGAAACTTGGGTTGAAACACACTACCACACCTGGTTGTTAGGTTCCAAACGTATTTATTATACCTCAAACACAGCATTTCGCTCTAAATTTAGAGCTTCTTCAGGTGTTTTCTACAATACAAAGTACGAACATGAAAATTACAATGGGTGAATTGTGTAGGAAAACGAGCAATGTAGAGTTATAAGTCTGTGAAAATCTGGAAATGTACATGAATGACAGGAGAGACTAAAAAATTACAATGGTTGAATTGTATAGAAAAACGAGCAATGTGGAGTTACAAGTATCTGAAAATCTGTAAATGTACATAAATGAAAGGAGAGAGAACTAACCTCGAGGTTGTGAGTATGGTCAAAACTGTCTGGACCTACGCTGAGAGCTGGAAATTGGCGCGCTGAAGTCCAGGGGGGTCCCTTTAAATACTCAAAACGTGGTATGTGGGGGCGCTGTTAAATGCTATGTAAATTTTGGGCGAATGTTTAGGCCAGCTGGTACAAGGTAGTCTACCTTTCGCTGGAACAAACTGCACTTGCTCGGCTTCAATTTCAGGCCGGATTCCCTCAGATGTGTAAATACTATTTCTAGTCTCTCCAACTCTGGTCAATGGAATCGGCGAACACCACTATATCATCAAGATACAACAGGAGGATTTCCCATTGTAATCCTGATAATACAGACTCCATCAGTCTCTGGAAAGTGGCTGGGGCATTGCATAAACCAAATGGCATGACTTTCCATTGGTATAGCCCACTCCAGGTGGTGAATGCAGACTTCTCCTGTGCATCACCGTCCAGCTCAACTTGCCAGTAACCGCTTGTTAGATCTAATGTGCTAAACCACTTAGCACCAGCAAGCGCATTTATACTGTCTTCAATTCTGGGTATGGCATATGCGTCTTTCACCGTTATATCATTCAGGTGGCAATAGTCAATGCAAAAGCGTGTGCTGCCATCTCGTTTCTTGACTAAAATGACCGGTGCTGCCCAAGGACTATTGGACTTTTCGATCACATCTTTCTCCAACATGTCGTGTACGAGACGTCTGGTCTCCT